>NC_138558.1:5035449-5592949 GCF_964273705.1 Natrix helvetica | reverse complement strand
ACCACCTAACTCAAGAGAGCACCAAGGAAGCCACAGTCCAACCCTGATCCGCAAACATTCTCCTCTATTGGGCTCCTTCCTTTCTTAGATCAATTTCTCTTATTATTTTCCAGGCAGTCGAGACAGAGAGAGCCCTTTCCCCACCACGACCCTGTGAGGAGGCTGGGCTGAGAGGGAGCGTGGCTCAGCCTCAGTGAGCTTCCGGGATGGACAGCGGACTTGAGGATGGGTCTCAGTCCTCAGTCCAACCCTTGAACCAATAGACCAGCCTGGGGTGACCCCCATGACCAGGGGTGAGATTGGAAAATTTTAGCAGCTATTTCTCTCAACGGTTGCTGGGTGGGCGTGGCCCAGACGACTTCCTACACCACGGTGTCGAGGGGGCATTTTCACCCTCCCCAGACTGTGGAGGCTTTCCTCAAGTCTCCGGGAGGGTGAAAACGGCCTCCCCTGGACTTCCAGTAGGCCCATTTCTTTGGTTTCCCCATGCTCCGGAGGTTTCCCTCGAGCCTCGAGTAGGGCAGAAGCATCCTCCCCTGTGCTCTAGAGCAGTGTTTCCCAACCTTGGCGACTTTAAGTCCTGTGGACTTCAACTCCCAGAATTCCCCAGCCAGCTATGCTGGCTGGGGGATTCTGGGAGTTGAAGTCCACAGGACTTAAAGTCGCCAAGGTTGGGAAACACTGCTCTAGAGGCCCTCCAGAGGCCAGAAACAGGGCCATCTCCAGACTTCCGGTAGGCCCATTTTCCGCCTTCCCAGAGACTCCGCGCAGGCCCTGCACTTAGTTGGCATCCAAAATGAGCCGCGTGGAGACTTCTGGGAGGGGGGCGGCGGGGTAGGCAGGGTCAGCCAGTCCTTGTAACTACCGGTTCGATGAACTAGATTAAAATTAACAACCGGTTTGCCCGAACCAATCCGAACCGGCTGAATCGTCCAGGACTCTTCTGCAGGAGAGAAGCAACAGCCGATGAAAGCCATCCAAACCCATTTTCTCTTTTCTCCCAGCTGTGTCCCAGATGCACCTGCAGTTACTACACTTCTGGCTGGGGTGTGGGTTTTATAAACTCCCTGTTTGGCCTGGTAGAGAAAGCGAGGCAGACCAGTCAGCCAACTCTTAATGGTCCGAGTCAGCCACAAGATTTATGACTGCAAAGAGGATTTGTGTGTGGGGGAAGATAAATGGCTACTCAGCCTTCCTAACTCCGGCTAGAGAGACTGCTAATGTTCATTTGGTCAATAAAGTATTTAAGCCCTCGGTATTCTGGGGGTTGTTGGAGATTAATTTTTGAAAGTCTTTCACGGGCGTAACAAGGTCTTTCATTTCGTTTCAACTCCAGGCACCCCAGCGTTCGGTTGGATCAACCAGGGTATTCTTCTCAAAACAAGGCTTTCAGATCGGGCGGGGCAAGGCAAACCACTTGGAGCTTGTCTCATAAATATTCACAGCGGTGTAAATCCCCCTTTGGTGATGGAATTTGGGGGGGGGGAAAGGAGGGTGTGAAAAAGACACTAGTGCTTCATCTTGTACGTTAAATTCCACTTTGATCGTTGGGAGGGAATCAAAGAGACAAAGCGGAAATCGGAATGATCCTTTTCTTCAACTTGTCTCTTTGGAAATAAAGAAGCGGTCATCCTTTCTTGGATGATCCCCATGGATCCCCCTTAATCTGTGCCAAGCACAAAACCAAAGTCAAAATGGGGAAAGAACAACTGAGGCAAGGGTAGGGTGCGTAAGGTGAGGGTTACACATGATCAGAAGGGAGACGAGGCGAAGTAAATTACACACACACACACACACACACACACACCTAGCTAGATAACCATGCTTCACAACGAATCTATGTGATTGGGCTATGCAGGAGAAATTCGGTTGACAATCCGTTGGCTCACTGATGGTCAGTGATTGAAACACATTGTCAGGTTTCCTAAAAATGCCCTAATTGATTCATGAGTACCAATCCAAATTTCAATGCAAAAGTAGTCATTTATTAGGAGCACCGTTACACAAGGCCTTTTCAGTCAGATCTAAGCTTTGTTTGAGTTATAGCTGAACTTTACCCCTGTTCCTTCCCTCCCTTCAGTCTGTGTCATAAATCACATTCCCCAATGAGGTGCACCCCTCCCCAGCTTGCTGCAGTAATCTGAGATCTGACTTTAACTGAAAGTATGCATGGAATGCGCTCCACCCACCCCATCTCTCACTATGGCAACTTTAGGAGTTGACACACATAAAGGAATATTGCTCCCGTTGCCTTGAGTTTGAAAGCAGTTCCATAGGTGGAAGGTGTAGACATTTTGGTCAGTACCAACGTTTAGTACTGTAAGGTGCTCCAGGCCACTCCTGAGTGAAGGAGTGGAACACCTGCCAGTTTGAACTGAGGTAGCAGAATGTGAGGCAACTGGCAGTTGGATCAGAGTTCTTTTCAGGTGGGGAGGGGGAGTAGAACGTCCAACTCCTTAGCATCAGAGAGTGTTAATTACTGTACAAAGAAATACTAACGATCTGATGGTCATTTCGAAAAATCCTTTCTTAAGCGAGCACCTAGAAGCCAAGAGGAACATATGTGCCAAATTTCAAGTGTGTAGGTTTTACGGTTCTGGAGATTTTATGATGAGTGAGTGGTACTTGGCTTTTATATATATATATATACTGTAGATTTTAAAAAAGAACCAACAGGAGACATGGGTGAAGACAAGGGTCTGTAGACAGGAAAGAGAACAACCTTGCTGGAAAAAAGGGAGGAAGAACAGCTAGAAGACTAGAACGGCTTGTCTTCAGAAGTTGTGGATGATCCATCATTGGAGGTTTTGAAGAAGAGACTGGACAGCCATTTGTCTGCCATTCGAGGAGGATATTTGTAGCTCAGGGTTGAAGTGAGGGGGCCTCGGTGCTCTCTGAGCTTGCTGGTTTTCTTGCATGAGGCATGAAGACATGAAATCTCCTTTCCTCTTCTTTTAACAGCCCTGCGCCCCGTTTTGGCTTTCAGGTTGGTGCAGGAGGCCTTCCAGGCACAAAACGGGGCATGGGGAGGGGGCGCACATGCGAACCTCCAAAATGCATTGTGAGCACCCCCCACGCATGCACCCCCCCACCTCGCACATATGCACGCGCATGTCCCCATATGTACCTTGTCCCCCACACATGTGCGGCAGAGATCTGAAGACCAGCTGGCTGGCGGGAGGCACACCCACATGTGCGATGGAGCTGGGCTGGGGTGACAGCTGGCGTACCCGCAGAGAGGGCTCAGTGTACCACCTGTGGCATCATGGGACTAGACGACCTCCAATGTCCCTTCCAACTCTTGTTATTCTGTAACTCCCTTTTCACAGCTGATTTATGGTTTGGCTATTTTTCTTGCAACTCTTCTAAGGCAACTCTAAAATACAACCTAGCGAAAGCACCAATCTCTTTCTAGGAACGTCTGCAGGGAATGGGTCAAAATAGTCAAGATGGCAACCACAACTCTGAAATTGGCACCACTTCGTCATGCGCAACACCCCCCCCCCCCAAAAAAGTCCAGGGCTTCAATTGAAATTTGTTTTTTGCTTTTTTTACATCCGCCTTACAGAATCCCACCCCCTCCCTTCCCTTTTCCTTGAAAACTAAAAATCTCTGAATTTGTGAATAATTCTTGGATGCCAGAAGGCTTGCACAGACCCGATTTTGTTCTTTCTCTGCAAATTGGCAGTAGAAATGGGAACAACTTAGCAGGTATCGGGTGCCAATAAAACTGGAGAGGAATAACATTGAGGATTGGAAAATCTGAAATGTTCTGCTGAAGGCAGAGGCAGAGAGCTGCTTTTCTTCTTTTTCTGTTTGGGGCGAGGATCCATCCATCTGCTAAACAAGAGGCGATTCAGCTCCAGGCTTTATTTTGATTCAGTGTCTTTTTTTTCCCCCTTGCCCCTTGGGTGAACGAAGAGCCCAAGGGGCACGCACCCAGCCCACACTCCGTTTCTTCGTTTTCGTTTATTGATTATGTTTCTATAAATTACCAAGCCAGCTTTCATGCCTAAAACGGGACTAGAACTCCCCGTTTCCTGGTGATTGGCCCAAAAATCACTCAGCTGGCTTTTGTGGGATTAGAACTCACAGTTTCCTGGTGATTGGCCCAAAGTCAGCTAACTGGCTTTCATTTGTAAGGTAGAACTAGAACTCACTGCCTCCTGGTGACTGGCCCAAAATCACCCAGCGGCCTTCATACCTTGAGGCAGAATAGAACTCTCTGTCTCCCGGTGACTGTCCCAAAGTCACCCAATGGCTTTCATGCCTAAGGTGGAACTAGAACTCACTGTCTCCTGGTGACTTACCCAAAGTCACCCAACTGGCTTTCATGCCTAAGGTGAAACTAGAACTCATCGTCTCCTGGTGACTGGCCCAAAATCACCCAGCAGATTTCGTATCTAAGGCAGACTAGAACTCATCATCTCCTGGTGATTAGCACAAAGTCACCCAACTGGCTTTCATGCCTAGCATGGAACTAGAACTCACCTGGTCTCCTGGTGACTGGCCCAAAATCACCCAGCAGCTTTCATACCTAAAGTAGACTAGAACTCACCATCTCTTGGTGACTGTCCCAAAGTCCCCCGACTGGCTTTCATGCCTATTGTGGAACTAGAACTCAACGTCTCCTGGTGATTAGTACAAAATCACCCAGATGGCTTTCATGCCTAAGGCGGGACTAGAATTCACGCTGGCTCTGTTTCACTGTGGGAATACTTATAATCAATACCCACAGAGGAAAACTAATCCCATTGAGTGCAAGGACGGAGTTCTGAGTCCAAACGTTGCCCTTAAGGGCGCTGAGAAACTTTTTCCTGGACAAACTTTTTCAAAAGTCTTTTCCAACTTGCTGACATTCAGGTGACTCGAACAGGCCACAGCACAGAAGGTGTGACGGCTGATTGGGCTGATAAAAACATGGTTAAAATACTGTTGGCCTTCGCTTTTTTCCCTTCCCACAAAGGTGTCAAGAGTGTATTTCTAAAAGTCCCCCCCCCCCAAATAGCAGCCACTTCAAACAGCCTTTGTCAATACTTTTTAAAGTAATAATATAGGAGGTTTTATTTTAGAACTTGTCATATGTAGTCCACCATTCCTTCACTGTTATTTCTACTTCTCCACCCTCCCACCCACCACCCCCAAGACAGGGATTATATAGTGGAACAAGCTTCGTCTGGAATTGAAGAGTTCCTTCTGGTTTTTTTTTAAAAAATATTATTATTATTATTATTATTATTATTATTATTATTATTATTATTATTATTATTATTATTATTTAGGCTTTTGAGAGTTTCCGTTCTTCCACTGTCAGATTTTATGCCGTTAAAACATTTCTGGTTGTGCTCGGAGTCACTGGAATCGGTGGCGTTTCAATTAATAAATGCAGACATAATGCATAAATAATAAGAAACGCCTCCCCTTTGGCGCACCCTTTAAATTGCTGATAAATATTTTTTATATATATTTGCACTGAAAGGAATGAAAAAAATACATAAAAGAACAACAGGGACATCAAAACTTGAGGGCTTCTTGGTCGGTTCTTCTTTTAGGAAATGTATCGTATTTTTCGGAGTATAAGACGCACCGGAGTATAAGACCCACCAAGTTTCTGAAGAGGCAAATCTTTTTAAAAAAAGGTTTTGCACTCTGCGAACCTCCCAAATACGGCCTGTCTTTCTTCCAAAAAAGGCATGCATAGCCTTTATGAGGCTTATAGAGTACTCCTGGGGTCTGGGTGGGGCAAAATTGAGCACAAAATGCCCCGTTTTCCTCTCATTTCTGCCTTCCTCGGCCCCCAGGAGATCTCTAAAAGCCTCCGACAGGCTCTGCACGGCCATTTTGGTGAAGGGGGCGGAGTTTCAGGAGGCAAAAACCGCTGCATTCAGTGTATAAGACACACCCAGATTTTCAGCTTCTTTTTTGAGGGAAAAAGGTGCGTCTTATACTCCGAAAGATACGGTAAATGCAGGCATGAGCAAACAGGTAAGGATTTTGGTTATTTCTGGTTGTCTCCTCAGAAAGTGGCAATCATGAAAAAATATCACCTTGGGCATTTATATGTTTAACCTCAGATCCCTGCTGTTCAGAATTAAGGGTGAAATTCACTATAAATTTCCTTTGCCTTCCATGCCTCCCAAAAGCCCAGATGTAAAAAGAACCGTGTTCCGTGATGGCGAACTATGACACAGGCGGCACTCTGCGGACAGGTGAGCTGTCGCCCCAGCTCAGCTCCACCGCGCATGAGCGTGTGCCTCTCGCCAGCCGGTTCAGTTCTCTGCCATGCATGCAGGAGACATGTGCAAATGCGCAGGGACACAGGCGGGTGTCGAGCACACATGTGGGGGGTCATGCACGCATATGCAGGGGCAGAGAGATGTGAGGGGTAGCGTGGATATGTGTGGGTGTGGGGCGTATTCGTCGGGTCGCACGTGCATGGATGGCGGGGTGGGGCAAATGCAGGGGGGTCACACACCCATATGTGGAGGCAGAGAGACACAAAGGGGTGTGTGCACATCTGTGGGGGTGGGGCATATGCGGGGGATCACACACGCATATGCGGGGGCAGAGAGGTGCGAGAGGGCACATGCACATGTGAGGGATGGAGCGTATGCAGGGGGGTTGCATGTGCATGTGTGGGGGCGGGGCACATGCAGGGGTAATACACACATATGTCACTCATGTCCTCGTCCTTTCTCGCCTGGACTACTGCAACACTCTCTACATGGGGCTGCCCTTGAAGAGGACCCGGAGGCTTCAGCTGGTCCAGAATGCGGCCATGCGGGTTATCATGGGGGTACCTAGGTACTCCCATGTTACAGCCCTTTTAGGCGGCCTGCACTGGTTGCCGGTTGTTTTCCGGGTGCGATTCAAGGTATTAATTATGACCTTTAAAGCGCTCCATGGCTTAGGCCCAGGGTACCTGCGAGACCACCAGTAGCCTCCCACTATCCAGTGCGATCCCACAGAGTTGGCCTCCTCAGGGTGCCGTCGGCCAGACAGTGTCGGCTGGTGACCCCCAGGGGGAGAGCCTTCTCTGTGGGAGCGCCTTCCCTCTGGAAAGAGCTGCCCCAGAGCTTCGCATAACCCCTGACCTCCGGTCCTTCCAACGAGCCGTAAAAAGGTAGCTTTTCCAGCAAACCGGCCTGGCCTGAACAGAATAAAATAAATGATTAATTTAATTGTTAATTTTTAAATTTTTATTGTTAATATTAATTGGGCTTGTTTTTGGATATTTTATTAAATCTCCTTTTTAACTTTTGTAATACGTGTGTTTTTTTTATGTTGTACGCCACCCTGAGTCCTTTGGGAGAAGGGCGGCATATAAATCCAATAAACAAACAAACAAACACAAATGCGGGGACAGAGAGGCACAAGGGGGCGCATGCACATGTGTAGGGGTGGGGCGGTGCACACATGGTGGGTGGGGCACACTGAGGGGTTGCGTGTGCATTGCATTATGGGTGCCTGCGTGCACGCTTTCGGCACATGGCAACAAAAAGGTTAGCCTTCACTGACCTAGTTAGAAAACTAGGTTAATGAACATGGGCCCTATCTACTCACATTAGAACCCTTTTGGGTTCATTTGATGTTTGAAAAAGTGGCTCATTCCTGAGGCAACTTTTTAATCTATTTATCTCCTTTTATCCTTTATTCCCTCAGGAATCTGCTATGAACTTAATAATGAGTTATTGTTGACCTGACACGTTGATGGCAGGCGTGCGTTATTTTCTCTTTTCCTTTTCATGTGCAAGATGTATGTATATCAAATGCTAATTATCGTTTTATCCAGTACAGGTAGTCCTCGACTTACAACAGGTTCATTTAGTGACCGTCCGAAGTTACAACGGCACTAGGAAAAGGTGTCTTACAACTGTTTTTCACGCATACGACCACTGCAGAATCTCCAATGGTCATTTGATCAGAATTCAGAGATCATTATCTCTCTTTTGGCAGAGTGGTGCATTGGCCTAGAGGTCACACCAATGACCTTTGCAGCATCCTCATAGTCACGTGATTTATATAATATATGATAACAGAGTTGGAAGGGACCTTGGAGGTCTTCTAGTCCAATCCTCTTCTCAAACAGGAGTTCCTATACTGCTTCAAACAAGTGGATGCCCAGTCTCTTGTGAAAAAACTCCAGTGATGCAGCAACATAACTTCTGGTGGCAAGCTGTTCCACTGGTTAATTGTTCACACTGTTAGGCAGTTTCTCCTTAATTCCAAGTTTCTTCTCTCCTTGATCAGCTTCCACCCATTGCTTATTGTTCTGCCTTCAAGATGCTTTGTAGAATAGCTTGGCCCCCTCTTTTTTGTGACAGCCCCCTCAAATACTGGAAGGCTGCTATCTTGTTATGGACCTTGGAGTCCTCTCTGAATTAGGCAGCCGTTGGGGAAATAAATTATAACCCGTGAGAAGATTTTGCAATTTCACTTCCGAAAGGACAGTCTGTGACTTTACCCAAAAATAGATTTCAGCAAGATGCTATCAGCACTTTGGAGCTATTAAAAAAAGACACAATCCCTGGTGGAATGTGGCTTCTAATTATTAATGGGTCTGATCTGCACCCAACATTTCCCCCCCCCCCAAAAAAAAAAAACCCGATGTGGAGAGAAGATAGATGGCAAAAAAAAAAGAAGAGAGAGAGAAAAAAGACTTCTTATTACTTTGCAATTTTAAATGCTATTAACAGACAAAGGCTTATACTGTAGGAATTACAGGGCTGCTGAGTAGGTTGCATACAAATTGGTGTAAATAAACCCAAGGCGCACGGACCCGATTTTCCTCAAGAGAGAAAAGTAAAGCGCAGTGTCGCAACTCGGTGATTAGGCGAATACCCTTTAAAGTAGTTCACAAACAGTCTGTGCAGTGCACTAACAGGGATGTCGACTGATTTGATAAATGAGGCCAGATAACACGGATCGGCAATGAGGTGTAACACCTTTCAATTTTTAACAAAGGTCGCACCAGGATCTCGGATCTAAAGGACCTCTCTTGTGTAATTATTGTGTTATCGTAACTTCCTCGTTGCGATATGAGATCTTTGTGTTTAGAACAATAAAAGAGGGAGTCCAAAATTGGGTTTCTTTAGGAGGGTTAAAATGACCCGTCTTCCTATTTATACAATACAATAGCAGAGTTGGAAGGGACCTTGGAGGTCTTCTAGTCCAACCCCGTTTAGGCAGGAAACCCTATACCATTTCAGACAAATGGCTATCCAACATCTTCTTAAAGACTTCCAGTGTTGGAACATTCACAACTTCTGGTGGCAAGCTGTTCCACTGATTAATTGTTCTAACTGTCAGGAAATTTCTCTTCAGTTCTAAATTGCTTCTGTCCTTGATTAGTTTCCACCCATTGCTTATTTAAACCAGGGTTGGGCAACGATGGCCCCTTTACGACCTGTGGACTTCAACTCCCAGAATACCCGAACCAGCTTTATATGAAGGTTTATATTTATACTAGCTGATAACCCGGCATTGCTGGGGTATTTATTAATCCTATTCCTCTAGTAGACAGGAAAAGGCCTGATTTCTGCAACAATTACATTACTTCCAAATGTTTTCCCTATGCCCCCAGAAGCGGAAATAAAAGTGATACCACCTTAATTTTTAATGTTGGATTTTCCCCTTTACCGGAGAGAGCCCCCTTGTGGAGCACTGTGAAGCCGTTACCATGGCAACTTCACTGTGCTGCACAGTAGAAGACATTTTACGGCAGTACGGTAGAAGCCATTTTAAGGCACAACAGGCTGTATCTTAACACAACACACACCTTGAGGCGTGTTAAGGGTGTCTTACCCCCCACAGTATTTGTTTCCAGAGAGTAATTAATCTGTGTACCAAATTTGGTTGAAATTACTCCAGGCTTTCCAGAGTTATGCTGGAACACACACACAAACATACATACACACACACACACACAGACACACAGAGTGCCATTTACAGATAGATAGATAGATAGATAGATGATAGATAGATAGATAGATAGATAGATAGATAGATAGATAGATAGATGATAGATAGATCGATAGATAGATGATAGGAGATGATAGATAGATAGATAGATAGATAGATAGATAGATAGATAGATAATAGATAGATAGATAGATAGATAGATAGATAGATAGATAGATAGATAGATAGATAGATGATAGATAGATATGATTAAAGTTTTAATATGGCTCTAATATAAACCGCCTTAATGAAGGAGATGTATAGTAACAATCAAGGAGCTACAATTTTATATTCAGTCAATAGCTTTGCGGAGGCATATTGTACTAGCCCAGGGGTGTGAAACTCAAGATGCTTAGATCTAATCCACAGAGCTGGCCTGGAAACAGCAAAGGACTGTAAGTCATGCTTTGCGATCCCAAAATAGTAGAAAATAAAGTGAAAGGAAGCCCGATGCGACACCTTGCTAAAATATTTTGAGCCTTGCCTATTTTCTCCCCAATTAGGCAAAGGCTCACGATCCTGAAATACACAGCTCTGCTTCTGATCAATCCGTCTCTTTTAAGTAACATTTCATCACTGACAAGTTAAAGCTGAACCGTTCCTAAAGGTTTGGGTTGGGATCCACGTGAGGTAATTCTTTCTATGCTTAAAAATGGGAAATCGATGCCGAAAATGAGTTCCTGACTAGAGTTATGTCCTTGCGCTGGCCGCCAGATGCCATAAATAATGCAAATGGCACTGTTTATCTTTGAAAACAAAACTTCAGAATGCGAACTACTAATGGCCACAATTATATTGATAAATGTGGAATGTCATAGAGAACATGAGGCTAGGAACTTGTTCTTTTGGGGCAGAAGAAAAAAGAAAGAAAAAAAAATAAACCAAGGGACAGAATTTAAGTATGTTTGCTTCTAAGAAAGAAAATACATTAATTCAAGGGCGTAATGCATACGGTCTCCACAATAATGAATATAAACCCTGAATGGCAATAGGAGCATGAGCGACATAAAAAGTATTTCAGTGCTTGGAATTTTAGGCTCCATTATTAGCATTTTAAAAGGGTATAAGCCTCTTTTTTAAAAAAAAAAAACTTTAGGAAAGTATGTTTTTCTCTTCTTAGCCAAGGCTATTTCTTGCTATGAAAGAACTTGTTTTATTCAGCTTCTACATAGTAGAAAGTATATTCTGAAGATCCTTGAAGACACTTGCGAGTTTTTAGAAAGATGCATACCCAGCTGGGAATGTCTACGGAGATTCTCAATTATACAGGGCATGCCTGTCCCAAATGAGATTTTTCAAAAACCAATTGGACTTTATTTTTCCTTTAAGATGTTTTGTTTCTCTTCCAAGAAGCTTCTTCAGTTCTTCAGTTCAGAAGAAGCTTTTTGGATGAGAAGCGAGATGTCTTCAAGGAAAAGCAAAGTCCACCTGCCTTTTCAAAAAGCACCTTTGGTGCGTAAGTATCACTCCCTCAACGGAAGGGAATTTTTCACTTCTTCAGAATATCGGTAAGGAATTGTCAGAGTTTGTTGCATAAATTCAAATCCAGAAGCACACACAGATAACGGATGCAGCAAGATTCATTAACTTCTTTATATCAATAAGAATAGATGAATAAATGTACAATACCAACAGGTGGATGGTTATATTGATAAATGTGGAATGTCATAGAGAACGTAAGGTTAGGAACTTGGTCTTTTGGGGCTGGGGGGGGGGGTAAATAAATAAATAAACAGGGAGAGGCAGGAGAGTTACGAGCAAACACAAGCAGTTAGCTTCATTTCAGCAGACAAGCCCAGACATTCTGCTAGTTTACTTCTCAGAGCAGCAGACTGCTTTCTTCTGAAGTTTCTGTTTCAATTCTTTGCACACTCAGAACTGTTTAAGCTCCCATTGGCTGACTTAGTTGCTATGCCTATTCATTGGTTGACCTTGTTCCCATGTCTCTCCCAGTCATGAATATTTTAACAGGAATGAGCAAGCTTTCCTTTTTCTCAAAACTCTGACAGGAATTTCCTTCAAAACAATTACGTCCACATTTTCCAGATTTAGCTTAGATTAAAAGTGGCAATCCAGAACACGGTCTCTCATTGTTTTTCTTACAAAATGAGCTAAGACATCCCTTGGTAATTTTCTCATAGTGGCAAATCTCGAGTTTCCTCTATACATTTTGTTGGTTTCAAGATCAAGGAACTTTTCTTTGCAATTAACTAACTGGGCCAAAGCTTCAATCATCCTTAATATAATATCCTCTCCAGACTGAATTCTATAGACAAAGCCAAGAATTTCTTGTCCAGGCACAAATTAATTTCGGATTCTGTTGAACAAATGGGAGAGAGATAAGACTTTGGAGGTAGATCAATCTCCAAAAGCTGACACTGAAGAAGATGGTGAGAAGTTGTATGCACAGGAATTCCCCATTTCACCCAAAGATGGAAAGTAAATTCATTACATAGAATATCAATGGGGCTAATGCCCCATCTAAGCTCAAAAAGAAATATTCAGTTACCTTAGAAAACTTAACACTGACATAACTTGTCTTCAAGAAACACATATCAAGAAACAAGATGAAAAATATTTAACAAACAAACGAGGAGGTGAGGAATGTATATCTGCTGCGTTAAAAAAGGTTAATGGAATGGTTTTGTACAAAAAAACCCCCAACAATTTAAACCCAAGATACTTTTACTAGATAACTATGGCAGATTTGTAATAGTGGAAATTGAATTCAATGGAATAAAATCAATAGTAGTTGGTTTTTATGAGCCAAATGAGGAAAATAGTAAATTTTCTTTATGAGCCAAATGAGGAAAATAGTAAATTTTCTGAGTATCTTACGGACCAAGTCCTGCTTTTTTCGTATGAAAATTGGTTTGTGTTGGGGGATTGGAACAGAGTGATGACGAGGAGGAGGAGGAGGAGGGGAAGGGGGAAGGGAGAAGAGGAAGAGGAGGAGGAGGAGGAAGAAGAAGAAAGAAGAAGAAGAAGAAGAAGAAGAAGAAGAAGAAGAAGAAGAAGAAGAAGAAGAAGAAGAAGAAGAAGAGAGAATAGCAGAGTTGAAAGGGATCTTGAAGGTCTTCTAGTTCAACCCCCTGCTCAAGCAGGACACCCTATTCCATTTCAGATAAATGGATGGCCAAATTCTTCTTAAAAACGTCCAGTGATGGAGCACCCATACGTTCTGGAGGCATGCTGTTCCGCAGGCTAATTGTACTCCCTATCAGGAAATTTCTCCTTAGTTCTAAATTGCTTCTGTCCTTGGTCAGTTTACCATGCATTGCTTTTTGTCTGTCTTTCGCAGGTCACAGCTTGTAAAAGGGATACCGTTCCTCATCCCGATTTAGGCCAACCTATTCCCCTTCCAAAATAGTTTTAAGATTGCCTCTTAAATCCATCGGCAGGACTACTGAAAGCAATCTTTAGCAAAAAAAAAAAAAAAATATGCTAGCTTCCATCTCTGTTCTTTCTGGATAGTTTAAACACAGATTGATGCAATAGAAGTGTCAATCACAACTCCCTGCAATGGCAAACCAATTTGGCGCTGCTGTCACTTACTCCACCCAGCCCTTCCAATGTTCCTCTGGTAGCAGACAGAAATGTGCTAGAGAATGCTACACAGTGCTAAGAGAGACGTAGGCACAACAGAATGAATATTCCTATTTGGTTTTCTTAAAGAGGAAGTTGAAATGGAAGATGTAAAAATGCATTACATCTTTTAAACTTTAGATTGATCGGTCTATTTCTGTATAAAGATAAAGGTACACACATATGTGCTAGTCGTTCCTGACTCTAGGGGGCGGTGCTCATCTCCGCTTCAAAGCCAAAGAGCCAGCGCTGTCCAAAAACGTCTCTGTGGTCGTGTGGCCGGCATGACTAAATGCCAAAGGTGCATGGAACACTGTTACCTTCCCGCCAAAGGTGGTTCCTATTTTTCTACTTGCATTTTTTACCTGCTTTTGAACTGCTAGGTTGGCAGAAGCTGGGACAAGTAACGGGAGCTCACTCGGTTACGCAGCTCTAGGGATTCGAACCACCGAACTGCCGACCTTCCTGATCGACAAGCTCAGCATCTTAGCCACTGAGCCATCGTGTCCCTGTTATATTATTTATATTATTTTATATTATTTCTCTGTACTGTATACTTTTATATTATTTCTGTATATTCTATGTGAAATCCAATTATTCGATGAGCCATGACTGCATGATTAAAGTAAGGCTAACTGGTGAATACCTTATTTGCTGAGATTCTGTGCTGAACTATGCCACAATTTAATTGCGGTTCAATGCCAACTATGAGCTTAACCACAGTGTGCAAACTATGAATTAAGGCTTATACAGGTAGTCCTCGACTTACAACCGTTCGTTTAGTGATCGTTCAAAGTTATAGCGGCACTGAAAAAAGTGACTTAGGACCATTTTTCACACGCTCATTGCAGCACCCAGAAAAGTCATGTGCTGAAAATTCGGACACTTGGCAACTGGCATGTACTTATGACGGTTGCAAGTGTCCTGGGGGGTCACATGATCCCCTTTTGCAAACCTTCTGACAAGACTAGTCAGTGGGGAAGCCAGATTCACTTAACAACCCGGTGACTAACTTAACAGCCGCAGTGATTCACTGCCAAAGTCTTTGGAACCGTATTATTTAATTATGTTTGATATGTTTATTATTTAACAATCCTTGAAGTTTAGTTTTCCTTCATTGTCATGTAAACCAAAGAAATACATCGACACTAATTAATATCTCATAGCTACAACTACTTTGACTGGAAATTGCTTAAAAACAAGCAATACATATATATATATATATATATATATATATGTGTGTGTGTGTGTGTGTGTGTGTGTGTGTGTGTGTGTGTGTTGTATTTGTGCTGATAACAACCTGTAACACAAAAACATATATATATATATCTCCAAAAACAATCTGATTAATCTTTTTGGGTATTCCGTGCATCTGCCAATTTTGAAACCTCTGGCACTCTTCTATTGACTTATTTAGAAAATGTATGAATCATTCTGTAGCATAAGCTTCCAGGACTTGCATTTAATTAAAATAATAAACAAATAGGAGGATGCCCCAAAAATAAAAATTGCAGGGAAGGGAAACCTCTCTCCTTTGAATGAATGGCTCAGTTGTTCAACTTTGGACATGAGAAAGAGGAAAGGAGGAGTTCCCGACAGTAGATAGTACAGAACAGAATAGTCAGGTTGGGAGGGACCTTAGAGGTCTTCTAGTCCAGAGGTGGTATTCAGCCAGTTCTGACCGGTTCTGGCAAACTGGTAGCGGAAATTTTGAGTAGGTCGGAGAATTGGCAAATACCGCTTCTGACTGGCCCCGCCCACATCTGTTCGCTTTCTCCCGAGTCCCAGCTGATCGGCTGGGCCTTATTCTGTTGCCCTGTGCAGGAGAAAGCAGGTTAGTGGGGTGGGGAGGGAATGGGGATTTTGCAGTATCCTTGCCCTGGAGTAGGATGGGGATTTTACAGTATCCTTCCCCCAGGATTGGGGAGGGAATGGGGATTTTGCAGTATCCTTGCCCTGGAGTGGGGAGGGAATGGGGATTTTGCAGTATCCTTCCCCTGGAGTGGGGAGGGAATGGGGATTTTGCAGTATCCTTCCCCTGGAGTGGGGAGGGAATGGGGATTTTGCAGTATCCTTGCCCTGGAGTGGGGAGGGAATAGGGATTTTGCAGTACCCTTCCCCTGGAGTGGGGAAGGAATGGGGATTTTGCAGTACCCTTCCCCTGGAGTGGGGAGTGAATGGGGATTTTGCAGTATCCTTCCCCTGGAGTGGAGAGGGAATGGGGATTTTGCAGTATCCTTCCCGTGGAGTGGAGAGGGAATGGGGATTTTGCAGTATCCTTCCCCTGGAGTGGAGAGGGAATGGGGATTTTGCAGTATCCTTGCCCTGGAGTGGAGATGGAATGGGGATTTTGCAGTATCCTTCTCCTGGAGTGGAGAGGGAATGGGGATTTTGCAGTATCCTTCTCCTGGAGTGGGGAGGGAATGGGGATTTTGCAGTATCCTTTCCCCTGGAGTGGGGAGGGAATGGGGATTTTGCAGTATCCTTCTCCTGGAGTGGGGAGGGAATGGGGATTTTGCAGTATCCTTCCCCTGGAGTGGGGAGGGAATAGGGATTTTGCAGTACCCTTCCCCTGGAGTGGGGAAGGAATGGGGATTTTACAGTATCCTTCCCCCTGGAGTGGGGAGGGAATGGGGATTTTGCAGTATCCTTCCCCCAGGATTGGGGAGGGAATGGGGATTTTGCAGTATCCTTCCCCTGGAGTGGGGAGGGAATGGGGATTTTGCAGTATCCTTCCCCTGGAGTGGGGAGGGAATGGGGATTTTGCAGTATCCTTGCCCTGGAGTGGGACGAGGATTTTACAGTATCCTTCCCCCTGGAGTGGGGAGGGAATGGGGATTTTGCAGTATCCTTGCCCTGGAGTGGGACGGGGATTTTACAGTATCCTTCCCCCAGGATTGGGGAGGGAATGGGGATTTTGCAGTATCCTTGCCCTGCCATGTCCACCAAGCCACACCCACCAAGCCGTGCCACGCCCACAGAACCGGTAGTAAAAAAAAAAATGAATCCCACCACTGTAATCTAGTCCAACTCCTTTCACAAGACAACATTGTGAAATCTTATCCTTTTGGGGTAAAATACGACAGATCCCGAATCTGAAAGGATCAAGGAACAAACAGGCTGCCTGCCTTGACTTTTCAAGCAAAACATTGTGGGGATTGTAGCTTCAAAAGAGGACATAAAATGCTGTTATGGATTATACAAGAGAGACAAAAATTGATTTCCATATTGAGTGTAGCTGTAAGCTGGTGTCGGTAATTTAAAAACAAAAAGAACAACAACAACAGGAAGATATTCTCTTCCAGTCAATTGCTAGTGTCAAATACAGACACCGGGAGAAAAGAAGTTGATTTGTGGGTCAGATTCAAAGTACCGACACAACAGTTTGTTACCGTGAAAGATGAATACATAACAAATTATTATTTAGTTACTCCTAGCTCCAGCCAGGAATACTTTTTTCCAGTGGGATATTTATTGTCCTTCCGCACTCCTTTTCTGCAACCCATCAATTACAAGCAAGCTTGGCACTTATCACGAAGGGAGACAGAACGCTATCAGTCTTCCTAATAAAGTGGCAAAGCATTAAAAGCTGAGCAGCTCCGTCTTCTCAGGCAACTTTTGCCCTGCTATTATGCCTGTGAATGCCAACTTACTTACAGGTTGTTGAAAAGAAAAGAAAAAAAGAAAAAAGGAAAGAAAGAAAGAAAACAGGAGCGTTGGCGGTTGGGGTGGTTACAAAGCCACTTTGTGATTCATCTCGATAAAGTGCAATTGGGATGGCCTTGGACCAATTCTGATGGTTTTTTTTTTCCAGACTTCCCCCCACCCCCCAAAAAAAAAATTCTGCCTGAAAGGCTTTTAGTCTGAGAGGTTTGAATTGCCCACAAAAGTGATGTTGAATTTATCTAGCTGGGAGGAAGACCTTCGGAATATCAAGCTTTTGAGTAAGCAGGTTGGAGTGGGGGAGCGGTGCCCTCTCTGCGCGCTCTTGCCAAAGAATAGGATATCAAAATCTCTTCCCTTGTCCTGTGGCCCATCAGCAGCCAGCAGAGTTGGCAGCAGATTCGGACAGTGAGGAGGTTGGGGAGGAAGATGGGCCAGTCCTGGAGTCTGGGGAAGGCTCTGATGAGGGCTCTGCATCGGAAGCAGAGAGGGGGCCAGAACCGCCTGACAGTTATCAGCTGCCTTCAGAGTCAGACATCAGTGGGACAGAAGAACAGCTGGAGCCTATTCCCAGTGTGCGCACTCGCAGAGTTGGCTGATGAAGGGAACAGTTAAGGAACAAGGGCCCGACTTGGGAGTAAGGCCACAGGTGGACGATGAATGGCCCCTCCCAGAGGAAAAAAAAGAGGAGCGAAAGGGGAGTGGAGTTTGCAGGAGACCATTCGTTCATTCCTGCATTCTTGCCAAATATTGCGGCTTCCGAAAGATATCAGCCTGGCCGCTCTCCAAGCCTGAGAAAGGTCGGGAATTGTGAACTCTCTTGAAAGATTGTGGGAGACTTTGATGGAGAGGAATTCACTGTCAATTAAATAAAAGGGGTTTATCGGGAGCAGGACTCGACTTCCTGCAGCTGGGGGGAAGCTTAGGGTTAGGGCTAGGATTATTATTACCCAACCAGGTAACATTATTAGTGCTACCGTGTTTCCCCAATTGAAGTTTCCTCAAAGCAAGATGCCACTTGAAAACCCTAAAACTAATTTTAAAAGAGTAATAAAATTGGAAGGGACCTTGGAGGTGTTGTAGTCCAACTGTCGCCTCAAGCAGGAGACCCTATAAAATTCTGAATCATTTTCTGATGGATGGACGGACGGACGGAGAGACAGTCTCAACTTACAACCACAATTCAGCCCACAATTTCTGTTGCTAAGTGAGACATTGGTTAAGTGATTTTTGTCCCCTTTTATGACCTGTCAGTGTGTTGAGTTACTGCAGTTGTTAAACTAGTAACACAGTTGTTAAATGAATCCCGCTTTGACTGCTTGTCAGAAGTTTCAAAAGAGGATCACATGATCCAAGAATATGGCAACCGTCATAAATATGAATCAGTTGCCAAGCATCTGAATTTTGACCATGGGGATCCTGCAACGGTTGTTAAGTGTGAAAAATGGTCGTAAGTCACTTCTTTCAGTGCTGTTGTAACTTTGAAGGTTCACTAGATGGGCAGGCAGACAGATAGACAGACAAATGGATGTACCAGTAGCATTAAAAACAGGTGTTTTTTTTTACTTCTGGAATTTCTAATTGTATGTTAAGTTTTTTTCCGGGGCCTCAATGAAAATAATAATGGCATTCCTGAACTGGCATTTGCCATAATCTCCACACTGATTGTAACCACGCAACTAATAACATATTATGTGGGCTAGCTAGTTTTCTTAACTGATTGACAGCTAAAATTATTGTGGCCTTTTTACTACCAAATAACGCAAATCTTCTTTTCATTCCACCTTATTATTAAAAACAAAATCTCCTGTGTCAGCCGCTGACATTCTCTCTCTTTCTCTTCAACTCCGGTGGATATACGGCAGGAGCAGAGGGCCTGGGTATTTCGTATTAATTGCCAGATCTTCCCCCCCAAAGTGATTTTGCTTTGATTCACAAAGGGTCAAACTTCAGCATTAATGTGACGGTGGAATATTCAATTACTGGAGCGCGGGGACAAATCAATAACTGTCTTATACGTAGATCCCTGCCCTTTGAAGTCTGACGGTCATTTGTTTTGTTTTTCAAGAGGTTAAAATTGGAAGCAAAAAAAGCATTTATATATGGATGAGCCCTCTGAATAAGATACCATGATGCTTAACACTGCTTTAGAAGGGGATGACTAATCTATATATACACAAGCGAAATGCCAATCACACATCACAACATCTCCAGAACGGTAAAGCCTACAAACTTGAAACTTGGCACGTAGGTTCCTCTTGTCTTCCAGGTGCTCGCTAAGAAAGGATTTTTAGAAATGACCATCAGAGCATTAGTATTTCTTATATTATTATTAACACGCTACGATGCTAAGGAGTTAGATCCGTGATGGCAAACCTATGGCAAGTGTGTGGCATTCAGAGCAATCTATCCGGGCACGGGAGCTGTCGCCTGTTGGTCTTCCAGGTTACAGCGTGCCAGCCAGCTGGGCTTCATGTGCGCGGGAGTGCCGGAAACTGGAGGAGCAGCCATCTGGTGTGCATGCGCGCATCGGGCAGCTGCTCTTCCAGTTTCCAGTGTGCACATGCGCACTGGCCACCTGGTCTTTCAGTTCTGGCATCCAGAACTGTTCTGGCACGAAGACCAGCTGACTGATGTGCATGCGCGCACTGGAAACCAGAATATCACCTTCCCCACACGTGCATGCGCATGTTCCCGTTTCGGCACCGAAAAGGTTCGCCAACACTGAGTTACATGTTCTACTCCCCCTCCAAACCTGAAAATAACTCTGTTCCAACTGCCACTTGGGTGTGGCCAGTGCATGACTCATCCGGCCTACGGGCTGGGAGTTTGGAGAGGAGCCTGAGGGAGAGAAGGGGAGAGGAGAGGATCAATGGAGCCAGCCTGAGGGAAAGAAGGGGATATGATAGGAGAGGCCTCAGAGGGGCAAGCCTGAGGGGAGAGAAGGGGAGAGGATAGGAGAGGCTTCTATGGGGCAAGCCTGAGGGAGAGAGGGGGAGAGGAGAGGATCAATGGGCCAGCCTGATGGAGAGAGGGGGAGAGAAGAAGATCAATGGGGCCAGCCTGAGGGAGAGAAGGGGATAGGAGAAACTTCTATGGGGCAAGCCTGAGGGAGAGAAGGGGATAGGAGAGGATCAATGGGGCCAGCCTGATGGAGAGAGGGGGAGAGAAGAGGATCAATGGGGCCAGCCTGAGGAAGAGAAGAGGATAGGAGAGACTTCTATGGGGCAAACCTGAAGGAGAGAAGGGGAGAGGAGAGATCAATGGGGCCAGCCTGATGGAGAGAGGGGGAGAGAAGAGGATCAATGGGGCCAGCCTGAGGGAGAGAAGGGGATAGGAGAGACTTCTATGGGGCAAGCCTGAAGGAGAGAAGGGGAGTGGGGAGGATCAATGGGGCCAGCCTGATGGAGAGAAGGGGATAGGAGAGACTTCTATGGGGCAAGCCTGAGGGAGAGAAGGGAATAGGAGAGTCCGATCATAACTACTCATTAATTTTCAAGCTGTAAGTATCAATTTATCAACCTGATCACATAGTTTTGTAGTGGAGCATGGGCATTCAGCTAGTATTTATATATCTATACACAGGTAGTCCTTGACCTACAACAGTTTGTTCGGGGACTGTTCAAAGTTACAACAGCACTGAAAAATGACCATTTTTCACACATACAACCACTGTGGTATCCCCATGATCACGTGATCAAAATTCTGATGCTTGGCAACCCGACTCATATTTATGACTGTTGCAGCATCCTGCAGTCATGTGATCCCCTTCTGTGAACTCCTGAGAAGCAAACTCAATGGGGAAGGCCAGATTCGCTCAACAGCTTTGTTACTATCTTAACTGCAGTGACTCATTTAACAACGGTGGCAAGAAAGGTCTTAAAATGGGGAAAAACTAACTTCACCAATATCTCGTTTTGCAGCAGAAATTTGCTGGGTAGTAAGTCGAGGACTATATGCACTGAACGAAGGTTGTTTAGGCAGGTCATTTATGCACCATAAACAATATTTTTGAAAAGTAATAAAACACGATAAGGAATTTCAGAGAAAGTGAACTCATTTTGCTTCTCCTCTTCTCATTGCACCAGAGATGGGCAATAGATAGATATTTCTAAATTTCTAATTTTTTTAAAATGCTCATTTAAGAATATTCCCACTTAAAAACTGAAATTTGGGGCTCAATTGTGGTCGTAAGTCGAGGACTACCTGTATCTATTCTTTATGATACAAAATGAAGAGGGAATTGAGAGAGCCATCAATGAAAATGCTTCTGACTCTTTGGGGCTATTTTATGCTTTTCCAACTACCCTGCTGTGCAAAAACTCCCAATTTGTTCTCTATTTCCCCCGGCTTCCTAAAAGAGAGGAAATGAGGCAGAAAGAATTGGAGCCATTCTGGTGGCCTTTTAGAAATGGATAAAAAAAAAAAAGCCAACAGTGTTTAGAGAAAAATATCCTAGTTCCACTTAACCTCTGGATGTGTGGAGACTTTAGATCAGGGGCGTCAAACTCAATTTCATTGGGGGTCACATCAGGGCTGTGGTTGACCGGGGGCGTGGCCAACTGGGTGGGCGTGGACATCTTGACGCCACTCCCTAAAAGGATGGCATGTTTTCTCAACGGACTGTGTAGACCGGCCCAAAATCACGCTGGACCGATGTTTCCTTTTCGTATTTGGGCCGAAGCGAAGCCAGCGGGCCCCTTAAATTTTCTAGGACGGCCCCGTGGGCCGGATCTGACCATATCAAATTGGGTGTGTGCATCAAATCAGGCGTACTCACATTTGTGAACCGGTAGGGGGAAGGTAAATATATACCACCCCTGATATGGTATTCTGAAAGCAACCCACAAAATCACCGGGGGGGGGGGGGGAGGAAATTGGGATAATTATTCACAGAACAATGTTTTTTTTGGAATTATTTGTGAATAGTCTTTTTTTTCTCATTTTTTTCTGATGAGGAGAGCAAATCTATATTGCAATCAAAGTTAGCCCATTCCACCCTATTTTACTATAAAACTGAACTAAGAAAAGCCAAAGGGATAACATAAATGGATACGTGAAGATATCACTGATTATTATTATTATTTGAGTAGCAGGATTCAATTATTTAATGGCTAAAAATAGTTATTTTGGCTGGCAAAAAAAAAAAACTTTTGGGTGGCATCGGTCTACCTCAGGGGTGTCCAAACTTGGCAACTTTAAGACTTGTGGACTTCAACTCCCAGAATTCCCCAGGCTGGGGAATTCTGGGAGTTGAAGTCCACAAGTCTTAAAGTTGCCAAGTTTGGACACCCCTGGTCTACCTGAATGCAATGGGAGATTTTAAATTTGCTAATTCCTTTCGCGGTGTCAAACTCAATCTGGGAAAACAAATGAGGATAAGGAATGATATGTCACCTGATTTAGCGCTACTTTTTTTTTTTTCTCCAGATGCCTGCAATCCTAAATACGCTTACTTGGAAGTAATTCAAGTAAGGTTCATTGAAAATTAGGAATAAAAGAATCGGGGTTTTAAGGTAAGCATCTCAATAAATGCAGAGAAAGTGTTCCTGACTCAACACATCTTAAAAATATTTACAAGCATCCTAGTAACATTTCATTTCTCAGTAAAGCTTTGAATTTGTTTGACTATGACATTTAAACCACGCTAAGTGCATTTCCCCCTGAAGCAACATTTTCTGTTCAATTACTTTGGGATATTCATTGCAAAGACTTTACAGATTTCTGAAGAATAGAACATTAACACGGCATACTCTTAACGCTTGGCCTATGACTTAAATATTAATATTTTATCTCCGTTCGCTCGAGTATAAATCTAAACACAGATCAAAAGCAAACTCATTTTTTTAAAAAAATGTTAAAATCTCCAGTGATTGTCCACGTTAATATTCGATACCTTTTAATGTCATCCATTGGCAATCTCCCTTCTGTGGATGGATGGTATACAGCTAGTGCTCGACTTAGTGACTAAATGGCACTGAAAAAAGTGACTTATGACCATTTTTCACACTTACGACCATTGCAGTATCCCTATGGTCAAATGATTTACATCCAGATGCTTGACAACTGGCTCATACTTATGACGGGGTCGGTCATGTGATCCCCTTGTGCAACCTTCTGACCATACAAAATCAATGGGGAAGCCGCATTCACTTAACAAACATCTTACTGACTGAATAACCGCAGTGATTCACTTAACAACCTGTTCTGACACCCACCCACCCCCGCTCTCGTATATCAAGTCACAAAGTCTCTTCAAAGATGTTTATTGACATACAGGTTCCACCTTGGCAGCAATCCAGCCTGCCAAGGTCAAGATAGCACTCTGGGCAGCAATCCAGCTACAGCGACACACCTTGGCAGCAATCCAGCTACCAAGCTCCAGATAATCACTTTAGCAGCACTCCTGCCTGCCAAGGTCCAGGGAACAGATTGGCAGCAATCCAGGTAAACCCTTTGGCAGTAATCCAGCCTGCCAAAGTACAGCACAGATCTGAGAGCTTCTCCAACTCCAATGATCAGTTGATTCCTGCAAAGGGTGTGTCCACAAGCAGTCCCTTTATAGTCTGGAGAGGAGTCTAATGATCAGCAGCTGAGAGCAATTACCTCCTGTAATTGCTCAATTGCTCCTTACGCCGGGTAGCACGTCGGTAACGAGCATCTAATAGCTCACTGCTGATGTCTGACTCACTGTCCTGTGACTCCTCCCCACTGCTCCAAGGCATGACATCAGGAGCCCCCTTCCTTAGGCTTTCACCACTGCTCCATGCCTCAGGCGCTTCCTGGTGGCCAACCAGCCTCTCTGCGCCTTGCTCAGAGTTGGAACCCTGTCCAGGGTCCTCCACATCCTCCTGAGCCGACTCAGAGGGACCCTTGCTGTCGGAGTCTGGTGGCAACTCTAACGGCTCCTGCTGGGCCACAACACAACCATGGCAAGAAAAGTCCTAAAATGGAGTAAAACTCACTGAACAAATTTCTCACTTAGCAATTGTGTTCATACATTAAAGGACTGCCTTTACCCAGACTTGAGAAAATCATTTTCCCATCTAGTTACAATTTTCTAAACAAACGTTGACCAGAGACTCAAATTGTTTTATTGAATTACGTTGAGTGGTTGTTTTAAAGGTTAGAAGCAAGACAAATGACAGTGTGGTCTCAACATTGGAGGTTTTTAAGAAGAACATGGACTGCCATTTGTCTGAAATGGCGTAGTGTTTCCTGCTTGAGCAGGAGGTTGGACTAGAAGACCTTCAAGGTCCCTTCCAACTCTGTTATTCTATTCTGTTCTGTTATTGTGGTTGTATTTTATTCACACAGTGTGTGTGTGTGTTTGTGTTTGTGTGTGTGTGTGTAACGATTTCCCTTGCACATACATGCTAGTATTCCTGACTTTAGGGGCGGTGCTCATCTTCGTTTCAAAGCCGAAGAGCCAGCGCTGTCCGAAGACATCTCCGTGGTCTTGTGGCCAGCATGACTCAACACCGAAGGCGCACGGAACGCTGTTATCTTCCCACCAAAGGTGGTTCCTATTTTTCTACTTGCATTTTTACGTGCTTTCAGACTGCTAGGTTGGCAGAAGCTGGGACAAGTCACGGGAGCTCACCCCATTACGCGGCACAAGGGATTCAAACCGCCGAACTGCCGACCTTTCTGATTGACAAGCTCAGCATCTTACACACTATATATATATATACATACACACGTACGTACGTACGTACATGCATACATACATATCAGGGATGGGTTCCTGCCAGTTCTAACCTCTTCTATAGAAGAGGTTCCACAAATCGACTGTGTCGTTTAGAACCGGTTCCAGCTCCCTCCCCCGCCCCGGCCGCACCACGCTTGCCCCACCTGCCGCTCACTGATTGGCTGGCTCACCAATCGCCCCGCCCGCCTCTAAGAGTCCTATCTAAATGTCTTAAATGTCTTAAAGCTATCAAGTTTGAACACCCCTGGGTTTTTTTTTTCTAAAGGCTTAGGGGTGCAAGGGTCTTGTAACTCGACAACTTTAAGACTTGCACATTTCAATGCCAGAGTTCCTGAGCCAACATTTTGGTTGCTAAGCAAGAGCGTTGTTAAGTGAGTTTCACCACATTTTACAAGTTGGCCACTCTCACCCCGTCACATGACTGCCAAGACACTCCCACCCAGTCACATGGCCGGCAAGCCACTCCCACAAAGCAGGCCACACTTACAGAAGAGGTTCTAAAAATTTTTGAAACCCACCACTGATACATATATAAATAGATAAAGCTCCACATTTCTAAAGAAGATGCATTTCGCTGTGTTTGTGCTGAGACTTCAAATGAGGGTTCTTATTAAATTCACAAAATTATGGGACTGGATAGGGGCCTCATGGCAGCCTATTGTTCTGTGGAACAATAGAATATTATTGTGGAACATTAAACCATCAACCACTGAAAAGGCTATTAAATGTCTGCTTGAATATAACCAGTGAAAGAGAAACTACCATTGTTTTTGTCATCTCAATTATGTTGCTCCTAAGATTCTTTCCCTAACTGTCAACCGGAATAACGGAGCAGAGTAACAGAGTTGGAAGGGACTTTGGAGGTCTTCTAGTCCAACCTCCTGCTCAAACAGGAGACCCTATACCACAATCTGCTTTCCTTCAATTTGAGAAATGCCCAAGTTTTCAGTTGTTGTTTTTTCCCCCTCTCCAACATTCAATTACTTAGAAAGAAATATAAAAAGAGGATAATGTTCTGGACTGACCTTTGGACTAAAAATTAAAATCTACTTTTCTTATATTTCCCTTGAAATTACTATTATAATCTAGTGTGATTATTAAAACTTAAGGTCATATTAAATGTTGGCTCCTACAGCGAAGCACCTTATTATTTCACTCCGCTTAACCGGGGAATTAGTTCCATTGTGTTTGTTCAAGTTTTGCATGGGGACATCACAAGATAATTTCTGTTTTAAAGTATAAAAGAACATCCAGTGCTCTCTTTATAAAATGCATATGAATGTTAAACCTTAATAAATGTTTTAATATTAAGGTTGTTAACAAAAGAGAGCCAGTTTGGTCCAGTGGTTAAGGCATCAGGCTAGAAACCGTGAAAATGTTAAGTTTATATATTTTATCGATTTAAAACATTTACATAACCACCCATCTTATAACGAAATCTGGGCAGCTCTGAATCAGAAATAAAAACGACATAAAAAGCATTATAAAATTATAAAAATAAGCACATTAATAATAGTAAAAATCTTTTTTTACTATTAAAAATATTACTATTAAAATTTTACTGTTAAAATCAAGGGATTGGCAATCTGTGGCTCTGGAGCCGCAATGTGGCTCCTTCATCCCTCAATCCCTCGACTGCAGCTCCCTGTCACTCAAAATATGCGTCACAACCGCCAATGGGCGACATCCATTGACATGCAATTTGTGGAGCTTTTTGACACCCCCCGGTAGGCTAACTATGGATGAATAAGTTTTTTTTTATACATAGCTGTTCTGACACCACCACCCCCTTGTCCCACACCAACACACTCCGAGCCAAAGATACTTTATGGAATTTATTCATAGACAGACAGGTCCTTGGCAGCAAACCAGTACAGACAAGCCTGGGCAGCAGTCCACCACAGATAAGCCTTGGCAGCAATCCAGCCTGCCAGGCTCACAATATTGTTCTCCAACATTAGTTAATGCGTTGACTTCTGCAAAAGGGGCGTGTGCACAAGCAGTCCTTTTATAGTCTGGAGAGGCGCCTAATTACCACCAGCCGAGTACAATTACCTCCTGTAACTGTGCAACTGTTCCTTACGCCTATTAGCTCTCCGGTGCCGGGCATCCAGGAACAACTCACTGCTGACGTCCAGATCACACTCCCTTGTTTCCTCCCCACTGGTCCAAGGCTCAGGCGCCTCCTGGTGGCCAACCAGCCTCTCTGCGCCCTGCTCGGTGTCAGAACCCTGTCCAGAGTCCTCCACATCCTCCAGAGCCGACCCATAGGGACCCTCGCTGTCGGAGTCTGATGGCAGCTCCAACAGCTCCTGCTGGGCCACAACACATAGCATAAAGGTAAAAAACTATATATGCAGTGTTATCTTCATTTTAGATGTCAAAAGAGTTTTGTGGTTCCTGGTGTTTTCTGTGGGAAACGGGTCCAAAGGTTGCGGACCCCTTGGCTAGCAGAACTTCATAGGGCAAGGAGTTCCACAGGGCAGGGGCTGCCACAGAAAAGACACACTCCCTAGCTCCCATCAGATGGCAATATTTAAGGGAAGAGACCAGGGGAATGTCCATGCTGTCTGATGTAGTAAGATGGGTGGATGTCCTTAGGGAAAGATGGTCCTGTAGATAACCTGGCCCTATGCTATAGAGGGCATTAAAGGTAAGGACTAGAACCTTGATCTGCACCTGGAAAGAAACTAGAATCTAATGCAGCTCGCAAAACTAAAGGGTTAGATGGGAAACCATGGAGTTGAAGACAACTTGTTTACTTGAGAAGGGGAGGAGCTATGAAGAGTCCCAAAGGACAGAGGTTCTAATTCTGCCTTAGTCTCTTAAAAAAACTGGCATTAGATAAAACAAGTAAGATATTTGATACAACTAAATAAAACTCCTGTGTATTGATTGCTAAGACCTTTATAGCCATAATTAAATATATGGTTGTTGCCTCTGTAATTTTGATCAGTTTGGTTTAGGGGTTAAGGCACTGGGCTAGACAGCAGGAGACCATGAGTTCAAGTCCTGCCTTAGCCATGAAAGTCAGATGGGTGACTTCAACCCAACCTACCTCACAGGGTTGTTGTTGCGGAGAAAATAGGACAACGTTTTGTTATGTGGATATGTTCCTCACCTTGAGTTATTTATAAAAATAACAAAGGTGGGATTGAAAAATAACCCCCCCCCCATTGAGAAGATGCTGAAGTTCAGGCATGTTTCAACACACACACACACACACACACACACACACACACACACACACACACACATCTGCAACACCTACACATTTCTGCAATTTCTAAATCTTGTGTCATATTAGAGGAATCCATAAGAATGACTCTTTGTTCTGTCCTAAGAGGTGTCAATGTATGAGAGAATTCATGAACTGGAATAGGGCTTAGTAACAAGGTCAGCCAATGGGAGCTGAAACAGATTGGAGCCTGGGCGTGGCTTACCTCTGCAGCTCTGAGCCTGTGCAAACTAGTCTACTGCTCTGAACTGAAACTGAAACTATTCTCTGCTTGTATTTGCTACCACTTGGAAAACCTGCTTTTGGTATTGTATATTTACTTCATGTGTTATATTATATATAAAAAGAAGTTAATGAATACTGTTGAATCAGTTACCTGTGCGTGTTTTCTGGATGTGATTGCTGCAACAAACTCTGACAAGAGGCCCTTCCCTATGGCCTCTACAATTGCTTATGTTAAAACTATTTGGTAATTTTCTATTAAATGGTTTTGGAATCGGAGTGGAAACGACAATATTTACTTCTTCAATTCTCTTCTCACCTACAGAACTTTATTTTATGTCAACAATATTATTCTTGCTTTCAGCGAAGGTGATGTTTAATATCTGGGAATATTTCTCATCAACCATCTTTCCCATATGTGAAGTGACTTTAGCACAAGTTTGATAACAATTTTAATATTTTCAATGGTCCCAAGATTTTGGGCAGTCTTTGGATGAGACTTACACTATAACCCTTAAGTCTCCCAGAAAATAGTTGTGTCTGCTTCATTCATTTACATTCTCATATTTTGGGTTTCAGTTTATCTCAGGTTACATCCAATTATACAATAAAGAAGAATATGTCTAACTCGGGGTTAGATCTGCCGGACGTCGCAATGACAAAGTTACTGGAGGAAACTAATGAAATGCTTGCGAGGAAAATGCCAAACACCAAAAACTCAATATATCCAGTGATAACATCTATTTTTGATATATTAAAGACGTTTCTGTCCTGAAAATAAATTCCCAAACCAAATCAAATAATAAGAGAAGAAGAAAGATGTTTCTCAGACAAATCAAACACAAAGTAGACCATGGGAAGACATCGCGATGGATTTCATCATCAAACTCCCAAATAGCGGGGGGAAACACAGTTGTCTGGCCTGTAATGGATTTGTTTTTAAAACAAGTCCACTTTACTTCTTGCTCCGGTCTACCCTCACCCAAAAGCTGCCCAAGCTTTTCATCAAGCAAATTTACCGACTACATGGAATCTCTCCCTGGATCATCTCTCATAGAGTCCAGTTTACCACAAAATTTTGGAGAGAGTTCCTGAAGTCGGCTGGATGTGTGCCGGGACTTAGCTCGGCTTTTCATCCAGGCACGAATGGCACAGTAGAATGCATGAATGCAATGGTGGAAAAGTATCTCTATTGTTATGTGGATTACCAAAAGGAGAATTGGTGAGACCTGTTACCGTTCGTAGAAGTGGCTTACAACAATTCCATGCATAGCAGCACCCGACTGACTCCTTTCCAAGTTACTAGCAGCATGTCCCCATGTCTGAACTGCCCAGAGAACCCCCTTCCTCCATGTCTTTAACTAGGCGGATGGATTCTCTGAAAAAAGGGGTGGGAGAATACTAAGAAAGCGCTGGCAGAAGCTGTGGAAAAAGTATAAAAAGCAGGCACTTGCTACAACCCCGCATGGGAGATAAAGTTTTTCTATTGACCAAATACATGTGGTTGAGAGTGTCTAGTAAAAAGCTAGGACCTAGGTTTTGGGGTTCTTTTCCAATAGTGAAAGTAATTAACCCAGCGACAGTGCAGCTTAGCCTCCCTCGCCTTTTGGGGAAAATACCTCCTGTTCAGGGGAAGAATTGGCTTCTTCCTTTTAGACACAGAGGACGATTGAAAAAATCTGGATTTCTCTCTGTTTAGCACAGCAGAACCGAATTATCTCCCTACTTTAATATATTTCTTTTAAACAAGTCACTCAGTCTAAGGCACTTATCTCCTTCTTCACAACAACATTCCTTTTTATGACTGGGGAGTGTCTCCCAAAAAAGATTAAATATTTCAATGTTATTTTCATTACATCTTTCCCTAACTGAAGGAAGGCCTGTATTGCAAGGAGGGCATTTCAATTATGGAAGGTCTGCTGCCTTTTAATGGTAGAAACGATTTCGGCATCTGGCTTTGGGCCAGATGTTCCTGAATCCTGCTACACTTTTTTGACCTTGGCATGTTCCTGACCATGTCATTATGTTCATTAATGTTTTAGAAATCATATTTGACTCTACCCCTCATCTTTAAAGTATTAATTCATCAATATGGGGGGGGGGTGTCAAACTCAAGGCCCGGGATCTGGCCCGCGGGGTATTTAGATCTGGGGTCACCCTAGAAACAGTGAAGGACCGGCCCATGGTGTTTTTGCAAGTGAAAATGGACTCTGACCTCCATTTTCAGCTGCCACGACCTCCTGCAACCCTCTGCCAGTGAAAACGGAGCGTGAGAGGCCATGACAGCCAAAAATGGAGCTTGGGAGCCTGACAAAGCACTCGGGCCGCCACAAGCATGACGTCAAGCTGGCCATGCCCCCTGGTCACGCCCCCCACATCAAAAACAACCCTGATGTGGCCCTCAATGCTATCTAGTTTGACACCCCTGATCTATATTATCCAAACACCAACCATTTCTAAGTTTCTATTATATTACTTTTCAAGATTTTTGCACACTGAATTACGGTGTACCCTACTCCGTTAGGGGCTCCTTCTTCAGCCGGGAACCAAAACAATTTGAAATGCATTTAAAGTGAATACACACACAGTCCTTGACTTACAACAGTTAATTTGGTGACCGTTACAACGGCTTTGAAAGAAGTGACTTATGACCGTTTTTCACACTTACAACCGTTTCAGCATCCCCACAGTCACATGATCAAAATTCAGCCACTTGGCAACATATTAATATTTATGACGGTCGCAGTGTCCTGGTATCACGTGATCACCTTTGGCGACCTTCTGACCAACAAAGTTAAGATTCACTTAAAGACCGTGTAACTAACTTAACAACTGCAACAATTCACTTAACTACTCTGACAAGAAAGGTTGTAAAATAGGGAAAAACCCACTTCACAAATGTTTCACTTAGCAACTGGATTTTTGGGCTCCATTGTGTTCGTAAATCGGGGACTACTTGTAAATGCCACATTTAGGGTTTCCTCTCACTCTTCATGGTGGCTCAGTGGCTAAGGAGCTGAGCTTGTCGATCATAAAGGTCGGCAGTTCGGCGGTTCGAATACCTAGCGCCGTGTAACGGCATGACCGTTACTTGTCCCAGCTTCTGCCAACCTAGCAGTTCGAAAGCACGTTAAAAAATGCAAGTAGAAAAATAGGGACCACCTTTGGTGGGAAAGGAACAGCATTCTGTGTGTCTTTGGCATTTAGTCATGCCGGCCACATGACCACGGAGATCTCTTCGGACAGCGCTTGGCTCTTCAGCTTTGTAACGGAGATGAGCACCGCCTCCTAGAGTCAGGAACGACTAGCACATTTCTGCGAGAGGAACCTTTAGCTTTACCTCTTCTTCACTCTTCATCCTGAACAACCAGCATACCAAAGTGAAAAATGAATTCCCCAAATTTGCCAGTATAACCCCCTGGGGAAAAAAACCCCCACAAACGCAAAAGGGAACAAAAGCGAACAAAGAAAATCAATCGCCATTTTTTTTAAAGCACAGAGTGATGAAACGCAAAGTTGATCGTGGCTTTATGGAGTTAAGCAACATTTACTCTTATTTTAAAATGTCATCTGCGCTCAGTGTAACTATTAGATGCTTAATGGAGATAGATGAACTAAGTGGACTCAATAAAAGAGAGGGAAAGTCTGCCTTCTTTAATATGCAGGGTGGAAGGATGTAAAATGAAGAATCGGAGGGCAACTGCATTGCCAACATAGGGAGCAGCGGATAACATAATGGGCAAAATATGACCCTCTCTCTCTCCATCTCTCTCTCTCTTTTTTTTCTTCCCCTCCCTCCCTCCCTCCCTTAAAGATGAGGGGTAGAGTCAAATATGATTTCTAAAACATTTTCTTTTGGATCTTTGGCCTGCCACACTTTCTATTATTCTACTATGCATTTTCTATTGTGGGAAAATGAGAGGGGAGATTGTATGGAGTTAGATGATATGTAGCCATAACAAGATTCTTTCTAGAAAGCCAAGGTCATCCTTTGTTTTTGCACCTCTGCACCTGACCGGAACTGGATGGGTGGAATTGCCAGCATGGCAGTGGATGATTGGACCATGGGATGGACTTGTGGGTGTGGGGGCAATATCTTGAACTTTCAACTGGGTGGAGAAACCCGGGAAGCTTTCAGATTCGGGTTTTCCCAGATATGCTAACATGTCTCTCTTAATAAATTGGAACTTTGAGGAATCTTTTGCCTTGGACTCTGATTTACTTTTGGATGCTATTTGGAACCCTGACAACAACTAGATATATGTAAGTATTGCAACTTGAACATACTAATCCACACAACAAACTTCATTCTATTCCCACTCCAAAAACAATAACTGAGGTTTCCCCAAATGGCTCTATTAGGAATATTCATTCATTCATTCATTCATGCTTCTGCGTCTCTCCAATCACACTCTGAGTGACTCACTATTATTGCACAGAATGGTAATTTATTTATTTATTTATTTGCACTTCTAGACCGCCCCCTCTCCCAAAAGGGACTCGGGGCGGTGTACAGTCCACAGTAAGATTAAAACAATGGCTTCTTGGGGGGGGGGGGGGGAAGCTGCTCCACCACTTCTTTCAAGACAGATGACATTACCCTCTCTCCCGATCTGCTTTTCAACTTTAGCTCGTCAAAACGCCTTCAAAAGAAAAAAACAAAAACAAACCAAGAAAGTCCAGTTGCCTCCTTAAAAAAAGCACCTTAGGGACAACCATGACCTGGATGACTTGAGAATCTCTACAGACTTTCAGCTATACAATTTGAGATGGATGAAGACTCTTGGAATGGTGTGGGAGGAGGAATGGATTTCCAGAAGAAAAAATGCAGAGTACAGGAACCATTTGCACCACTCAGGTGACCCAATTGAGGACACAGAGAAACCTCCAAGTGGCCTCAACGACCCTCTAAAAAGGATGCAAATGACCAGCTGTCTGCAAGGAATATAAATCATTCCTTTCCCCACAGTCCTGTCAGAGCTGAAGAAGCTTCTTGGATGAGGAGCGAAATGTCTTCAAAAGAAAAAAAAACCAAGGTAGTCCAGTTGTCTCCTGAAAAAGCACCTTTGGGACTATCGTTGTAGAGAAATCTGTCCACTTCCTTAGATAAACTCACAAGTCATGGGGTCCCTCATCTGAGCTAGCTTGGCCCAGCTTCTGTCCAACTCCAAGAAGATAGGAGTGACGTTACCTCCCAAGTGCTTCACACATTCATAACGGTCTGTAAGAACATACGTCTGTGCAGCTATGAAAACAATGGGCAGCTGCAGTTCAACGTGGTCCATTAACTGTTGTGCAATTGTTGTAAATGGAAATGTTCTGAATATGTTGAGAGGTGGGTTAGGACATTAAGTTGCTATTTGGCTTCCACCATTACATTGATCTCAAGAGCCATACACACACCGGGACTTTGTCATTTCCAAAATGTAATTTGCTCTTAAAATGCCTTTCAGCTTTATATATATACTAGCGTTGCCCGGGTATTTATAGACATCAAAGCATTTGTCTGAAAGGGGCCTTTCTTCCCCCTATTCCCATGATGCCCATCACCTCTGACCTCTCCCTTCCCCCTCCCATGCGCTCCTCTTTTCCGTCCTGTCTACGAACCTGGCACATTGCCCCAAATCCATCAGGCACTTCCCCATTGGTCCACTGGAGGGCAAACTTCACGTCTGGCTTTCCAGAGGAAGCTGCGAAGGAACTGACATCACAAACAATTGCCACTCTAGGATGCCGCACTCGCTCTCTTTAACACCCCAGTCTCTCCCTTCTCCCTCCCATGACATCACAAATAATTGCCGTTCTAGGACGCTGCGCTCACTCTCCTTAATGGGCCAGGCGATCCAGAGTTATGCTGGAATGCACATGTACAGACAGACAAACCCCAGTATTTGTTTCCAGAGGTTAAGTCATCTATGTGCCAAATTTGGTTGAGATTGCGCGAGGTGTTCCAATGTTATGCTGGGACATACATACATATGCATATATACTGTACATATACTGTATGTGTGTGTACACACATACATGTGCAAATATACGCACACTAACACTCACTAAAGATGCTTAGAAGCTGATACACCAACAGCACAGCACAGAGACGGCCTTGGTCGCGTTGGTAGATGATCTCTGGAGGGCCAGAGATAGGGGCTGTTCCTCTATCCTGGTCCTATTAGACCTCTCGGCGGCTTTTGATACCATCAACCATGGTATCCTGTTGCGCCGACTGGAGGGGTTGGGGGTCCGGGGCACCGTTTTGCGGTGGTTCGGCTCCTACCTCTCTGGCCGGATGCAACGTGTGTTGGCAGGGGAGCAGAGGTCGACCCTATGCCCCCTTACTTGTGGGGTGCCACAGGGGTCGGTCCTCTCGCCACTCCTGTTCAACACATACATGAAGCCGCTGGGTGAGATCATCCGTGGTTTCGGGGTGGGATATCATCTGTACGCTGATGATACTCAGCTGTACATTTCCACCCCGAACCACCCCAACGAGGCCGTCGAAGTGATGTCCCGGTGTGTGGAAGCCGTACGGATCTGGATGGATGACAACTGACTCAGGCTCAACCCTTCCAAGACGGAGTGGCTGTGGGTTCCGGCTCCCCGGTTCAACCAGATAATTCCATCTCTGGCCATTGGGGGCATTCAACTCGCCCCCGTGGAGCGGGCGCGCAACTTGGGCGTCCTCCTAGATGCCAGGCTGTCCATGGATGAACATGTGACAGCCGTGGCCAGGGGGGCGTTCCACCAGGTTCGCCTGGTGCGCCAATTGCGCCCCCTATTGGACCGGGACGCCCTACGTGACGTCTCGCCTGGACTACTGTAACGCTCTCTACATGGGGCTTCCCTTGAAATGCACTCGGAGACTGCAGTTGGTCCAGAATGCGGCCGCGCGGGTGATTATGGGGAGTACCAAGTACTCCCATGTGACACCTCTCCTGCGCGAGCTGCACTGGCTTCCTGTGGTCTATCGAGTGAGTTTCAAGGTCTTGATTACGATCTTTAAAGCGCTCCATGGCTCAGGACCTAGTTACCTGCGGGATCGTATTCTGCCCCATACATCCCTACGACCCATCCGCTCGCACAGAGAGGGACTTCTCCAGGTGCCGTCCACCAGACAGTGCCATGGGGCGGCGCCTAGGAGCAGAGCCTTCTCTGTGGCGGGCCCAGCCCTGTGGAATGACCTCCCCCCGGATATTAGGACCACTACTGACCTCCGCTCCTTCCGTGTCAAGCTCAAGACCCACCTTTTCCAAATAGCTGGCCTGGCTCAACCATAACTTCGTATCGCTCCTGATGGGTTTTTTAATTTAGTAATTTTATTTAAGGGGATTTTAAATTGTGTTTTTAATTGTCTTTCACTTATAAGTCAACTCTCCTCCATGCACATATGTATATGTCTCTGTTCTTTTTGTATATATGTTTGTCTTATGTGTATTTTTATTCGTTTTGATTGCACGCCGCCCCGAGTCCTTCGGGAGAGGGTTGCGGCTAATCAAATAAAATTATTATTAATAATTATAAAATATAAGGCCTAAATAAACAAATGCATAAATAGCCAACTTATTTTTTTTGTCTCTTTGGAGTGATGGGAGCAAAATACAGATTCTCCAGTTAATGGGAAGGAAACCTGATGACCTTTTCAGAAGCCAAACATGATCTCACTCGTTTGGGTTTTCTGGAAAAATGAAAAAAAAGACTCGAGCAAACACTAATTGAAGCCCGTTTCCCCAATCCGGGGTGGGTGGGTGTGGGGGAGGAGCCACAGTGTAATTTGCATATGCAAAACTAGAATACACTAGAATTGAACTACTTTATATTATAAGAATTAAGCCAAATATGCATTCGTGCATGAAAAAGGTGGCGTTTTCTTCTGGGGAGACCATTTAGTGATCATTCAAACTTACAGCGGTTCTGTAGAACAGTGGCTTACCGTTGTTCCTCGCACTTACAACCATCGGCAGAATCTCAATCGCCATGTGGTCAAAATTCAGGCACTTGGCAACTGGCGTGTATTTATGACGGTTGCAGCCTCCCAGGATGAGGTGGTTGTCGTTTGTGTCCTTCCTAGCCAGTTTCGGACAACCAAAGTCAATGGGTGGGGGAGGGGAGCTGGGTTAGCTTAACGACTGCGTGATTCACTTAAGAATTGCAGCAATACGCTAATAACCGAGGCAAGCAAAGCCATGGGCACGGCTTACTTAACAAGCTTAGCAATGGAAATTCTGGCCCCAGTTGTGGTCATAAGTCAAGGACTCCCCTGTACATGTTGATGGCATCTCTCCCTGCATCTCCCCCTCCCCTCAATATTTCAAACCTTTTCTGTTACAGGATTTCTGGGGGGGGGGCGGGAAACACACAGCTAAACTAAAGAGGGTCAGGGGGCCAGGTCAAAACTGAACAGCCCTCCCTCAACAGAGGGGTGGTGGTGAGACGACATCATCTATCTCCAGTCTACAACAGAGTCCATTCAGCAGTTCCAAGAAGGCTCCACACCCATTTGCACCACTCTGGTGACCCTGAGGACACAGATAAACCTCCAAGTGGCCTCGACGACCCTCTAAAAGGATGCAAATGACCAGCAAGGAATATAAATCCTTCCATTCCCCACCATCCAGTCAGAGCTGAAGAAGCTTCTTGGATGAGAAGCGAAATGTTTTCAAAGAAAAACCAGAAAGTCCAGTTGCCTCTTGAAAAAGAAGAACCTTTGAGGACAACTATGACCTGGATGACGGAGAATCTCTATAGACACATTTTAGCAGAAGTTAGTCCCGTAATAATTCTTCGTTTTTTTTACGGGACTAATATATTCATTTCATGTTATGAATATATATTCATTTCATAAAGTTTTCATGCCTGAAATATTAAGCAATTCTGACTTTATCTAACAAATCCAAGACAATTTTCTTCTCCCTATTTCTTTCCACCCCTTCTCCTTATGATTTCAATTTTTGGTAGCGAGTTATTGCTTTCTTGCTTTCTTTTCTCCCCAGGATGCATTCATTCTTCTCTTGTTTTCAAGGGTTCAAGTTCAGCAGATAGGTAGACAGACAGACAGACAGACAGACAGACAGACAGATGCTGAATCAATAACACATTACTTCTTTCTATTGTATTTTACACTACTGTCATCTAGAAGACAATGGGGGTTAAGAAGAAAGGCGCTGAATATGATTTCAAGAATTCACAGCGACATTTGATTTAAATCCTTTTAGGTCTAATCATGACTATTTTATGTATTCAACGTTAAGCAGCTTCTTCTCCCAACTCTCAGAAATTAGAATCTCAGAATAAATAAATGTCATAAGCCAAAACATCTAGTTGTGTTTTTTAATACATGCATTGAACATATCATAAGGCCTCTTCTTGGACATCCCAAGGATTCTTTTCCAAAAGACGACTGGTCTTTTTTCATTTTTTCCCCCTTAAAAACATTTCGTTTCTCATCCAAGAAGTTTCTTCAGTTCTAATTGACTATTGGAAAATGGAAGGATTTATGCAAGAAACGTCTGCAAAGAGCGTATGAAGCAAACTGGTAGTAAAACCGGGAGCAACCCACCTCTGGAGTGCAAGGCCAGGTGCCTGGAGGATCATCAGAAGCACCTCACTGAGGACTAGGAGCATAGGCTTTCCAAGCAGAGGGAAGACCTGCGGGAGTGCAAGGCCAGGTACTGGAGCCTGGAGTCTCAGCGGGATGAGATGCTCAGCCAGTTCCAGGCCATGATGCAGTCCCACTGGAACGAGGCCCTCCGGCTCTTCGCCACCAGCGGCTCTTCCCTCCAGCCTTCGCCCAAAGCCCCCCAGGAAGCCGAAGCAGACCCCAAGTCAGAATATCTGCCCCCCTCCGCCCAGCACAAAAAGACCCCGAAGGGGGAGACTCTCTGCAGCAACACAAGCGTTCATTGCACGTATCCTGCCCAGGGGCCGTAGTTTGAGGAGCCCTGATTTAGCGCAATATAAAAAATGCAAATAATTTTCCTGCAGGCCACCAACATTTTCTCGAGGACCGCCAGTTGGTGAGCGCTGTTTTAGATGACGTTCTTAAGAAGATCGGCTTAACTGATCTTCACGTGAGGCACAATGGAACAGTGACGTGCAGTCAGGTGAGGCAAGTGAGGCAGAGCCTCACCACTTTCATCATGAAAAAAAAAAGTAAAAGTAAAAAGCTGAGCTAGTTGCTGCCTCACCGTGGATGACTCTGCTTAACCTCACTGGTGCTCTCCCTCCCCAAGTGTAGTGACTTCCTCCCCAGGCCCCCATTCATTTCTCTCTCTCACACACACACAGCTGGATAAAACTATATAAAAATCTAGCCCAGCTTCACTGATTACAAGTTTGAAAAGGCAACGTGGCTCCACCTGCAATCAAACTACACTTGGGGAGGGAGAGCACAAGCGAGCACTGAGGAGACCACAGGAGGAGGCAGGAAGCCAGGCAAAGAGCCATGCTGTAGTACACACACTTCCCCCCAGCCTCTTTCTTTTGGAAGGCTCGGCTCGGCTCCCCTCCGGCTTCTCTGCCTCTCCTCTCACCCCAGCCTGCCAGCAGGAGGTGGTGGGTGGGCTTTATTGTGTTCCAGGCATTTCCCACCCAGACAGCAGGCTGCAAGGCACCTGAGGGTAGAACAAGAAGCAATGGGTGGAAACTAATCAAGGAAAGAAGCAACTTAGAACTGAGGAGAAATTTCCTGACAGTTAGAACAATTAATCAGTGGCAGGGGGTTGGACTAGAAGGCCTCCAAGGTCCCTTCCAACTCTACTATTGTATTGTATTGTATTGCATTTGCAATGGTGGAGGTGTTTGGGAAAGGCAGCAGGGGAATGGGGGGGGATGGCAGAGGAGCTGCTTTCAAGCCACTGGAAAAGATATCCAATCCAACTTTTGTGTGTGGGGGGGTTTGTTTGAGAGTGAGTGAAGAGGGAAGGGGTAGGAGAGATAGTCCAATCCAACTTCTGTGTGTGTGTGTGTGTGTGTGTGTGTGTGTGTGTGTGTGTGTGTGTGTGTGTTTGAGAGAGGGGGAGGAAGGGAGAGAGGAAGGAAGGAGGGGAAGGAGAAGAAAAAGAAAGAAGGAGCAAAGGAGAAAAACAAATGCTGTCGCTTTAAATTGGAACTGAGCATGCCTGGCTGTGGAATTCTGGGAGTTGAAGTCCACAAGTCTAAAAATATTTGAAACTCAGCACTGTGTCAGTGCCTCACCAGTCATAAACCTCACCGCACGTCACTGCAATGGAAGCATTTCGGGGTGGAAACGGGATGGATACAATCTTTTATAAATGACTACTGGCAGTGTCAATAATACAAAAAAGGAAAGCTCTTTTCAAAAAAAGGAAAGCAGCTTTCTCCTGACATGGAAAGAAGCACTAAGTAAGGTTATTAAGCTAATTGATCTTGGCAATGCTCCCTGTTCTAATGAAAGGGGGGGGGGCGAATAAAAATGAGATGCATTATTAATAGCAATGTAATCTAAACTTTTCAGAATAGGAATGCAGCTTTCTTCCCTTTTTCGATCAGCCAAGTAATAGATGGTCTCTCTCCTGGCTCATAATATAATAAATGTTCCCTGTGATGCCGGAGCAGGGAAATCCTTCCATTCGTGACATGGAATCTATGTGGGAGGAGGAGGAGGAGGCTTTGATGCTAACACTGCAAGTAAAGCACAAGATAACTATTTATGCATTTACTTGTTAAAGCAATTTGGGGGGGCGCCCAAATCTAACAGCTCTGGGTGACTTACGAGTCAAAACAAAACAACTACTACAAAGAATAAGATTGGATTTTTTTTTTAAAAAAATGGATTAATAAGTGGCCAAAGATAGACATGCAAAGAAACTTATCCAAGAAAATCTCCATTATCAGCCAGTCCCCAGGTGTTGTGGCCTGCCAGTGGCCAGTGAAGCTGGCAGCAGATTCGGACAGTGAGGAGGTTGGGGAGGAACCTGGGCCAGTCCTGGAGTCTAAGGAAGGCTCTGATGAGGGCTCTGTGTCGGAGGCAGAGAGGGGGCCAGGGCCGTACGCCAGTTATCAGCTGCCTTCGGAGTCGGACATCAGTGAGGCAGAGGAACAGCTGGAGCCTGTTCCCAGTGTGTGCATGTCCAGAGCTGCCAGACGAAGGGAACATCTAAGGAACAAGGGCCGAGTCGGGAGTAAGGCCACAGGTGGATGGTGAATGGCCCCTCCCATAGGGAACAAGGAGGAGTGGGCTACAAAAGTAACTGGAGAGTGCATACCATTTGTGTCCCGTGTGATTCCTCTCATCTTTGCTGTGTTTAGATTGAATTCTTGAAGTATTTTGGCCAGAACGGGACAAAGACGTGATGTAAGATCGGATCAATAAAGGAATTACGACTTCTATTGATCTGAAGATGATATTCAGTGGATGCAATTTAAATGTTGGGAGCCACGCCATGCTGCTAACTCATCTCCCAAGCCCATCTTTACACGTATTATTACTAGACTGACGGTCTGCCCTTCTGCAACTCTGCATTTGATTTCTGTTTCTTAAATGAAAAAGGTCCCCCTTTGACTGCTTTCTTTTAATTTAAACCCACCTTGTTTCATGCGTCAAAATCAATTTGAAGTCTGCTAGTATCTTTTTTACCTGGCTCATTTAATACAGAGGGATTCTGCACATTTGGTAAGAATTCTTCGCATCTTCTTGTCCAAATCACTCAAAATGATCACATATTCAGGTTTGGTGAGGAATCACTGACAAACTCTGTTTGAGAATATGTTTCAAGCCATCAAATGATCATCAACGAGAGGGATCTTGGAGTCCTAGTGGACAACCATTTAAATAGGAGCCAGCCGTGGGCAGCAGCTGCCAAAAAAGCCAACACAGTTCTAGGCTGCATCAACAGAGGGAGAGAATCAAGATCACGTGAAGGGTTAAGACCACTTTATAATGCCTTGGGAAGGCCACACTTGGAATACTGCATTCAGTTTTGGTTGCCACGATGTAGAAAAGATGTGGAGACTCTAGAAAGAGTGCAGAGAAGATCAACAAAGAGGATTAGGGGACTGAAGACTAAAACATATGAAGAACGATTGCAGGAACTGGGTATGTCTAGTTTAATGAAAAGAAAGACTAGGGGAGACATGATAGCAGTCTTCCAATATCTCAGGGGTTGTCCCAAAGAAGAGAGTGTCAAGCTATTCTCCAAAGCACCTTAAGGGAGGACAAGAAGAAGCAACGGATGGAAACTAATCAAGGAGAGAAGCAATCTAGAACTAAGGAGAAATTTCCTGACAGTGAGAACAATTAACCAGTGGAACAGAAGTTGTCTCCAGAAATTGTGAATATCCCGGCACTGGAAGTCTTTAAGAAGATGCTGGATAGCCATTTGTCTGAAACAGTATAGGGCAGTGGTCGGCAAGCCGCGGCTCGCGAGCCACATGCGGCTCTTTACACATTTTAATGCGGTTCTTCTGTGTGCCGGGCGCCCGCTCCCCTCCCTCCTCTCGGGCACTTCAAAACAAGCGCCCCTTTCCCTTTTTCCTTTTCGACCCACAATGATTAGGGAGGATCCTGAAGTCGGGCGGGGACGAGAAGCGAGGAGGCAGAAAAAGAAACGGAGGCTAAGGAGCTTCCCCCCCCCGCCCCCTCCCAGCAAAAATCTAACCGGGGAGCCAGGCGAGCAGTAGCAAATTAGCCGATCATGCCGCGTGATTGGTTAATTTGCTACTGCCCACGCGGCGTGATCGGCTAATTTGCTACTGCCCGCCCGGCTCCCCGGTTAGATTTTTGCTGGGAGGGGGCGGGGGGGAAGCTCCTTGGCCTCCGTCTCTTTTTCTCCCTCCTCGCTTCTTGGGGCTCCACCAATGGGGGAGCAAGGCCCGCCCAGCGCCAGGCTTTGGGCTAACACAGAGGTCTGCAAAGTTGGCTGTTTTAAGACTGGTGGACTTCAATTCTCAGAATTCTGGGAGTTGAAGTCCACGTCTTCAAGCTGTCAGGTTTGAAGACCCCTGGGGTTTTTTTTCTAAAGGGTTGGGGGTGCGAGGGTCTTGCAATTTGACAGCTTTAAGACTTGCATGCTTCAATGCCAGAGTTCCTGAGCCAACATGACTGGAGGAGGAATTCTGGGAGTTGAAGTCCACAAGTCTTAAAGCTGTCAGGTTTGAAGACCCCTGGGGGTTTTTTTCTAAAGGGTTAGGGGTGCAAGGGTCTTGCAACTTGACAGCTTTAAGACTTGCATGCTTCAATGCCAGAGTTCCTGAGCCAACATGACTGGAGGAGGAATTCTGGGAGTTGAAGTCCACAAGTCTTAAAGCTGTCAGGTTTGAACACCCCTGGGGGTTTTTTCCCTAAAGGGTTAGGGATGCAAGGATCTTGTAACTTGACAGCTTTAAGACTTGCGTGCTTCAAATGCCAGAGTTTATTGAAACTAAAAACAGTGTACCATCCTATGTATTTTCGGTTTTAAAAATGTGGCTCTCAAAATAAATTTCAATCGTGGTTTTGGCGAGATTTGGCTCAGTTGAAAAAAAAGGTTGCCCACCACTGGTATAGGGTTTCCTGCCTAGGCCGGGGGGTGGACTAGAAGACCTCCAAGGTCCCTTCCAACTCTGCTATTGTATTGTATTGTATCTTACTTAGTCGATACATAACTAGCATGGGGTATGTTGTTGAATGGTTTGCTAATATCAAGATATTTCATGTTCACAGCATTCCTATAAGCGAGACAGTTGTTAAGTGAGTTTTGCCCCATTTAACTACCTTTCTTAGCACAGTTGTTAAGTGAATCGCTGAAGACGGTCAGTTAGTAAAACATCAGTTAAGTGAATCTGGTTTCCCCATTGACTCTGCTGCTCAGAAGGTCTCAAAACGAGAACACATGACCTTGGAACACTGCAACCGTCGTAAGTGTGAATCAATTGCCAAGCATCAGAGATTTTGATCACGTGACACTGGGGATTGCCGCAACGGTCGTAAGTGTGGGAAAAACCGTGGCTTTTTTCAGTGATGTTGTAACTTCAAACTGTCACTAAATGAATGTTGTAAGTTGAGGACTACCTATGCATTGTTCTTTCAAAATGTCTGGCGAAACGAAGAGGCTCCCTCTGAATTTTGCTTCGTGGCTCCTGCCAGGCACTGCTTGGGGCCCCCATTAATACATTTAAGAACTGTTTAATTAAATGAAGTGATAACAGTGGAACAGATTAGACAGACCCAGCCTCCTAACAATAATACAATACAATACAATAGTAGAGTTGGAAGGGACCTTGGAGGTCTTCTAGTCCAACCCCCTGCCTAGGCAGGAAACCCTATACCGTTTCAGACAAATAGCTATCCAACATCTTCTTAAAGACTTCCAGTGTTGGGGCATTCACAACTTCTGGAGGCAACTTCTGTTCCACTGATTAATTGTTGTAACTGTCAGGAAATTTCTCCTCAGTTCTAAGTTGCTTCTCTCCTTGATTAGTTTCCACCCATTGCTTCTTGTTCTACCCTCAGGTGCTTTGGAGAATAGTTTGACTCCCTCTTCTTTGTGGCAACCTCTGAGATATTGGAACACTGCTATCATGTCTCCCCTAGTCCTTCTTTCTCTTAAGGTAAACATACCCAGTTCCTGCAACCGTTCTTCATATGTTTTAGTCTCCAGTCCCCTAATCATCTTTGTTGCTCTTCTCTGCACTCTTTCACACAGAGGCATCTGCTGAGCAGAACGTCCCAAAAATCACCACAAATGTACAATTAAGGGGTAACAAATTTATCGGTTGCTCCACCATTAAACAACGCCTTCCTTGTGAATAGGTGGACTTTTGGGGCCAGAAAGACTATTTTATGGAATACTTCGGGTTTTAATGTCTTGATATCACATTATAATATCATCTTCCTCTTGGCCATTTTAAGCTTGTTTAGCATCAGCAGCTGAAGATGAAAAATTGTTGGTTCTGAGCAGCCCAAGAAAATGGCATTAAGAAATGCTGTTTTGATTCCGTTCTCTTCCTTTTTGGGGGGGGCAGATAATAAATTTGGGACCGTGATCTCGTGCCAACTTGAAGGGTTGTTTTTAAAAATCTGTTTGCGTGTGAATAATAGCTAGTTAGCTATAATTGTAGGGACGCAGTGGCTCAGGGGCTAAGACGCTGAGCTTGTTGATCAGAAAGGTTGGCAGTTGAGCAGTTCGAATCCCTAGCGCCATGTAATGGAGTGAGCTCCCGTGACTCGTCCCAGCTTCTGCCAACCTAGCAGTTTGAAAACACGTAAAAAATGCAAGTAGAAAAACAGGGACCACCTTTGATGAGAAGGGAACAGCGTTCCGTGTGCCTTTGGCATTGAGTCATGCCGGCCACATGACCACGGAGACGTCTTTGGACAGCGCTGGCTCTTCGGCTTTGAAACGGAGATGAGCACCGCCCCCTAGAGTCGGGAACGACTAGCACATATGTGCGAGGGGAACCTTTACCTTAATAGCTAGTTGGCGGGAAAGGATTGCTTGTTACCTGAAGGGGAAAATGGGCAGGTCCTTTCTTGGCCTGAAGGACCCATTTTGTTAAGAAGTCCTCCCAACTCAACTGTTCCAAGGTCAGAAGATCTGAGGGCAAAGGCTGCCCCTGCCACACATCACAGGAAGTGCTGGGCTCATACACACCATTGGAGTTTGGGGGGGGGGGTTGCCTGTTTCCTGACCCACAGCCTGGCCGCCACTAACCCAAACCATGTGTAAAATTTCAGAAAATTTGTGAACCACAAAACAAAAGGTGTGACAGGCAAGAAGGAAAAAAATGGGACCAGGGCCACCTGTTATATTGGAAGACATTCTGTGGAGTAGTTGGCTTAGCTATACCCAAGTCTGAGATAAATTGAAAACAATTATTTTGTGTGTCCTTCCTTCCTTCCTTCCTTCCTTCCTTCCTTCCTTCCTTCCTTCCTTCCTACCTTCCTTCCTCATCCTTTTCCTTCTTCTCTCTCTTCTTTTCCTTCTTCTCTCTCTTCTTTTCCTTCCTTCCCCTCTCTTCCTTTCTTTTCTCCCTCCTTTCCTTATCTCTTCCTTTCCTTCCTTCCTCCTTTCCTTATTCTCCTTCCTTCATCTCTCTTTCCTTCGTTCCTTCCTCTTTCCTTCCTCTCCTTCCTTCCTTTCCTTCCTCCCTCCCTCCCTTGTTCTCCTTCCCTTAATTGATTGATTAGCAACTAATCGGTTGCTAATAAAACTTGGGAAAGTTTGTGTAAGCTTCTTGAAAGGGGTGACTGAAAAAGATAGATAGATAGATAGATAGATAGATAGATAGATAGATAGATAGATGATAGATAGATAGATAGATAGATAGATAGATAGATAGATAGATAGATAGATAGATAGATAGTCCCGAGTCCCTTTTTGGGAGAGGGGGCGGTTTAGAAATCTAAAGAAATAAATAAATAATAGATAGATAGATAGATAGATAGATAGATAGATAGATAGATAGATAGATAGATAGATAGATAGATAGATAGACAGACAGACAGACAGAGGATGGATATGATGGATGGATGGATGGAGAGAAAGAGACAGACAGACAGATTCCTTCCTCTTCCTTCCATTCTCTATTCCTCCTTTCTCCTTTCCTTCTTCCTTACTGCTCGTTAAAAGAAAGCTAATTTGAAAGTCACATGACAAGCTAGTTTTATTTTACTCTTGAAATAAGGGACATAACTTTAATGGAAAATGCAACATTTTCCCCTTCCTTTGAATTTTTTCCCCCTCATTTCACAGCGAGGGTTGTTTCTTACTGGAGCCTAGTGTAACGTATAATGCATCCTCTCTTTCTAATATTTAAAGCCATTATCTTAAGAAGCTGCATAATTACGTATTTGAACATAGTGTGTCTTCTCCCTGTTTGTCTATTTTCTTAGAGCAAAAGAATATTAGAAATAGACATAAATCTATGCTGAACCATCCCCAGATGTTTTAAAATGTTTCTTCTTAATGTACACTACAAATTGAAAATTAATGAGGAAACTTGTTTAAAAATTGGCTTCGGCTGTATTTTTTTTAAAAAAAGGGGGCGGGGGAATGTGGATCTCATTTTGGAATATAGTAATTCTTAGTATAAATAAGTCATATTGCCTCTCTAAATTACCACAACTCAATCCATGTTTCAATATTTTTTTGTCATTACCAATATTGTCGTAACGCCTCAGCAAACTGCCTTGTAGCCTGCAACATCATTATTCAAATGAGATTTTCCCCCAGCAAGATGCGGTATATTAAAAAAAAAAAGCTTTCAGGCTAAATGAACCAAGACGGGTGCAATTCCTCAAGAGTAAATAGCAGGAGCCCCGAGTAGCAACTTGAGGCTGAGAACAGCACAGCAATTCCAGATGTCTTGGCTTCATGGGCAGTTTGTCCAACTCACTCCCATCCCCTCAAACCCATTGGCTATGAAGAGATGGATGGATGGATGGATGGATGGATGGACAGACACACAGACCATAGACAGAGAGAGGAATAGATGATAGACAGACACAAAGACAAATTGATCATAGAAAGATGATAGAAAGATAGAAAGACAGAAAGACAGAAAGAAAGAAAGAAAGAAAGAAAGAAAGACAGACAGACAGACAGACAGACAGAAAGAAAGAAAGAAAGAAAGAAAGAAAGAAAGGCAGGCAGGCAGGCAGGCAGGCAGGCAGGCAGGCAGGCAGGCAGACAGACAGACAGACAGAAAGAAAGAAAGAAAGAAAGAAAGAAAGAAAGAAAGAAAGACAGACAGACAGAAAGAAAGAAAGAAAGAAAGAAAGAAAGAAAGAAAGAAAGAAAGAAAGAAAGGCAGGTAGGCAGGCAGGCAGGCAGGCAGGCAGGCAGGCAGGCAGGCAGGCAGGCAGGCAGGCAGGCAGGCAGGCAGACAGACAGACAGACAGACAGACAGACAGACAGAAAGAAAGAAAGAAAGAAAGAAAGAAAGAAAGAAAGACAGAGAGAGACACATAGAGGTCAGAGAGATGAATAGATGATAGACAAGCAGAAAGACAAATCGATCATAGAAAGAAAGAAAGAAAGAAAGAAAGAAAGAAAGAAAGAAAGAAAGAAAGACAGACACAAACAGGATGGATGGATGGACGGACAGACAGACAGACAGACAGAGCGACCAACCATAGAAAGATAATAGATAGATAAATGATAGATGGCTGGTAGATATAGATAGCTTCAGATACAGAGATATAATTGCAGATAGAGAAATATAAATATAAATATGAATAAATATGAGGGGGGGGGGGCAGAACATTTGGAAATATAGATAGCAGATGTTAGATGATGGATGGATGGATGGATGGATGGATACATAGATACATAGATAGATGGATGATAGATGACATAGAGATATAGATATAAATCTAGAGAAATATATATAGATAGATAGAAATATAAATGAGAGAGAGACATTATAAGACATGATAGACATAGACAGATAAGAAAGACAGACGGACGGACATTTCCCCCCCTGCAATGACAAATTCAAGGCACCTTACAAAGCCTCATTCACAGCCAGATTACGTCCTTGTGGTTACTCTTGGAACAAGGCACCACCAATGCTCTTCAGCCAGGAAGGCAAGGTATTTCCTTAAGCCTAGTAAAATACGGGAGTGAGGGTTACATTCCCTGATTTCATTCTGCCCACTGTCAGCATACAGTATTGTCTTTATTTGCTTCACTCGGCTCTTTGAAAATTTTGCCGATCATTGAGCGGATAAATATTATTAACTGATTCTTTCGAAGAACATTTTCACCAAGGGCTGCAAGGGAGTGAACAAGAGAGCTGTATAAAAATGTCTGGTGTACATTTCGGCAGCACTTCAGATCTCATTTGGATGCCTGGAAACATTTTTTCCCAGATTTGAAGGAGTGGAGAAGCTGGGACAAACAAAGAGAGTCCCTTAGGTGTCCCGGTTTGTTTGCTTTTGAAAGGGGGGGGGGAAACTATTATTATTTTTTTGTTATTGTTGTAGGGGAAAGCCTTTTAAAGAAGCTTCCAGCCAATATAAATTAGTTATACAGAAATGCAGAACCATAATACTGAAATGAATAATTAAGAACCAGCAATAATCATGTTATAAACGTTATGAAAATAGCTATATTCCAGTAGAAACTTTAAAAATCCAACAGATAATGAAAGCTGAAGTCACTTCCCACAGGTCGGTAATGTTTTAGGAGACGAGCAGAATCAGATGTCTAAACGTTGATGGTGAAGCCAAGTCAAAAACAACCTCCAAACTTAGTTTTTGGAGGAAATTCAGGCCCTTGGAGTAGCAGTACAAGTAAGAATGAAAAACAGGGCTCCTTCTAATTCATTGATAGCATTCTAGTTCACACTATTGATCAAGAAGAGGTTTTGTAGTTCAGAGATGAAATGAGGGATCCTTGGTGCTCTCTAAACTTGGCTGTTTTATTGCAGACTTTCCTTGCCCAACTAGGTAGAAGGTGCTAGAAGGGAGGGGGGTTAGCAGGGAGGAGGAGGTGGTTCAGGTCTTCCAAATTTTTGTCCACATTGTTGAACAAGGTTGAATCACAGGTGATGAACTGATCCAAACCAAAGAACTATCAAGTTGATCTTATCAAATATAGCTTGATTAGCTTAGCTTTCATGGAATAAGAAAGATATTTCTAACAGTCACCTCAATGTGAATGCTAATCTTATTTCTGCCCCACCCTGAAATATACTAAATGTGAAGTTCCCAGGAGACGACCTAATTAATTTACGAGCCTCGAGACAAAGTTCAAAAGAAATCCCATCATTTATTAGGATCGACATTCTGGCGTGGACTCCTGTGGAGCCAAAACTGTTTTCGCTTAATTGCGTTTGAACTTTACCCCTGTATCCCCCTCCCTTCTGTCCTGCGTCATAACCCATATTCTCCAACTAGGGTGTAGACATGAGATGCGACTCCAGCCGAAGGCATGCATGGAATTTCCCCTTCCATGCCAGGCTGATCATAGTCATGGCAATGCTTTAGAAGTTGACACTAAATCAGAATAACAGAGTTGGAAGGGACCAGGGGTGTATTCCAGTTTGCCACTACTACCGGTTCACTCAAGGCCGTGCGCCATGCGCACACTTGATGCGTGCTTCGTGCACTTGATGCACGCTTCACGTATTACAGTGTTGCCCAGAGAACTGGTTCGGGGCGTGGTAGGCCCGGGTCACTGTTGGTTCCAGTGACCCAGAACGCCAAACCACTACCGGTTCAGCCGAACCGGGCCAAACCCACCCCTGGAAGGGACCTTCGAGGTCCAACCCCCCCTCCCTGCTTAAGTAGGAGACCCTATACCATACTGGACAAATGGTTCTCTTCTTAAAAACCTCCAGTGATGAAGCACCTACAACGTCTGGTGGCAAGTTGTTCCACTAGTTAGTTGTCCTCATTGTTAGGAAGTTTCTCCTTAGTTCTAGGTTGCTTCTCTCCTTGATTTGTTTCCAACCATTGCTTCTTGTCCTGCCCTCAGGGGCTTTGGAGAATAGGTTGACCTCCCCTCTTCTTTGTGGGAATCCCTCAAGTATTTGAAGACTGCTATTATATCACCCCTAGTCCTTTTTTTCATTGAACGTGACGTACCCAATTTAAATTTATACCAGTGGCATCAACCTTTTCAGTTCTGTGGGACAGCAGCGGGGAAGGGGAGGGGAAAGGAGTTGGTTACACACACACACACACACACACACCACTTATGTGGCCCAGTTCCCAATGGGTTGTGGCTTGGGATCAGGCCACGGACCAGTGGTTGGGACCTCTGATCTAGGCCATACAATGCCACACTTCATTGTCTTTCTGTTCCCACAAAGTCCAAATCGGTTCCAAATCTTTCCATATTTAGTTTAATGGATGATCGAAACCTACGACATGCCTCAAAGGGTTAATCCCGGAAATTTCAACATTAATATAACATGCATGTTCAGAATGGCTAAATGTCTTCACTTAAGTACTTGTTTCATTACATATGGCGGTAGGTAATTAAAAAAAAAAAACCCGAAACAGCAGGCTTTAATTAATTATACTGATTATTCAATGAAAGCTTTAATTGGTGGGCCCTTCAATATCACCAATTAATCAGGACAGTCACTAACCCTCTGGAACAATTGAGATTTTCTTTTCCAAAAAGTAACCACACTTGAGCAAACTGAAAGAAAAACTCGGAGGAAACTGCGGTATCCAAGAGATGAAACAAAATGCAATCCATTCTGCGGAATAAATTCTATGATTGCTCAAGAGGTCTACTGTATACAACTGCCAAATTAACCTCTAAGTACAAAGTCTGTTAAATGATAAGTTCAATTTATTTATTGTTCTGATACAATCAAATGATTCTTGGTGATAAACCAAGTTAAACCTGCATAGGTTTATATTAATTTTATGTCTAGTCTACTTAAAAACACCAAGATCTTTATAAGTCATGGGTGGGGGAGAAACAAGGAAGGGAGTTTTATGCTTTTCGGGACACTGCTGAAATTAAGACAAGTGAGATTGTTGAGAATTACTTAAGCAGAATTTCCTTAACAGGCCAGTACAGAAGATTGCATAAATTTATCAAAACATAAGGTAAAGGTTCCCCTCACACATATGTGCTAGTCCTTCCCAACTCTAGGGGGCGGTGCTCATCTCCGTTTCAAAACCGAAGAGCCAGCGCTGTCCGAAGACGCCTCTGTGGTCATGTGGCCCGCATGACTACACGTTGAAGGCGAATGGAACACTGTTACGTTCCCACCAAAGGTGGTTCCTATTTTTCTACTTGCATTTTTTACGTGCTTTCAAACTGTTAAGTTGGCAGAAGCTGCGACAAATAACAGAAGCTCACTCCGTTACGCGGGGCTAGGGATTTGAACCGCTCAACTGCCGACCTTCTGATTGACAAGCTCAGCATCTTAGCCACTGAGCCGCCTACGGGTCCCTATTTGTATGTTTCTCAAAACATACAACCCAGGGGTGAAATCCACTTACCTTTGCTACGGGTTCGGTAGCAATGTCAGCGCACATCAAAAATGGATGTGATGACGTCTGGATGGGTGGGTGGAGCCTGCTACCGAGCGCCTGCAAAGCAGGAAATCCTGCTTTCTAGCTAATATAACTCACGCATCACAGCTGATTGTCAGAAAAACCGGTTCACCCGAACGGGTAGCATTTCACTCCTAATACAACCGTAGAAAACAATAAAAGCAAAAAAAAAAAAAAAAAGATCAATTTCTATATAAACTGGAGTGACATACATTTCTAGTCAATGAAGGGCACCATGCCACAATTTGCTAAAAAGTCCTTCAGAAGACCTCAACCAACAATGAGGGCTGGGGCTGTGTAATGGCAATGCAGAAGGATGAACCTCTTCTCCAAAGCACCTGAAGGCAGGACAAGAAGCAACGGGTGGAAACTAATCAAGGAGAGAAGCAACCTGGAACTAAGGAGGAATTTCCTGACAGTGAGAAGTATTAACCGGTGGAACGACTTGGCTCCAGAAGTCGTGAGTGCTTCATCATTGGAGGCTTTCAAAAAGAGACTAGTCAGCCATTTGTCTGAAATGGTATAGAGCCTTGAGCAGGGGGTTGGACTGGAAGACCTCCAAGGTCCCTTCCATCTGTTGTTGTGTAATTCTGTTATACTCTGTCTATGAACAGAGGACTAGGGGTGACCTGACAGCAATCTTCCAGTATTTGAAGGGCTGTCATAGAGAAGAAGGGGGTCAACCTGTTCTCCAAAGCACCTGAACAAGAAGCAACGGGTGGAAACTAATCAAGGAGAGAAGCAACCTAGAACAACAGAACAGTAATGAAAACTGTCGTGAATGCGTTTGGGTCAATATAAAAGGGTGGAAAAGAATGATATTGCTAGAGGTGTATACTACAGGCCACCCAACCAAGCAGAAGAAATTGATACTAATGTACTTCAGCTGAAAGATTTTTAATACCTATTATTAATAGCTATCTATTAATATATCTAATTAGCTGAACATTAAAAGAAAGAAAGAGAAATGTGTTTCTGTTAGATACTAGCTTCAGTTATAGTGGTTTCCACCAAGGTCCTCTGTTCCAGCGGGAACAGAGGTTTAATCTCATTGGTCAAAGAGTCTGACAGCTCCCTATAAAAGGGCTGCTATCAGACTCAAGCTTCGCTGGATTGTACATACGTGTTCTGTTACAATAAAGAGCCTTTAGTCTTGTGTGCCTTTCCATTACCCGATCTAACAGTTTCGGTTAGGATACTGAACACTGAGCTTGCTTTTTTATTATTATTATACGATACGATTGTATCACAGCGGCCAGTTGTTTCGCCGGATTTGGCATTGATTACTAGTCGGGCCCCACCCAGGGGCCTAGGACGTCGTAACATATTTTCGTAATATATGTGCAGATCCAAGCAGTGCAGCTTTTTGCATTTGACTGATGGTGATTTTAAGTTTTAACTGTTTTAAATGTAATTCCAGTGCTTTTGGAATAGCACCCAGTGTGCCGATTACCACTGGAATTACCACTGCTGGTTTGTGCCATAATCGTTGGATTTCGATTTTTAAGTCCTGGTATTTCGCGATTTTTTCATGTTCCTTCTCGGCGACCCTGCTATCACCTGGTATTGCGATGTCTATGATTGTAACCTTATTTTTCTCAACCAGTGTGATGTCTGGTGTATTATGCGCCAGTATTTTATCCGTTTGTATGCGAAAATCCCACAAGATCTTGACCATCTGACCCTCGACGACTTTTTCAGGCTTATGTTCCCACCAGTTTGTTGCTGTTTTAATATTATAATTTTTGCACAAATTCCAGTGGATCATTTGTGCCACTGAATTGTGCCGCATTTTATAGTCAGTCTGCGCGATTTTTTTACAGCAGCTGAGTATGTGGTCAACAGTTTCATCAACTTCTTTGCAGAGTCTGCATTTGGCATCATCAGAGGATTTTTCGATTTTGGCCTTAATGGCATTTGTGCGGATAGCTTGTTCTTGCGCAGCCAGGATTAGTGACTCTGTTTCTTTCTTTAATGTACCTGTTGTTAGCCATAACCAAGTTTTTTTACTGTCCACTCTATCTTTTATTTTTTCCAGAAATTGACCATGTAATGCTTTGTTCTGCCAACTCTCCATTCTTGATTTTATCACATCTTTTCTGTATTCTTGTTTCATCTGTTGGGCCTTCAATAGATTTTTGTCCTTTACTTCGATTAATAGATGTTCTTGATTTTCTTTTAAATAATCAGCCAGTGCATGTTTTTCTTCTTCAACTATTTGCTTCACTTGTAATAATCCTCTGCCACCTGATTTTCGGGGCAGGTATAGTCTATCAGTGTCACCACGTGGTAGACTATACCTGCCCCGAAAATCAGGTGGCAGAGGATTATTACAAGTGAAGCAAATAGTTGAAGAAGAAAAACATGCACTGGCTGATTATTTAAAAGAAAGTCAAGAACATCTATTAATCGAAGTAAAGAACAAAAATCTATTATTATTATTATTATTATTATTATTATTATTATTATTATTATTATTATTATTATTATTATTATTGCTTAATTAAGGAATGAAGAATTGTTTCTTATTACTGGGTGAGAATTAAAGAAGGAAAAACATGACAAGTCAATAACACTTTTCTTTAAAGAAACCGTTAATAAGTTACATCAAAGAGGAGAATCAACAGTTGGCAAAGGAAGAGAAATATTCCGACCTATCATCTATTTTACTTCATGAAAAGCTCCATTCTGAAATACAGGATGGATGAGAATCCTTTGAAGCCAACTAATGTATCTCCGCTTAATCATTTCTTTGATGTTTCAGTATTAAAAGGTAAAGGTAAAGCTTCCCCTCGCACATATGTGTTAGTCACAAAACCAATAGTTGCATGTTTACCTGTGTGTATATAATACCCAGGGGTGGGCTTCAAAAAATTTAGCAATGGATTCTCTACCCAGTTGCTGGGTAGAGAAGCCAACTAGGGCGTGACCTATTTGGCTTCCTGCACCACGGTGGAGGGGGGGCATTTTCACCCTCCCTGAGCTCCGGAAGCTTTACTCGAGCCTCTGGAAGGGCAAAAACGGCCTCCCCCAAGGTCGGGAGACCCTCAGGAGGCTGGAAACGGGCCCATTTCCAGCCTTCCAGAACTTCAGAGAGGCTCGTTTCTCGCTCTCCCCGAGCCTCTGCGTGGGCCCTGTACTTACCTGGCATCCCAAACGAGCCGCGTGGAGACTCCTGGGACTGGAGGGGCGGGGCCAGCCAGGGGTGGGATTTGCGGGTTTGCCGAACTGGCCAGATCCTTCGCTCCAGAACCGTAAAGCTAGAGGATCTCCCGAACCCGTGCGAAACCACAGCAGTCGATCCCTGATAATATCTGTTTAAATATCTGAAACCCATTTCATTGCCGTGCAAACACTAACAGCCTGTTGCACTATTAACTTTCTTCCAAAAACACCCTGAAATGAAGCTGTTTTACTTGCAACAGCAAGGTTTTTTTTTTCCCCTCTCTCTCTGATACCATCTCCAAAGCGCTTGCAAACAAACTCTCTCGGAATCTAATTTAAAGATCAATTAGTGAAATGTATTCCAAACAAATTATGCCTGATCCCTCCTGATTTGCCAGTCCCATTCAACTGGAGCTAGCTGTCATCTGAAAAGGTCAGCTATAGATAACGTTATTTCTAGCGTCAGCAACCCCGCCTGGCCACATCCTATGTTGGCAGCTGCCGTTAACCTAGCAGAATATTAAAAAGCTTTCCCCCCAACCATTGCTTTGGTGGTTGTCTGTCCGCGGCATACTGGTTTATGGCCAACGGCACAATCGACTTGAAGAAAACATGGCCCAGCACCAAGGGGTACGGATTTGCCGCTGACCCAATTCGTCCTCGTTTCATATGGATAACAGAACGACAGTCTCCCTCTGACTTGTGATAACACGACTATTAGAAATCCGGTGTGTGTGTGTGTGTGTGTGTGTGTGTGTGTGTACACTACAAATACCACTCACTCGTCACTAAATCTCCGGAACTGCAAAGCCTACAAATTTAAAATTTGGCACATACTGTATGTTCCTCTTGGCTTCTAGGTGCTCACTAAGAAAGAAATTTTCAAAATGGCCATCAGATCATTAGTATTTCTTATACAGTATTTTATTAACGTGCTCTGATGCTAAGGAGTTCTACTCCCCCTCCCCACCTGAAAGGAACTCTGTTCCAACTGCCAGTTGCCTTATATTAACATGCTCTGATGCTAAAGAGTCACACATTCTACATTAAGTTTCAAGCTTTAAGTATCAAGCCCAATCGCATAGTTTCGTAGCAGAGCATGGATATCCAGTGTGTGTGTGTGTGTGTGTGTGTGTGCGCGCGCGCATGTGTGTTTGTATTCCGTTATACAGTTGTCTCAGCAGCTTTCACTTAGGGTCTTGGTGTTATTTTTAGAAAGAGCCAAAGCTGAAAAAAGAGCCAATGCTGAATTTGAGAGATAACACGCAATTTACAATATTGAAATTAATTTGTCGTTGGGACCTTGTACCTAAGACGGGAGTCCATAAAAGAGTAAAACCAATGGATGTGCCAGGAAAGGGAGAGGGGATGATTTCCTGCCTCTTTCAAAGCTATTTTCTCTCTTGACCAAAGCTAATGCAATTAATGGTGGGACTGTTTTTTTTTCCCCCTGCTGTTGTTTTTTTGCATTGCGATGCGGTAAAACTGCTCTCGTCCAAAATTAAATTGGATGTTTGTTTTTCCTTATTGGATGTCCTGGCACACTTCCTTCCGGGCACTCCGAGGGACTGGGCCTCAGGCTTGTTGGCAGTGGATTTTAAAGAACTCGGAGAGCAAATCTTGGAAGAATCAGCTTTGGGAACCCAAGACAGAGGATACATACAGAAATCATGCATACAGGTAGTCCTTGACTTATAACAGTTCATTTAGTGACCGTTCAAAGTGACCACAGCACTGGAAAAAAAGTGACGTATGACCGTTTTTCACACTTACAACCATTGCATAAATCCCTGTGGTCACGGGATCTGAGGCAAAAACAATTGTCTCAATCAGCCACAGAAATTTTTCGGCTCAGTTGTGGTCGTAGGTCGAGGACTACCTGTACAGAATTGAAAACTGGATAAAAATATTTTTTAGAAGCAGCCAAGGCTACATTGGTAAAACTAAGCATCCTTCTTTAATCCTAGGGAAATGGACTAATGGGTGTGGAGCCTTCTTGGTACTATTGAAAGGACTCTGTTGTAGACTGGAGATAGTTGATGTCATATCTCTCCTCCTCTGTTGAGGGAGGGCCGTTCAGTTCTGACGTAGAGGGTCAAAGAGGCCATACATGGTCAAAACTGAATAGCCCTCTCTCAACAGAGGAGGAAAGATATGGCATCATCTATCCCCAGTCTACAACTGGTTGGAGAATTCGGGGAGTTGAAGTCCATGTTAGAATATTCATGCCTGGGAGAGACACAGTAACAAGGTCAGCCAATGAATAGGCATAGCAACTAAGTCAGCCAATGAGAGCCTAAACAGATCTGAGTCTGTGCTGAGAATCAAAACTGAAACTAGCCGGTCTGCTCTGAACTCTGAGATGAGACTAACTGTTCTCTCCTGCTTGCGTTCTGCTTGTAACTTCTACCACGTTGAAAGAATCTACTATTGGCATTGTACGTTTATTCATCTGTTATTATGTATATAAAGAAGTTAATGAATCCAGCTGAATCAGTCATCTGTGGGTGCTTTCTGGGTTTGATTTTTTTTGCAACAAACTCTGACAGTCCACAAGTCTTAAAGTTGCCAAGATTGACCCCCCTGGGTTAGGTTTTTTCCTCCTTTCCTTATGCTTAATGTTTTTTCTTGCTTTGAAGTGTTATATTGGTTTTAATTGCCCCTTGTCCAGTTCTGACTTAAAACTGAATCAGTCTTACAAGCAGAAGCAGACAAAAATAGGATAAGATGAGATAAACTGCAGGGGCTTTGTTTGGAAGTACTGTAGCTATGTAGGCATGTTTTCCTTTAGAGGGAGTCACCAAATGGCAGTTAGCAGCATGCTAAGAACTGGGATTTAATGATTTCCCATTAGGAGACAAGGATTCTGTGGCTGCTTAATTTAGCCTGTTTAGAATTAAACCTCATCTGTTTCCTTTATGTTCTCACTTTGGACATTGCGGGCTCACTGAATTGGCATTTGGTACCATTCTGTGCAAAGGAGCAAATGAAAAAGTTTGATGATCTGGCTAAACTCTTCCCATTTTAATGCAGAAATCCATCAGAAAATTCTCTCTCCCTCCTTCCCTCCCCCCCCCAACTTTGGGCCGCTTACCAGTAGTAAACGTATAGTAGGGGCACAAAATCGTGGAAACGTTTTGGGAAATGTGTACAGTATTTCTGAGGTTTGATGGCTAAAAACACCACTTCGTTTTGGAGTACTACCATAAAATTATATATCAATGGAAGATGATTTAATCAAGAATCGAATGCAACAAAGTTTGGTCAATTATCTGTATTCTATGAAAAGTTATAGCCAAATAACCAGAAAACAGAAGCACATTTTGCTTAGGTTTGATTGATAAGTAGCTTTCTTTCATTTCCTTCACATTATAACAGCTGCAGAACTAAAAGACTTGGTTCACTCCATGGGAAGACGTCATAAGGAAGGTCGTAATTCATGCTAAAGGTTACCCAAGTAAGTATTAACTGACATGGTGATAATTTTTGTGTATCTCACTTTTTCTACGATGATAATTTTTGTATATCTCGTTTCTTTCTACGTGTTTCACTTTTCTTCTTTATAACTGCTATTCTAATAGCAAATCCTTCATAAAAGCTTTTGGATTGCATTCTTCATTAAATTATCTTTCCATTGATCTATAATTTTATGGTACTACTGCAAAAAAAAAAATGGTGTTATTAGCCATCAAACCTCAAAAATACTGTACACTTTTCCCAAAAGGTTTCCACAATTTGGTACAATTTCCACTGTTCGCTTATCTTTTTATTACTGGTAAGCCGCCCAAAATGGCCTTATCGGCGAGATGGGGTGGCATATAAATTTAATAAATGAAATCAATTTTCTCTGGGAAAGGCTGAACGGCCAAGAGTCTAATGACAGAAAGAGCCAACCTTGGCATTAGGCAAAATGCAAAAGATATTTTGGCTGCCAGATGCTTAGGGATAATGAATGGATTTTACCTCCTTCACACATTTGTTTCAGGGTTTGTGTTGAAATAACTGTTGCTCAAAAAAGAAAGAAAAATCCACCCCTACCATTCTCCCATTTAATTATCTGCGTCAAGACGAAGTGCTGTAAATGGAGGGAAAATATACTTATTAATGCTTATGGAGATTAATCGTCTGTCTTCCATGCAAATCTCTCCCCACTTCGACCAGGGAGTTAAATTGCCACATCGAAAGCAGCAGGAGCTCTGCAGAGAAGGCTCCCAAGGAACCACACGCAATCTTGGTGGGAAAAAGAACAAATGATATTTCTCTGCTTTGGGGTTCTTGACCTCTTTGATTATGAAAGGATTAGAACAGGACAGGACAGGACAGGACAGGATAGGATAGGATAGGATACAGAATAGAATAGAGAATAGAATAGTAGAATGAAGGAATAGAATAGTAGAATGAAGGAATAGAATAGAATGAAGGAATAGAATAGAATGAAGGAATAGAATAGAATGAATAGGATAGAATAGAATAGAGAATAGGATAGGAATAGGAATGGGAATAGAATAGTAGAATGAAGGAATAGAATAGAATAGAATAGGGAATAGGATAGGAATAGGAATGGGAATAGAATAAAAAAAATGAAGGAATAGAATAGAATAGAACAGAGAATAGGATAAAATAGAGAATAGAATAGAGAATAGAATAGAAAAGTAGAATGAAGGAATAGAATAGAATAGAAAAGTAGAATGAAGGAATAGAATAGAATAGAAAATAGGATAAAATAGAGAATAGAATAGAGAATGGAATAGAAAAGTAGAATGAAGGAATAGAATAGAGAATAGAAAAGAATAGAAAAGTAGAATGAAGGAATAGAATAGAATAGAGAATAGGATAGGATAGTAGAATGAAGGAATAGAATAGAATAAGAGAGTTGGAAGGGACCTTGGAGGTCTTCTAGTCCAACCCCCTGCCTAGACAGGAAACCCTATACCATTTCAGACAAATGGTTGTTGAATCTTTTCTTTAAAACGTCCAGTGTTGGAGCATTCACAGCTTCTGGAGGCAAGTTGTTCCACTGATTAATTGTTCTCTCTGTTAGGAAGTTTCTCCTCAGTTCTAAGTTGCTTCTCTCCTTGATTAGTTTCCACCCATTGCTTCTTGTTCTACCCTCAGGTGCCTTGGAGAATAGTTTGACTCCCCCTTCTTTGGGGCAACCCCAGAGATATTGGAAGACTGCTATCATGTCTCCCCTAGTCCTTCTTTTCATTAAACTAGACATACCCAGTTCCTGCAACCGTTCTTCATATGTTTTAGTCTCCAGTCCCCTAATCCTCTTTGTTGCTCTTCTCTGCCCTCTTTCTAGAGTCTCCACATCTTTTCTACATCGTGGTGACCAAAACTGGATGCCGTACTCCAAGTGTGGCCTTACCAAGGCAATATAAAGTGGTATTAACACTTCACGTGATCTTGATTCTCTCCCTCTGTTGATGCAGCCTAGAACTGTGTTGGCTTTTTTGGCAGCTGCTGCCCACGGCTGGCTCCTATTTAAATGGTTGCCCACTAGGACTCCAAGATCCCTCTCACAGTTACTACTATTGAGCCAGGTACCACCTATTCTGTACCTGTGCATTTCGTTTTTGTTGCCTAAATGTAGAACCTTACTCTTTTCACCATTGAGTTGGTTTTCTTTAATGGATTATCACTCACCCATTGCTGGGGACTAAGGTTCAAATGCCACGTCTTCAAGGATACTGTACGTTTATCTCAGGCAAACGACCAAAGTTGTTCACAAAAACAACCCCCCCTCCAAAAGAAATAGACGGAATGAACCGAAAGAATTTTGGTCTTCCCCGTTTGACCTGAATCTCCTGGCCTTGAACTGATCTATTCATCTTCCAAAGAACAGGTTTCCTCCGTGAATGGGACTCACAATTCTATGGAAAAGCCAGCCTGGCTTTTATTCACGGAAAGAAGCCCATTTCTTGTACAACTCAACCGAACACGACAAAGTTTGTTTGTTTGTCTTATTGGAAGCTGACTTCTCCCTTTATGTAACTTAATTGACTGGTATTTGCCAGACTCTGGCTCTAAGAGAACAAGAGAGTTGGAAGGGACCTTGGAGGTCTTCTAGTCCAACCTCCTGCTCAAGCAGGAAACCCTATACATTCCAGACAAATGGTTATTTATTTATTATTATTTATTTATTTTACCGTGCTTCTATACCGCCCCCTCTCCCAAAAGGGACTCGGGGCGGTGTACAGTCCATGTAAAAAATACATCAAAATACAATAAATAGAATTGAATATGTACAGTTAGAATGGAGGAGGTTAAAAATAGAATTAAAAGAACTGTACAGAGCCAGTATATATAAATATAATTTTAAACCCTAAAACACACACAAATTAAATTAAAAACAATACCCCTAAAATAACCAGTTAATAGTACATTTACCAGGAGGAACAGTTATCCAACCTCTTCTTGAGTTATGAGACACCCACAACTCCAGAAGGCAAGTTGTTCTCACTGTTGGGAATTTTCTCCTTAGTTCTAGGTTGCTTCTCTTCTTGATTAGTTTCCACCCATGGCTTCTTGTTCTACCCTCAAGTGCCTTGGAGAATAGCTTGACTCCCTCTTCTTTGGGGCAACCCCTGAGATGTTGGAAGACTGCTATCATGTCTCCCCTAGTCCTTCTTTCTATTAAACTAAACATACCCAGTTCCTGCAACCGTTCTTCATACGTTTTAGCCTCCAGTCCCCTAATCCTATTTGCTGCTCTTCTCTGTACTCTTTCTAGAGTTTCCACATCTTTTCTACATCGTAGCAATCAAAATGATAATGCTGTCTGTTCTTACCACCAACGTAAGAGTTATTTGCAGAATTTCAAAAGGATAATTCAATATAATGAAATCAAATCTTTTCTTCGGCATTAAGGGAAATGAACGACTACTGTTTGCTATTGACTTTTAGAAAAATAATCCTCTTGGAGTAATTATAAAACAATCAGTATGGTTCTTAATAAAAAATGTGGAGAAATATGCAAGCTATCTCTAGGCATCAAGTGGCTTCCTTCAGGAACAAGATGATGTGGAATAAATAGGATTTTGGAAAACTCTCGCCTTATTACTGTTATTATTGTGTTACCCGTGGAGAGACTAGACTGGTTTCAAAACACAGGTAGTCCTCAATTTATGACCATAATGGAGCCTGCCAAAGTTGTAAGTCGTGATGGTTGTAAATCAGGGTCACCCATGTAACCAGTCCAATTTTATGAGCTTTTTTTTATGCCAGTTATTCAGCTAGCACCATGGTCATTAAGTGAACCAAAAGACTGCTATGGTTTTAATTAATTTCCAAACAATTTAATGAGTTGAAGCAAAAATTCAAAGCACCACAAATAGGATAACAAGCTATCTTTGAGCATCAGTTTCAAACCATATTGGACGTAGGCTTAAAAACTGCACTGGTTTTGCTGAAAACGAGAATTAATTGCTGGTCTTTGGCAAAAAAAAAAAAAAAACCATCATGAAATATAGTCACATGACCACAGGACACTACAAAGGCGAGTGGGCCTGTTTCCAGGTTTCTGAAATGGAGTCATGTGACCGCAGGAGAGGATGGGCGAATCTATTCTGACCTAGGCTTCCCCAGCAGCACGAAGCCAAGTCCGAGTCCCGACAAACCCCTTTTATTTAATTGAAAGTGAATTCCTCTCCTCTCCAGCAAAGTCTTTCCTCTCCCACAATCTTTCAAGATAGTTCACAATTACCGACCTTTTATCAGGCTTGGAGAGTGGCCAGGCCGATATCTTTCAGACGCTGCAATACCTGGCAAGAATGCAGGAACTAATTGTCTCCTGCAAACTCCACTCCCCTTTCGCTCCTCTTTTATTTCCTCTGGGAGGGGCCATTCACCATCCACCTGCATCTTTACCCCCAAGTTGACCCTTGTTCTTTAGCTGTTCCCTTCATCTGGCAACTCTGCATATGTGCATATTGGGAATAGGCTCTAGCTGTTCCTCTGCCTCACTGATGTCCGACTCCGAAGGCAGCTGAAAACTGTCAGACGGCTCTGGCCCCCTCTCTGCCTCCGACACAGAGCCCTCATCAGAGCCTTCCCCAGACTCCAGGACTGGCCCAGGTTCCTCCCCAACCTCCTCACTGTCCGAATCTGTTGGCCACTAGTGGGTCACAACAGCACCAGAACTGGGTCATAAACACCCCCAGGGTAGCCTGTCCTGTTATAATTTCAAATGGTCACTAGCAACCAATCGTAAGTCAAGGATTTTCTCCATTGGGCTTGGGGGGGGATAAATAGTTATCAGCAATCTGCAAATCACAACAACTGAATTTGAATTGAATTTGAATTTATTAGCGCTTATAGACCGCCCCCTCTCCCGAAAGGGACTCGGGGCGGTGTACAGTCCATGTCAAAGAACAAAATTAAAACAATTAAAATTACTAAATGGACAATATATATATATACAAATATAAAATAGATGGATAAGAGGAGGATAAAAGATGTGCAGGACTGTATTGCTAATAAATAATTAAACTAAACAGACATTAAAATCCCAATACCCAATAAAATTAAGTCTACAGAATAATCCCCTTAAAAACCAGTGAAAATATAAATGCCAGGAGATAGGCGTTGAAATTATGCCAGGCCAGCCAGTCGGAACAGGTGAGTCTTTAATTTCTGCCGGAAGGAGCGGAAGTCGGTGGTGGTTCTAATGTCGGGGGGGAGGTCATTCCAGAGGGTTGGGCCCATCACAGAGAAGGCCCTACTCCTTGGCGTTGCCCGCTGGCATTGCCTAGCGGACGGCACCAGGAGAAGTCCCTCCCTGTGAGAGCGAATTGGCCGCTGGGATGTATGTGGGAGGACGCGATCCCGCAGGTAACTGGGCCCTATGCCATGGAGCGCTTTAAAGATGGTGGTCAAAACCTTGAAACGCACCCGAAAGACCACAGGCAGCCAGTGCAGCTCGCGCAGGAGCGGTGTTACATGGGAGTACCTGGTACTCCCCATGACTGCCCGCGCGGCTGCGTTCTGGACTAGCTGCAGTCTTCGGGCGCGCCCCAAGGGAAGCCCCATGTAGAGAGCATTACAGTAGTCCAGGCGAGACGTCACCAGTGCATGAGTGACCGTGCATAGGGCATCTCGGTCCAGGAGGGGGCGCAATTGGCGCACCAGGCGAACCTGGTGGAACGCCCCCCTTGCCACGGCTGCCACATGGTCATCCATTGACAGCCGGGCATCTAGGAGGACGCCCAAATTGCGTGCCCGTTCCACAGGGGGCAGCTGTTCGCCCCCTATGGTCAGCGCTGGAATCAGCTGACTGAACCGAGGTGCCGGTAGCCACAGCCACTCAGTCTTGGAGGGGTTGAGTTTGAGTCTGTTGTCCCCCATCCAGACCCCGACGGCTTCCAAACACCGGGACATCACTTCGACAGCCTCACTGGGGTGGTTTGGGGTTGAAACGTACAGCTGAGTATCATCAGCGTACAGATGGTATTCAACCCCAAAACCACAGATGATCTCCCCCAGCGGCTTCACATATGCGTTGAACAGGAGGGGCGAAAGGACCGATCCCTGCGGCACCCCACAAGTGAGTGACCTCAGGGTCGACCTCTGCCCCCCCGTCAACACACATTGCGACCGGTCGGAGAGGTAGGAGCCGAACCACCGTAAAACGGTGCCTCCGACTCCCATCCCCTCCAGCCGGCGCAATAGGATACCATGGTCGATGGTATCAAAAGCCGCTGCGAGATCTAATAGGACCAGGATAGAGGAGCAACCGCTATCTCTGGCCCTCCAGAGATCATCAACCAGCGCGACCAAGGCTGTCTCTGTGCTGTGTCCGGGTCGGAAGCTGGACTGGCGTGGGTCTAGATATTCGGATTCGTCAAGGTGTCGTGGAAATTGCTACGCCACCACATTCTCAACAACCTTCGCTAAAAAAGGAAGGTTGGAGACTGGACGATAATTAGCCAGCTCCATTGGGTCCAGTGAAGGCCTCTTGAGTAAGGGTCTCACCACCGCCTCTTTCAAGGCAGTTGGTAAGGATCCCTCACCCAATGAAGCGTTCACCACGCCCAGAAGCCAGCCTCGTGTCACCTCCCAGGATGCCAGTACCAGCCAGGAGGGACACGGGTCCATTAAACATGTGGTGGGCCGCAGCCGTCCACGCAACCTGTCCAAATCCTCGGGGGCAACAGAGGCAAACTGAAACCAGAATCCCAGCGTGATACTTCTCTTTAGCGCCTCTCCTTCAAAGTGTGTGATATTAGTACAGTGTAGTAATTGTTAAATCTCCCCAACTGTCTAAACAGGAACTACAACTCAACGAAACTGGTTAGACCCCTTTCTGTACACCCCACTGTTCAAAACGTATGCAGCTCAAATGCTATCTTATCTCTCTTTCCAATAAGATTTTAATTAATTTCCACACTATTTAATGAGTTGCAAATAATAATAATCAAAGCACTCCAAATATAGGATAACAAGCTATCCAGGAGCATAGGTTTCAAATCTTATTGGGAGTAAGTTAAAAACTGCGCTGCAACAGAGTATAAAATAACAGATTTACGAAATCAAGAACTTTCATCGTGAAGCAAGATCGCGTTACAGGAGACCTTAGAACGAAAGAGACAGAAAGAGAAAATAAAAGATTAAAGGGCTGAAGCTAAAAATGTGAAGACTTCAAATATTAATGATATTGAGCTGCCTCCATCTTAGATGCCCTTGAACAAAAAAAAATTATCAAAAGCTTCTCATTGTCAAACTAACCCCTAATTCATATCTTTATTCGCAATTCATACTAGCTCAATAAATAGACAGCGCATTTTAATAACAATGGTTCATTTCCCTTGATTTTATTCATTGTTAAATACTTCTAATGAACTTAATGTGGCAAGTAATGTACTCGGAAAGGGAGCTTTGCAAGCAGATGTTCTGCCAATGTAAACACAATGCTCTTTTGCTTAAGGCTCCCTGGGAACAAAAATTTCTGAATTGTTTAAGGCAGAGGAGGGGAACGATGGCCCCTTTAGGACTTGTGGACTTCAACTGGACTTGTGGACTTCAACTGGTTGGACTAGAAGACCTCCAAGGTCCCTTCCAACTCTACTATTGTATTGCATTTAACTCAGTGGCGGGATTCAGCTGGTTCGGGCCGGTTTGGGCGAACCGGTTGTTAAATTGCTGGCTGGCCCTGCCCCACCCCTTCCAGGAGTCCCATTGCGCCCCGTTTTTGCTCCCAGGAGGCTACAGAGAGGCCTACTAGGCCCAAAAGGGGGCACGGGGGTGTGTGGTGTGCCCCCCCACAGCCCATTTTTGCTTCCCAGGAGACTGTAGGGAGGCCTACTTGGCCCAAAAGGGGTCACAGGGAGTGTGGCGTGGCCCGCCTGTAGCCTGTTTTTGATCCCAGGGAGACCTACTAGGCCCAAAATGGGGCATTGGGGGGAAGCACCCCCCCAAGGCCCGTTTTTGCTCCCAGGGGGATGCAGGAAGCTGAGGTCTGCCTGTCACATCTCCTGGCCACGCCCACCATGGCCACACCCACCCAGTCGGTCATTAGGGCAGAGAACCGGTTGTTAAATTGTCTGAATCCCACCACTGCTTCAACTCCCATGCTGGCTGAGGAATTCTGGGAGTTGAAGTCTGCAAGCCCTTAAAAAGACCATCGTTCCCCATCCCATCTTAAAGGAAGGCTTGCAGGCATCTACACTCACCCTGAAAATATTGAAAAACACACTTTTAATTTTAAAAAACTGCAACATTTTGAGAAATACAGAGAAGACTCTATGAAAGGACAGCAGCAGTGGACACCAGCACTAAGTTCTGCTGATTTGATTCAGAAGCAAGAGGCCGCTTAATCTCAAGGCTACTTCCTATTATGCCTTACACCAGAGGTGTCCAAACTTGGGAACTTTAAGACTTGTGGACTTCAACTCCCAGAATTCCCCAGCCAGCATGGCTGGCTGGGGAATTCTGGGAGTTGAAGTCCACAAGTCTTAAAGTTCCCATGTTTGGACACCCCTGCCTTACACAGTTGTGGATTACAGAACTACATTAATCGTCTAAATCAGGGGTCAGTAACGTGCGGCCCTGGAGCCGCATGTGGCTCTTTCATCCCTCTGCTGCGTCTCCCTGTCGCCGGTCAGCTCCACGATTGATAGGGTTAGGGCTTTTGGTTAGGACAGGTAGAGGGGAAAGGATGCTGCGCTAGGAGGAGACTCTATGGTGGGGGAACCAGACTTCCTGTTGGCAGAGGAAAAAGGACGCCATGCTAGGAGGAGACTCTATCGTGGGGGAACTGGACTTCCGGTCGTCTCCAGAATTGAACGGGGGGGGGGGCTTTCAGTTAGGACCTTTGTGGCTTTTTGAGTGTTTAAGGTTGCTGACCCCTGCTCTAAATGAATTTAGATTGGCATTTTTTTTGCAAATAAGTTACTGAAAAGCTGAAGCCCTGCAATATATTTTTCCCACTGAGATGTAGGACTTCTGCCTGTACCAATTCTTATTTTTATCAGCGTTATACCCAACTGCAGCAAGCGACAGGACTAGGTTTAAGAAGGAACAGAGAGGTCTTCTAGCTAGTTTTTAGACTAGTGAAAGCCTTATTTTCTTCAATACAGGATGAGCCACAGATTAAAAAGTAAATATCAGTCATAAGGGTATAAATGATAGATAGATTAGATAGATAGATAGATAGATAGATAGATAGATAGATAGATAGATAGATAGATAGATAGATACTGTGTTTCCCCGAAAATACAACCTGTGCTGAAACTAAAGCCTTCCCACATTTTTCGCATGGGCAAAAATATAAGCCCACCCCCGAAAATAACCCCCCAGGACAACCCCCCCTCCAGCCAGGCAGAGCACTGCTCAATGACATAGCGGTATCCTGAAAGCGCCAAGCAGTAGGAGCCTGGGGGGAGAAAGGCGCTCACATTGCTTGGTGCCTTAGTGATACCGCTAGGTTGGGGAGTGGCGTTCTGCCTGGCCGGGCAGTTGCCAGGCAGCTGCTCCCTTGCAAACTGGCTCCCGAAGAGCCGGGCACAGCCTCAGGGGCGAAGGAGCCATGAGGTAACCAAGTTCACGAGCAACCCCCCAGCAACCCCCCCTCTCCAGCCGGGCAGAGCGCCATTCACTGACCTAGGGGGTATCACTAAGGCGCTAAGCCACGTGGCGCTCTGCCCGCTCCCCAGCTCCCGTGGTTTGGCACATTAGGGATACCCGCTAGGTCAGTGCATGGAGCTCTGCCCTGCGCCTGTTCCGCCTCCAGCAGGCATGCCTCCTAGCCTCAACATGTCCGGGCCCAGCTCTCCCTGCAGTCGCCACTGCCACAATAGCAGAGTTGGAAGGGACCTTGGAGGTCTTCTAGTCCAACCCCCTGCCTAGGCAGGAAACCCTATAGCATTACAGACAAATGGATATCCAACATCTTCTTAAAGACTTCCAGTTTTGGGGCATTCACAACTTCTATAGGCAAGCTGTTCCACAGATTAATTGTTCTCACTGTCGGGAAATTTCTCCTTAGTTCCAAGTTGCTTCTCTCCTTGATTAGTTTCCACCCATTGCTTCTTGTTCTACCCTCAGGTGCCTTGGAGAATACCTTGACTCCCTCTTCTTTGTGGCAGCCCCTGAGATATTGGAAGACTGCTATCATGTCTACACTAGTCCTTCTTTTCATTCAACTAGACATACCCAGTTCCTGCAACCGTTCTTCATGTGTTTTAGCCTCCAGTCCCCTAATAGTTAGATAGACAAACTGACTGATTGACTAGAAATATTTGAATATAAGGAAATGAGAAACAGAGAGGGAGGGAGGAAAGAAGAAAGAAAAAGAAAGAAAGAATAGGAAGGAAGGAAGGAAGGAAGGAAGGAAGGAAGGAAGGAAGGAAGGAAGGAAGGAAGGAAGGAAGGAAGGAAGATTATCTAATATCTAAATGGATACTGTAGATAGAATGCCCATTATCTAAACTCTTCATTATGTAAAATTAATCCAATGAGTTCTTCCCTGCTGCAAATTTAATTTAGAACTAGTAATTACCGGGTTGATTAATGTACAAAGCCAGATCTGTTATAATATAATCTTGATTATTTCGTATGATGAAGAGGCTATGATAATAATCCAATAAAATATTATTCCCTTCCCTTCTTGTTCAATGTGTTACATGCATTATAAGGATTCCCAGCTGCTTCAAGACTGCTATTCATAGAAGCTTGTAAGGAAATAAAAGTAATGGATAAATAAGAACCGGGTGCATGAAACTAGCTTAATGAATTAGCTAATTAATATTCCCACACTAACCACATCATACACTGAAAACATCCATTTCGGTATTGCTGAGCAAATTGGCAAACGCACAGAGAGTAACGAAGCCAAGCCTGGTTTTAGCATATATTTTCTCTCTTAACAATGAATATATGACATCTGGGTGACGGATTGCATTACCCCATTATGCTTGAAGCCCGACGGCAGAAAAAATATATATCTCCAGAGGAAAAATGATCATATTTGCAAGAATATTTAGTGCGTAGAACATTAGGAGTCATAAACATCTGAACTCAACCCAACTATATCAACATCTCAATTTATAAAGAAGAAATGTATTTTAGTTTGTGTCACTGGACTGGAACTCAACTCATATGTATTTTTTTTTTGTCTCTGGTTCAATTGAAACCTTCAATGTCTCCTTGGATGAGCAAATTCTTGAAAGCTGGCATCGGTCGATTAGGGTGGGTGAGGAGAAAAGTTCTCAAAAAAGATGGAATTGGGTACTCCTGGGGAAATGTAGCATTAAGAGATCCAGGGATTTCACTCTCCCCACCTGTTGGGACAAGATACGCATCTCTCATCTCACCTGTCTGCTCACTACGATAAAACCCTACCTAAAGAGGTGAAAACATACTAGAAACTTTCATCTGCATCCTAGAGAATAGGATAGGATAGGATAGAATATGGAATGGAATGGAATAGAATAACAAGAGTTGGAAGGGACCTTGGAGGTCTTCTAGCCCAACCCCCTGCTTAGGCAGGAAACCCCACACCACTTCACACAAATGGCTATCCAACATCTTCTTAAAGACTTCCAGTGTTGGGGCATTCACAACTTCTGGAGGCAACTTCTGTTCCACTGATTAATTGTTCTCACTGTCAGGAAATTTCTCCTCAGTTCTAAGTTGCTTCTCTCCTTGATTAGTTTCCACCCATTGCTTCTTGTTCTACCCTCAGGTGCCTTGGAGAATAGCTTGACTCCCTCTTCTTTGGGGCAGCCCCTGAGACATTGGAAGATGCTATCATGTCTCCCCTATTCCTTCTTTCTATTAAACTAGACATACCCAGTTCCTGCAACTGTTCTTCTTATGTTTTAGCCTCCGGTCCCCTAATCCTCTTGGTTGCTCTTCTCTGCACTCTTTCTAGAGTCTCCACATCTTTTCTACATCGTAAAAAAATCTCCAGAAAGATCGATGGCCGGATTGAGAGGTTTGAAGAAGACCATGGCTATACTCAACTGTGCTGGACAATTACTGTCCAGATTCCAGCCTTCTGGGAGTTGGGAATGGGTCTCCCTGTGTTGCAGTGGACTTCCTTCCTTCCTTCCTTTCTTCCCTCCGTCCCTCCTTCCTTTCCTGCCTTCCCTCCCTCTCCCACCTGACCTGGCAAGAGAGACAGGGTAGAAGTTCTGTCTGTTAAAAAGTGCCATCTGCTGAGGTTTCGTGTGCTGTCAGGGTGGCCACTCTTTGGAACCCCAATCCCCGCTCTCCAGATATAAAATTAGTCCCAACCCTGGTTGCCTTTTCTAAAGCCCCTGAGCTTGCTTTCCTTAGTGGGCCTGGTCAGGCAAAACCTGGTTTGGTTATATGGACGGTTGCTTTGATCTCTGCTGCGATTTTGTATTTATGGCCATGTGGTTATTCTGTTGTGTTTGCAGCTTTTGTTAGCTCTTTAGAGTCATGATGGTGACATGGATGCACGTATGAATTGAAAGAAATAAACGAGTTAAAATATGCTTAAAAATACGATTACAGCCACTATCAAGGAACTTTTTTGGTAGTGATTTTCAGAAGGAGAGGGGAGGAGGAGGAGTGGGGAGGGGGAGGGGGGAGGGTAGGGGACAGGAGGAGAGAGGACAGGAAGGAAGGGAAAGGGAGAGGGGAGGAGGGGAGGAGGAGATGGGATGGGGCGGGATGGGGAGGGGAGAGAAGGGGAGTGGAGGGGAGAGGAGAGGGGGAGAGAAGGGGGAGGGGATAGAGAAGTAGATGGTAGACAGCAGGGGAGGGGGAACATGGGAGAGGAGAGGACTGGAGGAGAGAGGGGAGGATGAAAGGGAAGGGGAAGGGAGAGGGGGACAGAAGGGGAGAGGGAAGATGAAGGGGAGGAGGGAAAGGGAGAGGGGAGGGGAGGTAGAGGAGGAGGGAGGGAGAGGGAAGGGGAGAGCAGAGGGAGAGGAGTTGAGGTGGGAGGGAGAGGGAGTGGAAGGGTGAAGGGAGAGGAGGGGGAGGGGGGAATAAATGAAAGGGGAAGAGGAGATGGGAGGGGGCGGGGAGAAGAGGGGATGGGAGAGGAGATGGGAGCAGGTGGGAGGGGGCAGTGTGAGGAGAGGGGAGGGGAAGAGGGAAGAGAAGAGGAGGGGAGGTGGGAGGGAGAGGGGAGAGGAGGGAAGGGGAGAGGGAAGGGGGCGGTGTGAGGAGAGGAGATGGGAGGGGGAGGAGGGAAAGAAGGGGAGGGAGAGGGAGAGGAAGTTGGATAATTTCATTTTTTCTAACTTTACTCTCATCAGAGAGCTGTCTTTGTCTTTGTCTTTTGCCATCAGATTCCTCCTAGCATTGCTGTGAAAAACCCCGCTCAAGAGCGGTGATGACACCTTGACTTCATTCAGTTCCCCAACTCTCCGTGAAGCATTGAAAATTCATTTTGATTTGTTTTGCACACAGAATTTGAATGCAGTCCCGTCCCCCCCATCCCTCCCACCACCACCCTAGGAAATTCACCCGCTTGAACCCCTGGCCGTAGCCTTCTTTTCTGACATTGACAGGTGCGGAAGAGGGAGGGGGGGCAGAGAAGAGTTTCACCCAACATCATCATACATCAGGGGTGTCCAAACTTGAGAACTTTAAGACTTATGGACTTCAACTCCCAGAATTCCCCAGCCAGCCATGCTGGCTGAGGAATTCTGGGAATTGAAGTCCACAAGTCTTAAAGTTCTCAAGTTTGGACACCCCTGTCATACATCATACGTATTTATGTAAATGTCAATGCGTTACTAATATGAAAACAAGCTTGTTATATAATTATCCTGGGTAAAAATAATAACAACTTTACGCTGCCAATTTAAAAAAATAAATTCCTTTTAATTGGAGGTTATTCTCTTTCCTCTTTTTTTTTTCACCTTCAAAGTTTGACTTTAATCCCTGTGGGAAGACAAATTACTTTATTATCTTCCCAACGTCTTCTGAAAAAAAAAAATCATTGAATTTTTACTCCTAGTTGCAGAAGATATTTCTTCCTTGACAAAGTACATCAATACCTGTCAGAGCCATGGAGGAGCCATTTATAGAAGAAAGAAGAGAGACTTTGCCGTGACATTCATCTCAAGTAAAACATCCAAATATAATAATCAGAAAAGCTCTTCCGGTATTTCCCTTAATAAAAAATCAACGTATTTTGTCTTGGCTTACAAACCACATATTATCAGGGATCAATTTCCTTGGGTGCATTATTCAGGATACGAGAAAAAGAGATGGAGCCAAATAACTATATCCCACCCATCCCTCCAATTGTTGTGACCCGCCAGCGGCCAGTGGAGTTGGCAGCAGATTCAGCCAGTGAGGAGGTTGGGGAGGAACCTGGGCCAGTCCTGGAGTCAGGGGAAGGCTCTGATGAGGGCTCTGTGTCGGAGGCAGAGAGAGGACAGGGCCATCTGACAGTTATCAGCTGCCTTCAGAGTCAGACATCAGTGAGGCAGAAGAACAGCTGGAGCCTGTTCCCAGTGTGCGCGTGTGCAGAGTTGCCAGGCGAAGGGAACAGCTAAAGAACAGGGGCCGACATGGGAGTAAGGCCACAGGTGGACGATGAAGGGCCCCTCCCAGGGGAAATAAAGGGGGAGCAAAAGGGGAGTGGAGTTTGCAGGAGACAATTGGTTCATTCCTGCATTCTTGCCAAGTATTCCAGCATCTGAAAGATATTGGGCTGGCCACTCGCCAAGCCTGGGGCAAAGGCTAAGGAACAAGGGCTGACTTGGGAGTAAAGCCACAGGTGGAGCTGTTCCTCCTCTTCCTCATCAGCCACCTCCAGACATGGGGGCTGTTGACTCTCCATCTGAGGCCTGACGGACGGCCCAGGCTCTGCCTCCGCCCCCCCCCCTCTCTCTGCCAGTTCCATTCCCTCTCCCATTGCCTCGATGCTGCCCCTGACTTCCCCGCCTCCTCCTCCGATTCAGTTGCTGGAGGGGCTGGCGCCGTTAGTGTTAAAAAAGGGGGTGTCTCTTTTTGAGGTCCTCATGGTGCTAAAAAGAGTCGGAAGTCAATGCCTTTTTCTTTCTTCCCTTGTACCTCCTGTTTTCTTTCCCCATTTCTTTTCCCTTCCCTTCATTTGCTATTTTTATTTCTCTTTGTATTTTATTCATTGATAACACAATAAAAGATAGATAGATAGATAGATAGATAGATAGATAGATAGATGATAGATAGATAGATAGATAGATAGATAGATAGATAGATAGATAGATAGATAGATATAGATATAAACAGAGAGATAGATACCGTGTTTTCCCCAAAATACGACCTGTCCTGAAACTAAAGCCTTGCCACATATTTCGGGTGGGCAAAAATATTAGCTCCCCCCCCGAAAATAAGCCCCCTGGACAACCCCCCCCCCTCCGGCCAGGCAGAGCACCGCTCACCGACCTAGCAATATCCCGAAGGCGCCAGGCCGCAGGAACGAGGTGAGGGGCAAAGGAGCTTGCGTTGCTTGGTGCTTTTGGGGTACCGCTAGGTTGGTCAGTGGCGCTGTGCCCAATTGAATAGGGAGGGTGGCCGGGCAGCTGCTCTCTTGCGAGCAGGCTCGCGAAGAGTCGGGCACTGTCTCAGAGTCGAATGGCCATGTTGCACTGTCGCAGCAGCAACACAGCAGCCATGAGGTGACCACGCTTGCGAGCAGCCACCCGGCAACTGCCCTTTCCAGCTGGGCACAGCGCCGCTGACCGACCTAGCGGTACCCGGAAGGCACCAAGCAACGCCTGTTCGCCACCCTTTGCCTCCCGCGGCTTGGTGCCTTCGGAATGCCCCTAGGTGAGCATAGCTGGAGAGGGGGGTTGCGCGAGCGGATTTTCCACTCACCGCTCGGACAACTCGCAGGCTCACGATGCCCTTGGCTAACTCTAAAGTACCTGCAGAGCCGGGGCATCTCCGCTGCTTGGTTTTGTTGTTGTTGTTGTTGTTGTTGTTTTTTGCAGCTTTCAGAACACGGAGGACAGATGCCGCTCTGGGAATACGCTCTATGGTTGTGGGCTGCAGAGCATACAACCAAGAGCGTACTCCCAGAGTGGCATCCATCCTCCATTGCGGCTTCCAAAGCATGGAGGTAGGATACCGCTCTGGGAGTACGCTCTATGGTTGTACGCTCTGCAGTTGATATAAAATCAACAAGAGGCCAAGGCCAAATCCTGCCAGACTGAGCTTCTGCCTAGATATCAGTCTTGTTTGTTTGTTTGTTTGTTTTACTGGATTTATATGCTGCCCTTCTCTCAAAGGACTCAGGGCAGCGTACAAGATTAAAAACACATATCACAAAAGTTAAAAGGAAATTAAATAAATATCCAAAAAAACAAACCCAATTAATATGACAATAACATTTTAAAAATTAGATAAAATTAACAGGCCAGGCCGGCTTGGTGGAAAAGCCAACTTTTTAGGGCGCGTCGGAAGGACCGGAGGTCAGGGATTATGCAAAGCTCCGGGGGCAGCTCATTCCAGAGGGAAGGCGCTCCCACAGAGAAGGCTCTCCCCCTGGGGGTCACCAGCCGACACTGCCTGGCCGACGGCACCCTGAGGAAGCCAACTCTGTGGGATCGTACTGGACGGTGGGAGGTTACTGGTGGCAGTAGGTGGTCTCGCAGGTACCCTGGGCCTAAGCCATGGAGCGCTTTAAAGGTCATAATTAATACCTTGAATCGCACCCGGAAAACAATTGGCAACCAGTGTAGGCCGCCTAAAAGGGGTGTAACATGGGAGCACCTAGGTACCCCCATGACAATCCGCGCGGCCGCATTCTGGACCAGCTGAAGCCTCCGGGTGCTCTTCAAGGACAGCCCCATGTAGAGAGCATTGCAGTAGTCCAGGCGAGAAAGGATGAGGGCATGAGTGACTGTGCACAGAGCATCCCGATCCAGGAAGGGGCGCAACTGACGTACCAGGCGAACCTGGTAAAAGGCCCCCCTGGTCACGGCCGTCAGGTGTTCTTCTAAACTAAGCTGCGTATCCAGGAGGACTCCCAGATTGCGAGCCTTCTCTGAGGGGGCTAAAATTTCTCCCCCTACCATCAAAGTCTTCTTTCTACAAGTTTTTATTTTTATGCTTTTTACCTCCTCAAGCTCTTTCCATCCTATAAATGGATAAAATTGTGAATTTTCTTCAGGTATTATATCAAAACATGGGGCTGAGCTCACTTCACACCTGTTTTCAGCCTACTGTGCAATCAATATTTCTTCCAGCCGACTAAGTACATGCAGCCGGGCTTTCAAGAATCCACGCTGAGAACGGGAGGGAAGCCACGTGGCATCGACTAATCAGCATCCGATAGAAGCCGCTAGGGAGACGGGGAGGGGGGGGCATCTTGATTATTTTCAGCCTTTTTGTTACCAAAGCCAGGATTGTAAAAGCTACAAAGCCGTTTCGTCTGAACTTGGTAATGGGAGGGATATTGAAAGAAGGAAAAGGGGGGAAGGGAGGATGGTTTTTGATACATACCGGTACATACATACATACATACATACATACATACATACATTGTATTAAGCCCCAGATGAAAGAAAGTCCAGATTGAATTAAAATTCAGATCTACTAAAGCAACGATCACCAACGGGTGGTCCACGACAAAAGTTTGGTGGTCTTCAGAAAAATTATTGCATTTTTTATATTGCACTAAATCAGGGGTCCTCAAATTACGGCCCCAGAGCCAGAGAGAGAGGTGGAATGAACGTTTGTTTTGCTGCAGAGAGTCTCCCCCTTGGGGGTATTTTTGTGCGGTTCATAGGGGGTAGAATTTCCGACTATTTCCAGGATGCTTGAGTTTGATACCCCTGCTCCAAGAGGTCGTTTTGTTGCCATTCATTTAGACATTTTTGCATCAGAATCTTGAAATAAATCTGGATCTTCGGCATGAATTAAATAGCCAAAATCAAGATTTTGGCATTTTTTCCATTACTTTGGCATTTTTAATAACCGGCAGCGCTAAACATCATTTTTTTCCACACAAAATATCACCAATTTGCAATGTAAATATATAATTGCCCAATGTAAATATATTATTGCACTAAATGGCCTATATGTCACAGTATTAGCTTTCAGGTTATTTCCCTGAAAGTTTTTTTAAAAAACTTAATTCTTAATTCTGATAAACAGACAACCCACTGGCACTGCCAATTAAAAATGCAGACAGCTGCAGACAGCGTCAAACTTGCAAAAAGTAATAGGAAGGCATTCAAATTTAAAAACTGAGCATTCATGAAAATAGGGAGCAGGAAAGACCATTCCACAGCTTTACCTGAAAACTCCACTTGTTATCTTGCAGAAATAACATGTGAAAAGAATCACCTTGTTCTCTGCAAAAATATGCTGCTTGATCCTCTACACGTATAATTCAAGAGTGTGTGTTTGTGTAACCAATCTGAATTATCCTGTATAATCCAGCATGCAAACTCATGACAGAGCCCAAATATCAAAAAGTAGTACTTTATGGGCCCCAGGCTAAAAAATGTCTCTTACTGAAGTCCTTTATTATTATTATTATTATTATTATTATTATTATTATTATTATTATTATTATTATTATTATTATTATTATTATTATTATTATTATTATTATTATTATTATTATTATTATTATTATTATTATTATTATTATTATTATACGATTGTATCACAGCGGCCAGTTGTTTCGCCGGATTTGGCATTGATTACTAGTCGGGCCCCACCCAGGGGCCTAGGACGTCATAATTACTACTACTACTACTACTACTACTACTACTTATTATTATTATTATTATTATTATTATTATTATTATTATTATTAATCTTTGGTGAGATTCACAGCCTTTGGGGCTGGTTGGTAGCTCAACAGCTCAAATCCTAACCAAGAACTACTACTACTACTACTACTACTACTACTACTACTACTACTACTACTACTACTTATTATTATTATTATTATTATTATTATTATTATTATTATTAATCTTTGGTGAGATTCACAGCCTTTGGGGCTGGTTGGTAGCTCAACAGCTCAAATCCTAACCAAGAACTACTACTACTACTACTACTACTACTACTTATTATTATTATTATTATTATTATTATTATTATTATTATTATTATTATTATTATTATTATTATTATTATTATTATATACTTTATTCATTAAACATGAATCTCAGCCAACTGAACATTCAAAAATTCATTACAAATACCATTGACTTGTGCTGATGGTTGATACTGGTTGTTGCCAACGTCCTAGGTATCAACCAAGGACCTTCTTAAAATATAAGATGTTCCAAGTAGCACAGGTTTTTGCAGTTCCGCTGGTGTTATTGCAGGAAGCTGCAATTTGTGGATGTGTTTGGTAAAATTCTTGGACATGGTACCAAGTACCCCGATGACAATGGATATCACTGTTACATGTTTCATCCATAGCCGTGTAGTTTCAATGGCCAGGTCGCAATATTTTGTGATTTTTATACTTCTTTTTCTTCGACTGGCATCTCCAGGAACAGCGATATCAATAAACTGTACGCTTCGGCCCTCTACAACTGTGATATCTGGCGTGTTGTGCTCCAAATGACGATCCGTTTGTATTCAAAAGTCCCACAAGATCTTCACCTTCTCATTTTCGATACCTTTTTCCACTTTCTGTTCCCATGACTTTCTGGATACACATAAATCATATTTTTTACATAATGACCAGTGGATTAATTTAGCAACTCGGTCGTGTCTAGCTTTGTAATCAGCTTGTAGCAAATGACTGGAACTGCCCATGTATTAATGGCTTTAATTATGTTTCCAGCATTCAGCTTTGATTTTAATATTTTGCGGACCCTCCTGATGTATTCCTTTTGCATTGACACTCTGACTTTTCCATTCAAGATGTTATCTGCTTCCAATATGCCTAGGTAGTTGTAACCATCATCCTTTGCTAATGCTTTCTACTAATACTATATTTCCATTTCCCAGTTCTATTCCTTTTCTTTTTTCCATTTTTCCTCGCTGCATGTGCAATACAGCACATTTTTCAAGTCCAAAGTTCATTTTGATGTCACTGCTGAACAGTTGAACTGGGTTGAGTATTGATTTAAGTTCAGTGTGGCTTTTCGCATACATTTTTAAGTCATCCATGTAGTATCCCAGTTTTGTGTTTCGTAGGATTATTGTCACTGGATTATTATTATATACTTTATTCATTAAACATGAAAGTCAGCCAACCGAACATTCAAAAATGCGTCACAAATACCATTGACTGGAGCTGAAGACAAGCTTTTTGTTCAGTCAGTCATCAATAAGAAGATATGAATCGAGAAATAGAGAAGATACTTCTGTTATCTAGCATTTTACAATAATTCCCCCAAGTTCAGCCTCTTACAAAGTCCTCCAGAGTCTTTCTTTCAAAGCCATTCCCTTTAGGGTACAGATTAAAGAGTAGCTTATTTATTTATTTTTGGGTGCTGCTATTAGTTTGCTTTTTGTTGGAAGAGATTGCATCATTTTTCATCTTGTACACAAACAGGGATGCCAGCTAAATATTCAAAATGATCACAGAGGAACGGTTTTAATTATCTTATGCCTGTGATAGACTAGAATTGCAAGAAAATGTCCAGTTTAATGAAAGGAAGGACTAGGGGAGACATGATAGCAGTCTTCCAATATCTCAGGGGCTGCCCCAAAGAAGAGGGAGTCAAGCTATTCTCCAAAGCACCTGAAGGCAGGACAAGAAGCAATGGGTGGAAACTAATCAAGGAGAGAAGCAGCTTAGAAATAAGGAGGAACATCCTAACATTTAGAACAATTAACCCGTGGAACAACCTGCCTCCAGAAGTTGTGGGTATTCCATTATTGGCGACTTTCAAGAAGAGATTGGACAACCATTTGTCTGAAATGGTATAGGGTCTCGCTTGAGAAGGGGGTTGGACTAGAAGACCTCCAAGGTCCCTTCCAACTTTATTATTCAATGTTCTATATTAAATCTTCTTTGTTGAAACCTAATGGATGGTCCTGATTTTTTGAGCCAGATATTACTCTCCTGTTCTTCTCCTTATGCTTATTCTCCAATAGGCGGTATAAATAGTATTTTTTTAAAAAAATTATGTCTTTATGGATTAATTCAGTTTGATTGGGCAATTCTAGAAATGAATAATGAATAGAATACAATGGGCAGAGTTGGAAGGGACCTTGAAGGTCTTCTAGTCCAACCCCCTGCCTAGGCAGGAAACCCTATACCGTTTCAGACAAATGGCTATCCAACATCTTAAAGACTTCCAGTGTTGCGGCATTCACAACTTCTGGAGGCAAGCTGTTCCACTGATTAATTGTTCTAACTGTCAGGAAATTTCTCCTCAGTTCTAAGTTGCTTCTCTCCTTGATTAGTTTCCACCCATTGCTTCTTGTTCTGCCCTCAGGTGCCTTGGAGAATAGTTTGACTGCCTCTTCTTTGTGGCAGCCCCTGAGATATTGGAAGACTGCTATCCTGTCTTCCCTAGTCCTTCTTTTCATTAGACTAAACATACCCACTTCCTGCAACAGTTCTTCATATGTTTTAGCCTCCAGTCCCCTAATCCTCTTGGTTGCTCTTCTCTGCACTCTTTCTAGAGTCTCCACATCTTTTTAACATCGTGGCGACCAAAACTGTATGCCGTATTCCAAGTGTGGCCTTACCAAGGCCTTATAAAGTGGTATAAAGAAAAGAAAAAATGTTAAGAAAGAATAAGAAGTGAGTGAAAAGGTTTTTCTGCTTGGCCAATGTTGTCTTCCTTTTCAGATGGATTAAAAACATCCACATTGCTTTTTCCCTCCAAAAGACTCCAAAATAGCTGTTTATTTTCTAATTGCACATTCGTCTTAAATTAATATTCAATAATCTCACTGTAATTATATTAGTTCTTTTGATTATCTTCGTAATGCTAAGAGAATTCCAGTGGTGTTTGGCTAAACCCCCGAAAGGCCAGACTGGGGACCCGTCCAAAGAACTGATAAGAAATTACAAAATGAAACACAAACTAATTTACTAGTACCATAATTAGCAGATCAGATACAGATTTTCTTCAATTGTTTGTTTTTTTTTAAAAAAATGAACCGGGAAACTGCACAAGAAAACCATTGTCCTCTCTGTTATATTTGGAGGAACAACAATATTTGAACTTTCAATCAAAAATAGAACATCGTGTAATTAGTGTTTGCAGATGGTAAGAATATTTCCCCCTTAAAATCCTAAGAGAAGTGAAACTACCATGGCAACACTCTCATTACTTTTCAATAAGAATAGCCGCATTTAAATAAGTATTCTTCCTAAAATTCTATTTTTGTTCAGAACATCCCCAATCCCTTCTGCCTCCCACTTGTCTTCACTTTATGGCAAATAATGTATTTATGCATTCTAATAATAAGAATGGAGGGAAAAAAGGGGGGAGGAAGAGGAGGAGGAGGAGGAGGAAGAGATAATTAAGTGAATCACTCAGTACAAACAGAGGCATGAGAGAATTTGGGGTTTATCAATTAATAGTTTTTGTCATTCAGAAACTAAGTCATTTCAATGGATAGAAATTAAGTCTGATTCTCTATGACATAAATAAAATTAATGGCGGTGGCACAGTGGCTAAGACGCTGAGCTTGTCGATCAGAAAGTTTGGCAGTTCAGCGGTACGAATCCCTAGCGCCGCGTAACGGAGTGAGCTCCCGTGACTTGTCCCAGCTTCTGCCAACCTAGCAGTTCGAAAGCATGTAAAAAATGCAAGTAGAAAAAATAGGGACCACCTTTAGTGGGAAGGGAACAGCGTTCCGTGCGCCTTAGGCGTTGAGGCCTGCTGGTCACATGACCACGGAGACGTCTTCGGACAGCGCTGGCTCTTCGGCTTTGAAACAGAGATGAGCACTGCCTCTTAGAGTTAGGAACAAGTAGCACATATGTGCGAAGAAAACCTTTACCTACATCAAGGCCACATTTAAAGTTTGGGAAAGCTAGAAGCAATCCTTAGCTTCTCTTGTCCAATTCCTGAATCATTATCTTGTTAATTATAATTATATATATATATTTTTTCTCCAACAGAACACATGGAAAGATTTTACTGAATTAGAAATTTGCTTATTTACAGAAACTCCATTCAGAATAATAACAACAACAGAATAACACAGTTGGAAGGGACATTTGGAGGTTTTCTAGCCCAACCCCCTGTTCAACAGCAGACCTTATACCACTTTCAAATGAATCAATTTAATCATTCCTCTGTAAACTTTCTAAATAATTCATGCCATTAACAATATCTGAAAAATGAGTTATGTCTGCTGCATTTTAAATTATTAAATGAACATTCAATATTTTTTTTTAACAATTCTTATATTAAATGGCACCGTTCTGGATGGTTTGGGAAGGGAATTTGATGAGTGTCATTAAAAGGCTTTTAATGGCCTGAGCTACTTTTTATATCTGTTTCAAAAAGTTAGCAAAAATTGACCATGAGCGCAATCTGCAAATAGCATTTGCTCGGTAGAAATTATATCGTGTAAATTGCAGCCTGTCTACATTGTACTAGCGAGATTGCAAGAAAATTGGCATATATTATTACTTGTGGTGACAAACTCCAATCAGTCCTTTCAGTGAAAAGGTTACGAAGGGGAAAAAAATGGGGAAATCATCCCAACGGTCTTTTTACAAGAAATCATTCTGAATTACAGGTGGTCCTCGACTTACAACAGTTCATTTAGGGACCGTTCAAAGTTACAACAGCACTGAAAAAAAAGCAACTTATGACCGTTTTTCACATTTATGACCAGACCGTTTTGGAGGTGCAGATGACAGACTCAACAATTCCTCTGTAGAACAGAATCAGCAGCTCCTTGGGCCGTTTGAGCTTCCTGAGTTGGCGCAGAAAGAACAATCTTTGTTGTGCCTTTTTAATGATGGTTCTAATGTCCATTTCAAGTCCTGGGAGATGTCCAGGGTGTTCACCATGCAATGCATTGGAGTGATGCGGTGGCCTAGAGGTGGAGCTCTCGCCTCACAATCAGGAGGCTGTGAGTTCGATCCTAGGTAGGGGCAGATATTTCTCTCTCTCTCTGAGAATGCATCTGCTGGACAAAACTCCGCGTTGGGGACAGGAAGGGCATCTGGCCAGTAAACAGCTCCATTCGGTTGCCCAGACTCCAACCCGCAAGGGTTTATGCGTTAAAAGATGATGATGATGACACTATGCATTACAAACTGAGCAATGGGTCGGTTTTGCACGATGGGTACGAAATACATCCACAATAATCTGAAGGAAGAAGCTGCCTGTGTTATGACCAAGGCTTCCCAAGAGCCTGAAGCAAACTCCTTGTCCTGACAAAAAACCCTTTTATTAATTGACTGTGAATTCTGCTCATTCACTTCCAGCAAAGTCTTTCAAGGGAGGATTTACAGTCACAGACCTTATCTGGCTTGGAGAGCTGACAGGCTGAGATCTGTAAATCTTGGCCAGGAGTCTTGGAGAGTCACGAACCAATGAAGCGAACTAATGGTCTCCTGCAAACTCCCCTCCCCTTTCGCTCCTCTTTTATTTCCTCTGGGAGGAGCCATTCATCATCCACCTGTGGCCTTACTCCCAAGTCGACCCCTGTTCTTTAGCTCTTCCCTTTGTCTGGCAACTCTGCGCATGCGCACACTGGGAACAGGCTCCAGCTGTTCTTCTGCCCCACTGATCTCTGACTCCAAAGGCAGCTGATAACTGGCATACGGCTCTGGCCCCCTCTCTGCCTCCGACACAGAGTCCTCATCAAAGCCTTCCCCAGACTCCAGGACTGGCCCATCTTCCTTCGCAGACTCCTCACTGTCCAAATCTGCCGCCAGCTCTGCTGGTGGCTGGCGAGCCACAACATCCCGATCTGATGGAGCACAGTCACTGCAGCATTCACCGACAAGTACATGATAAGCACATTATGTTATCTTGAAAAGTAACCGCTAAGTATCTATGGGTCATTAGTGCTGTAGGCATCTGCCTTTAGGGTATTATAGACTTTCAAAGCGAATGGATGAACTCTCTAAATGGAATGAATCCTAAACGAGTCTTTGCAAGAGCAAGCATTTTGTTTGCTTTAGTGCCATTTAACCCCTTAGCACTGCCGGGGGCTCCCGGTTTGCCTAAAATGCCTAAATCATACTTATGCAGCTCGGACTACAGTAGGGTTAGCCATCTGGCTGGCTGGCTCATTAGTTAAGAAATGACCCTGTGCATAAAAAACAGCTGGGTCATTCCAGGCTAATGAGCCTGCAAGTTTTATTGTCTGTGGTGGATGCTTGTTGATTACTTTGATAAAAGTCTACTGAAACACGAGCATAAGAGACCAGGAAAAAGAAAGGGGGGGGGAGGGATAGAGAGAGACAATTTTTGCATTTTACCAGATACTGTATATTGTCAACAGCTAAAATGTTTATCGCCTTTATATCTGTAATGGAAAGTCAATCATTTTGAGCCAGGAGCTTATATAGGAGTTTCAGTTTCTTGCCACCAAAACACAACCGCAAGGGTTTCAAAAGTTGAAGTTAAGGGGAAGCAGATTCCCAAGAAAAGATAATTCACTCAGTGGTGTGATTCAATTTTTTTTACTGCCGGTTGTGTCCGTGGTGTGGCTTGGTGGGCATGGCAGGGGAAGATTACTATAAAATCTCCATTTCCTCCCGATCAGCTGGGACTCGGGAGGCAGAGAATAGATGGGGGCTGAACCAGTCAGAGGTGGTATTTACCATTTCTCCGAACTACTCAAAATTTCTGCCACTGGAGGAGGAGACAACGTCGTGACGATACGGAGGTGTGGTCTCGATGCTCCGAGACTGCAGCTGATGCTTTTGCCGCTGGGTGGTCCAATCGGACCTAAACCGTCCCGCAGAGACGGTGAACAGGAAGAATACGTCTTGCTGATCTCAGGGTCATCGCAAAGTCCCTGATCGATGCAAGAGAAGTTCTTCAAGCCGGCGACAAAAAATCCAGCCAAAGCTGATGAAGTTGGGGCGGCTCCAAAATGGAAGGATATGGAAAGAGAAAGTGTTTCCAGCTGGTGAGGAATTTTTACCGTTTCAAAAGAGACTGCCTATAAAAAACTTAAAATTAATTTAAATTGGAGAACAGAAGAAATAAGTGGCGGAAATAAGCTTTGAATTATTTTGGACAGTGGGTTATCTTACTTTTTAAATGCTGTGTTCATGGCAGGAATTTATGCAAGCCTTTTAAAACGAATGGATTAAGTTTTCTTCTATTTTTTTCTTTTATTATTCTTTGTAACCTATGGACTAAAATTCTCCTCTTTCATTACTTTGGGTGTTTTTCTAACTCATTCAAGAATCGAACCTTTTTTAAAACTTAGAATATAAAAAAGATACAAAAAGAAACAAAGAAAATTGTAACAATAACACTGCTGCTCAGAGGCTGGAGGTTTGTGTATTGGAAACGAAACACTTTTACTTTCCTTACTGATTATCTTGGCTTGGCACTCCAAGGTCTCACTGCTTGTTTATAGAGAGTGATAAGAAGAGAAGCATACAAATGTCCCTTTGAAGTATATCTTTAATCAGAGAAAAGTGAAAATAAAACTTTATTGTGAATTTATGCTTAATCTTGTAAAAACCTTCCAAGCCAGAGCAACAGTTTGTTAGCTGGAGATAATGGCACAACTTCAACAGCAGAAAGAAACCTTAAGCCTGCAAAAGATATTCTTGGAAATTCAGAAATTATCAAACACATTTGAGAGAATGGAGAAGTAGACTTAGAGCATCTAACAGTAAAATATGATGAAGAGGTTGGAGATGTTTATTAAGTGGAAAAAGTGGAGGTTAGAATCCTAAAAATCGAAGAGGAAAATGACCATAAAGAAATTAAATCTGCTGATATTTATGGTGATTGGTTTGTGTCTGGAAATGGAAAGAGTGGAATACTGAAAGGGGAATTAAATGGAGGGGCACTCTATCCCAGATGGCAAGACACAGAAGAAGAAAAAAGAAAAGAATTTATGGATTTAAAGAGAGAAATTTTATTAGCAACATCATTGATAACACTACTGACAATTATAAGCTGATTAAGGAAACAGAAGAAGGGCATTGAAATTACATGAGAGATTTTATAAGCAAGGAGCTGCTAAGAGGAGTCCATAAAATTTGATTAAGGAGATGATTAGAGGACTGACCCCACAAATGGCAGAAGACATGAGACTGTTTTGCTACTGGAAAGCTACAGGTTGAAAGATGGAAATGTATAATTTAAAACTAGTGAAATTTAGTGAAATTTAGTGACAATAGATATAATTAAATAAATAATTGATATTGATAATAATATATACAATGTGTAGTGTTATGATAAGTAATAATTGGATATGAATATTGAATGGTACCCTTGAAAGGAAGATTAGAAATCCTTTTGGATTATACATAAAGGTTAATAAAAAAGAACTAAGTTAGATTAAGTTAAGTCTTGATTATTAGGGGGGGGGGGAAATGTTATGATACAGGATATAGTCAAATAAAGGAGGAATAATGATAACAACGTGTGTGTGTGTGTGTGTATGTATGTGTGTGTGTGTGTGTGTGTATATAATTTGTGTATATATATATAATTTGTGTTGTATTTGTACTGATAAATAAATAAAGGGAGACTAGTATAGATCTATTTCGAGCTAATTAGCTCTCATCAGCTAAGGAAACTGGATGTAAATTGTAAACAGTGATTTGGAAAGGGGGATTAGAAAATTTTGTTACTAAATATTATGGATGTTTAGCTAGAATAGGACATAAGGATTCAGTGTTATTGGAGGATATTAGAAATAGCAAATGAAATGCCAGTATGTGGTTATGTATTAAACCTTGGTATATTTTATGGTGAAGGAAGTTTAAACAATTATAGTCAAATGAAAATGGAGGTATGATGATGATGGTAACATGTATAAATATCTGAGTTAAAATACTTGAGTTAATATGAATTATGCTTGATGACTGTGGAAGAGATGCACGAAAGCCTTTTGTAACCAACTGATACACTTTCTACAGCATGTAAAGAAGGAAGATTCTTTGTATTGTGTTTGTTTTGAAAATAAAATAAATTATTTTTTTAAAAAGTTCCACTACTGGTTCTCCAGAACTGGTCAGAACCTGCTGAATACCACCTCTGAATTCAGGCCAAAGCATTTAGGACTTTAGCTGAAAGGCTCAATTTTGATGGGTTTTTTGTTGTTGTTGTTGTTTATGGCCAAAAGGCGCAAGTAATCATTTACAAATATAATAAAAAGTCTGGCATGAGATAAAACAAATAAACCATTTGATAAAATTGCATAAAATTTATTGATGTGTTGCCAAGACCTTATTTTTACAGACATAGTTTTAAAAATCTGGTTGTTTCGTCTGTGATTTTAACAACTTTGATCTAGTGCAGCGATGGTGAACCTTTTTTGGCTCGCGTGCCACAAGTGGGGGGAGCGCAGGGGGGTCGTGTGCAGGCGTACCGCACCCATAATGCAATGCGTGACCCCCCAGTGTGCATGCGTGCACAACAGGCGCGACCCCCCCCCATTTTACATGCTTTTTTCACCCTCCCCAGGCTCCAGAGGCTTTATAGGAGCTGGGGAGGGTGAAAAGAGCCTCCCCCGCCCCCCCGGAGGCCCTCCGGAGGCTTCAGGGACCGTGCGGAGGCTTCCCTGAAGCCTTGCTCGGAGGGTCGTTTTAAGGGTTCCGAAGGCTTCAGGGACTGTCCGGAGGCTTCCCTGATGCCTTCGGAGCGCTCAAAACGACCCTCCCAGCAAACCAGAAGTGACAGCTCTCTGCCAGTGAAAACGGAGCCCGGGAGGGCCACATGCAGCCCTCCCTACCTCCGTTTTCACTGGCAGAGAGCTGCAGGAGGCCATCGCGACTGAAAATGCGCCACATACGCCCCCCCCCCGAGCAGGGGTGGGTTGCTCCCGGGTCTACTGCCAGTTCGGTGTGTGCAAAAATTTTGCACATGTGCGCATTTGCACAAAATACATCTGCGCATGCACAAAATGTTCGGGGGCGTGGCAGGCCTGGGTCGCTGCCAGTTCCAGCGACCCAGGCCCCCAGACCATTACTGGTTCGGCCAAACTGGTAAGATCCCACCTCTGCCCCCGAGCTCTGTTTTCCCTGACAGAGGGTGACAGAAGGCCATCATGGCCGAAAATAGAGCCCCGGAGGGCCACACATGGACCTCCCAAGGTCCATTTTCGCTGGCAGAGGCACCGCGGGCCGGTCCTTCGCTGTTTCCGTGGCAGGCTTGTGGGCCAGGTTGAAGCCCACAGGCCTTGAGTTTGGCACCCCTGGGCTAGAAGATTAGTACAGGTGAAACAAACTGCAGAGGAAGAAAAAAAACATTGCCTGGGTTAGACTAGATGACCTACAAGAACCCTTCCCACTCTGTTAATCTAAAGGAAAGAAAAAAGAATTAAGGAAAGTCCAGAATCCTTGCTGAAGGAAGTCAAACTAGGAAAGCTTTTGAAAATAACCACGGTGAAGGCTGAATTTAGAGACGAAACAATTGAATACCAATTTGTTAATTGGAAGAACAAGCCAAGGTATGGTCAATACCTGGAGAATACAGAAGGAAAAGCCAATAAAAACCCCCACGTAGAACTGGTTAAGATCAGGAGCGTTGAAGAGAGAAATTGAAGACTTTATTTTTAGTGGCTCCCCGAACAACCTTTGCCAACTAATTGGGTGCAGGTGAATATATTCAACATGTAACAAACAGCAGCAAATGTCGCCTTTGTAGTGAAAAAAAGGAGGAAACGGGTTGACCGTTTGATCAGCGGCTGCAGCAAAATACAAACTGCCCTACAAACAGCGTCGTGAGCGAGTTGCCAAAATTCTTCGGAAACTTTGCCAGAGCTTTGGATTTGAACGTAATAAAAACTAGGAGGAAGCAATGGATGGAAATTTATCAAAGAGAGATCCAACTCAGGAGAAAAAAATTTTTTTTGACAGCGGGAACAATTACTCAATGTAATAGCTTGCCTCCTGGGACAGTGCGTGCTCCATGGATGGACAATAGACTGGACAATCGTTGAACTGGGGTGGTATAAGGCTAGCCTTGAGCGGGGGGATGGACTAGAAGACCTCCAAAGTCCCTTACGGCCCTATGATTCTAGGACTCTGAGATTCTAATTGGGGGGAGGGGGATGAAATACCAGGATTTGCAAGTATGTTGACAGCTAAATTGACTGCTTATTAAAAAAAACCCGCAAATCTCTTGTTACAACAATCAGGATTGCAATCTTAGGAAAAAAACCTAAAGGACTCTCTCAATATCCAGAAATATTGAGGTTTTTTTTAATTCCAAGAACCCTAACCTTCTAATAAATAAATAAATAAATAAATCAAAATCTACACTGCTTGGAATAACCAAGAGTTTAGAGACTACCCTAATAATGTTTGGGTCTTTAGATAGCAGGTTTCTAAGTCCTATCTTACATAATAGAAGTTTCCATCAGAATGGAATGGAATGCAATAGAACTGGGTATGTCTAGTTTAATAGAAAGAAGGACTAGGGGAGATATGATAGCATTGTTCCAATATCTCAGGGGTTGCCACAAGGAAGATGGAGTCAAGCTATTCTCCAAAGCACCCGAGGGCAGGACAAGAAGCAATGGGTGGAAACTAATCAAGGAGAGAAGCAACTTAGAACTGAGGAGAAATTTCCTGACAGTGAGAACAATTAATCAGTGGAACAGAAGTTGCCTCCAGAAGTTGCGAATGCCCCAACAATGGAAGTCTTTAAGAAGATGTTGGATAGCCATCTGTCTGAAATGGTATTGGGTTTCCTGCCTAGGCAGGGGGTTGGACTAGAAGACCTCCAAGGTCCCTTCCAACTCTGCTATTATATATTGTTACAGAATAGAATGGAATAGAATAGAATGGAATGGAATGACAGAGTTGGAAGGGACGTTGGAGGTCTTCTAGTCCATCCCCCTGCTCTGGCAGGAAACCCTCTGCCATTCAAGACAAATGTTGTTCAATCTCTTCTTAAAAACTTCCAGTGTCGAAGCACCCACAGCTTCTTGTCGCTCCACTGATTAATAGTGAGCAAAACTCACTTAAGAAATGTCTCACATATCAACATAATTTTGAGGGTGAATTGTGGTCGTAAGTTGAGAACTACCTGTACAACATGATGACCAGCTTGGATGTTGCCCGAATCCGTTTCCTCAGATTGTCAGATTTTAATATAAAATGATTACATCAAATCCACCCATTACTTTGCCTGTTGAGTCTGATTTAATTCCGTCAGTCCTTGCCATTCCCCACCCGAGATACGCGGACATTAATGCGTCTGCCTAATTCTTCCTTATCTACCGATTCCGCTTAGCCTTAAAGCCCCAATTAAAATCTAATTTGATCTGATCTCTGAATTCAGAGTGCTCTTTAAGGACGGATCTGACAGCCTTGCCGACACATTAACATGCGTTGTGTTCCGAGTGGCACTTCCTTTTTTAAAAAACAACAACCAAGAAGGCGCTTTGATTGCACACCGCAAAATATTGGGTGGTTTATAGCGTAGAACTCTTATCATTGTCTCGGTTTTACTTTTTTACACCTTGAAGGCCAGGATCTCTTTACAGGTAGTCCTCAGTGTTCGAACACAACGGACCCCAAAATTTCTGTTGTTAAGTGAGACGTTTGTTAAGTGAGCTTTGCCCCATTTTACGACTTTTCTTGCCACGGTTGGGAAGTAAATCTCTGCAGTTGATAAAGTTAGTAACCCTGGTGCTTAGGGAGGCATGAGAAGCAGAGTCAATGGGGAAGCCATTAACAATCAGGTTACTAACTTACCAACTGCAGTGATTTACTCAACAACGGAGGCGAGAAAAGTCATAAAATGGGGCAAAACTCATAACAAATGTCTCACTTAACAACAGAAAGACACATTCATTCATTCATTCATTCACTCACTCATTTAAGACTGGGGGTCCATTTCAGTTATGATAGTGACATAGTACAAAGAATGTGAAAATATTTAGGGTATGTTTAGGGTCTAATGCCTTAACCCAGTGATGGCTAACCTTTTTCTAAAGGTGTGCCAAAATTGTGCATGTGTGTGGTATCGCGAGCGCACATGTGCCCATCCACCTGCGTATGCGTGCACAACCCCCACCTACACATGTGCACATGACACCGTCGTGCCTGTGGCCACCCCACACACAGGGGGGTAGTTTTCACCCTCCCCAGGCTCCGTAGGTTTTTCTGAAGCCTGGGGAGGGCGAAAACGGCCTCCCCCAGCCCTCCGGAAGGCCGAAAAAGAGCTGGCCGGCGCACGCGTGCACATTGGAGCTAAGGGCTGCCGTGCTGGCAAATATGGCTCTGTGTGCCATAGGTTCCCCATCACGGCCTTAACCCCTAACTTGATCGTATCCACATCACGGCATTTGAAATGTTGCGCTCCAGAATTGGAGTGTGCATACTTAGTGTGAAAAACAGTATGCGCAGACAGCTTTCCAACGGTAGTGCCTAACTAGCAGCTTGAAATGAAAAACCAGGTTTTCAATTTACCAAAATCACAGTTTGCAAATACACAAACATTTGCTCCCCCCCCCCCCAAATAGACTGTGGGAGGCCTTCGCTCTGTCAAATGTGCGCTTGGGTTACTAGTGTTCTCGTAACAATCTGGGTATCGTTTATAGCCGGGATCATTTTTAGCGTTTTCTTACTACTTAACTTTTATTTTTTAACGTACATACCTTGTGCAAAAAAAAAGTTCAGCAACATGTTTGCAGTATTATGTTAAAAGGTAGAAGAACCTGCATATTTATTTGATGCTACAGAACTCTTTCGTACAGTGCCTTCTTAAAAAAAATCCTGCACTACCTCCTAAAGCTAAGGTTTGCACTTTGTTTATGATTACTAAATCTCATTTTATTACAGTCGTAGTAGAGCAGAATACAGATATTTCGAGGAGGCAGAATTGTATTGCAGCATGTAACTGTGCCCTCTTCTGCCTAATGCAGGAAAAACTTTGTAACTCTATTCAATTAAATTTACACTTAAGGACCGAAGGAAATTTACTCACTAGTTTTACACTGGAAAAAGGACTATGTCTCCCATTAGAGCCCTGAAGTCCAACATCAGACGCCAAGGATATCAAATATTCATGTTTAGTCTGGTCCACTATAGTTACTGAAGTTAGAAACTGTCTTAATTCCAATGCTAAATCAACATTATTCCGTTGCTAAAACCAGCTCTGCTGGTGTCGTGCTAACCAAATTGGCCATTGAATGGAATAAAATGAAATAATTAATGAAATAAGAGCCAGGTAACTGGTAAAAATTGCTGTAATGTTACAGATAGCCCTCGACTTACGGCCAGCCCAAAATTTCTGTTGTTAAGTGAGACATTTGTTAAGGGAGTGCTGCCCCCTTTTACCATATTCCTTGCCACCGTTGTTAAGTGAATCAGTGTAGTTGATAAGTGAGTTACACGGTTGTTAAGTGAGTCTGGTTTCCCCATTGACTTTGCTTCTCCGGTCGCCAAACAGGGATCAGGTGACCTTGGGATGCAGCAACGGTCATAAGTATGAGTCGGTTGCCAAGCCTTTGAATTTTGATTGCATGATGATGGGGAGCCTACAACGGTCGTAAGTGTGGGAAACAGTAATCAGTCACTTTTTTCACTGCCGTTGTGACTTTAAATGGGTGAATTTTGCCACATTTTAAGGCCTTCCTTGCCACAGTTGTTAAGTGAATCATTGTAGCTGTTCAGTTCGTAACACGGTTGTTAAGTGAATCTGGCTTCTTCATTCATTTTGCTTGTCTGAAGGTCGCAAAAGGGGATCCCGTGACACCCCCCCCCCCCGGGACACTGCAACTGTCATAAATACGAGTCAGTTGCCAAGCGTCTGAATTTTGATCCCCATGGGGATGCTGCAGTGGTCGCAAAGTGTGACATTCGGACATCAGTCACTTTTTCAATGTCACTGTAACTTGGAGTAGTCACTAAACGATGAACGGTTGTAAGATGTGGATTACCTGCACATTTGTGCCACATTAGAAGCTGGGTCAAGCCGTTCCCCAAAAAATAAATAAATAAAGATAAAATGTGGGTCTACCAACAGAGTAACAGAGGTGGAAGGGGCCTTGTAGGTCATCTAGTCCCACCCCTCCCAAGCAGGAGACACTACACCAGTGTTGGTGAACCTTTTTGGCACCAAGTACCAAAACAGAAGCGTGTGTGTGTGCATGCCGGAAACTGGAAACTCAGTTCGCATGCGCGTGCCAGGATGATCTTTGCGGCACCTGGCCTTCCGCTTTCTGGCGTGCATGCGCCTGCAAAGACCGACTGGCTAGTGCACATGCCAGAATCCAGAATAGCAACTTTCGGGCACGCGCACCGGGCAGCTACTCTTCCGGTTTCCGGAGCTCCTGCGCAGGTGAAGACAGCTGGCCAGCACGCCGGAACCCGTAAGAGCAACAGGTGACGGCTCGCATGCCCGGAGAGATGAATCTGTGTGCCACTTCCGGCACGCGTGTCATAGGCTCACCATCACAGCCCTACGCCATTTCTGACACCTTGCAGTCCAGTCTCTTCTTGAAAGCCTCCAGTGGTGAAGCTCCCATAACTTTGATTGATTGTTGATTGGTCTCAATGTCCGAAAATTCCTCCTTATTTCCAGGTTGAATCACTTCTTGATCATTTTCCATCCATTATTCCTTGTCTGGCCTTCGGGTGCCTTGGAAAACAGCTTTACTAATCCACTATTTTGTCATCAGGGGTGGGTTCCAGCAGAGACTACTCCTGGTTTACTCAAGGGCGTGTGCCGCGTGCACTAGGTCCACGCCGCACACGCATACTCAGTACAACTAAAATTGCTCTGCGCATGCCCAGAAGCAAAAAGCAAGCTGGCGGCGCCTACGGGAGAACGGGTTCGAGGGCGTGTCAGCCCTGGGTTGCTGCCGGTTCCAGCGACTTAAGCCGCCAAACTACAACAGGTTCGGCCGAACCGATCTGAACCGCTAGCACCACTGGTTGCCACACAGCAGCCAGTCAATAGGTCCCATCTTGATGCGTGCACCGATATAATTTAAATCCAAGCTGCAGATTCAGAGCCGCTAAAGCTAACACTCTTGGCGGTCACCGTTATGTTCTAAAACGTCATTTAATTAGCGGTCTTCGCGGATCAAGGCCCGGTCTCTGATCATGACTGTTCCTTGGGATTCTTTGCCTTGAAAGCTGCCAAATGTCGGCCTTTCTGTTTCCTTTTCTCCCTTTGTTTCCCTCCCTACTTTTCTCAGATTCCAAGCGATTAGTTCACAGCCATTTCTCTGGAGCTCGTGCGTGAGTCACCCAGCCACGCTGTGACACGCATGTCACAACCCGCAATATTCCGAGTGCTGAAACAATGGGTTTTTATCGACGGTTTGGAAACCCAGCTGTTTTCATCTCGCATGTTGGGGTTGGGTAGCCTGACCGTAAAAAAGGCCATTATTTAAAATTTCCAAGTTATGCACGACAGAAACACCGCGTGAGATATTCCAAATGTCACTCATGGCCCTTCCATTTGGATGGGGAGGGGAGGAATACGATCCTGGATTTTACATTGGAGATCCGAAAGAGTGCAGTGGCATCCGGTGGTTGTGTCAAAAATCTGGACTCTCCTCATTTCCACTGCGGAAAAGATTGTGCTTGCAATAAAGCCGGCGCACTGGATTCGTTTCAGTGGTTATGCTGAAATATGATACGCTCAAAACCCACTTTCTGCAGTTTTAATAATTAGGTACTTTGAATAAGTCCTCTCTGGAGTCCTCGCAAAAGCCCACAATCTGATATTATTACTTCTGTCTCCAGGGTACGGGGAGATTATTTTGAAATGTTTTCTGTTGTAGGTCGCGAGTCACCTCTCCCCCCACCCGCATTGAAATAAATCTTGGGAGTATGTATTACTTAAATATTTATACTCCACCTTGCCTTGTGAAAGTTGAGGGCGGCTTGGAAAAAGGAGGAATCGTTAAACAAGCAAAACGCGACGTTCTGCTTATTTGAATAATACAAGCCCCCCTTTCAAGCATTCATCTCCCAGGTAAATTATTTAAGAGCCCTGGTTTATTATCCAGTCTAGATAAGCAAAATTCTGCTCCTTGCTCAGAGGGCTCCCTGGAAGGGCCCTGAAACGATTGTAAACGGCCAGCCTGTGGCGGAAGTCGGAGTCGGAAGCAAGAAAATGCAGAAAGATACCAAGGTATTATTTATGAAGTAAGAAGGGCAGGCTGGTGCAGTTTACCCATCCTCTCTTCTCCTCTCCCCTCCCTCATTTTTCCCCTCCCCACACTTCTATTATCTTCTCCTCTCCACGTCCCTCCCCTCTCCCCTCCTGTCTCCCTCTTCCCCCTCCTCCCCTCTCCTTCCTCTCCTTCCCTCTCTTTTCTTCCCTCCTCTCCTTTCCCTCCCCTCCCTTCTCTCCTCCCATCTTCCCCTCTCCTCTCCCCCACCTCTTCTCTCTTTCTTTTCTTCCCTCTCCTATTTTCTTCCTTCCCCTCCCCTCTCTCCTTCCTCCTTCCTTTCCCTTGTCCCCCTCTTCTCTCTCCTCTCCTCCCTCTCCTTCCTTTCTTCCCTCCTCTCCTTCTTCTCCACTCCTGTCTTCTCTCCGTTTCATGCTCCTCTTCTCCCCTCCCCCCTCTTCGCTCTCCTCCCCCCTCCCCGCTCCCCTCCCTTTCTTCTTTTCTTCCCTCCTCTCCTTCCCCCGTCTTCTCTCTTCTCTCCTTCCCTCTCCTCTTCCATCTGTTCCCCTCTCTTCTCTCCTCTTTCCCTCTCTTCCCTTCCCTTTCCTCTCTTCTTTTCTCTCCTCTCCTTCCTATCCCCTCTTCTTTCTTCTCCCCTTCCCTCTTCTCTTCCTTCTCTTTCCCTCTCCGTGGATGGATAGATAGATAGATAGATAGATGGATGGATGGATGGATGGATGGATACTGTAGATAGATGATAGATGATAGATAGATAGATAGATAGATAGATAGATAGATAGATAGATAGATAGATAGACAGACAGACAGACAGACAGACAGATACTGTAGATAGATGATAGATAGATAGACAGATAGATAGATAGATAGATATAGATAGATAGATAGATAGATAGATAGATAGATAGATGATAGATGGATGGATGGATGGATGGATGGATGGATAGATAGATAGATAGATAGATAGATAGATAGATAGATACTGTAGATAGATGAAGGATAGATGATAGATAGATTGATAGATAGATAGATAGATAGATAGATAGATAGATAGATGATAAACAGATGATAGATAGATAGATAGATAGATAGATAGATAGATAGATAGATAGATAGATAGATAGATAGACAGACAGACAGATACTGTAGATAGATGATAGATAGATAGACAGATAGATAGATAGATAGATAGATAGATAGATAGATAGATAGATAGATAGATGATAGATGGATGGATGGATGGATGGATGGATAGATAGATAGATAGATAGATAGATAGATAGATAGATACTGTAGATAGATGAAGGATAGATGATAGATAGATAGATAGATAGATAGATAGATAGATAGATAGATAGATAGATGATAAACAGATGATAGATAGATAGATGATAGATAGATAGATAGATAGATAGATAGATAGATAGATAGATAGATAGATAGATAGATAGATAGATAGATTACATGTTTTTACAAAACAACAACTACCCACAGTACTAAAAAGTTCCCAACCTGGTATTTTGTCTTTGGACAGCCTATCTGTTAAATTTATTTATCTATCTACTCGTTCATCCATTTATTCCTGCACCTGGAATAAGAAAGAGGTGGAAAGTCTGTTCAAGAGCTTTAAAAAACAATGTCAGGATTTCACTGATCTCTTCAAACAAGAGTTTTGACACCTGCTTCATAAAAATTTAATTACTCTGACATTTAGATGAATGGGAAATTTATCGGCAAGCCGCTTCCTCCCAACCCATCAAGTTCACTGGGTTGAAGAAGAAGGGGGGGGAAAGAGAGGAACCGGCAATCTGAACCCCATCTGTGATTAAAAACTCCGATAGAACTTCACTGGGCTTTACACCGAAGTAGTTAATTATTTACAAACGCTACCTTTAATTGCTTTGATTTTTTTAAGCATTCCCTGAAAAGCCAGAAATACGATGATGGGATCCATTGATAGATGGCCCTTGTCTAAGGTACCATAACTAAATGGGACAATCCAGATGACTCAGCTGTCCAAGGCTGACACCAATCACTGGAGGCAGACAGGAGTCAGCGATGTATATCTCTTGCTGTCTCGTGAATATAATTTATTGTTCCCCGCCAGGCGCATTAACCTTGGGCACTTCCAACTCTTCAACTCAAGGATGGTCCCTTCGTCGATCAGCAGGAAGAAGCTCAGCAAACAGGGGTTAAATCCTGGCTTCTAGATTGAATTATGATCTAAAAGAAAATTTCCACAAGATGGTGTACGGTTGGTATTTAACACCAGATAAGTTATCTAAGATGTATATGTCAGTGTGTATGAGAGTTCATGACTTGGCAGAGACACGGTAACAAGGTCAGCCAATGAACAGACATGGCAACTGAGTTAGCCAATGAGGGCTGTTTGGAAACTGAAACAGTATTTGCTGTGTGAGCAACAAGGAGACAGCAAGGAGCCTGGGCATGGCTTAGCTCTGTAGCTCTGAGTCTGTGCTGAGCTCAAAACTAGTCTACTCCGAACTGAAACTGAAACTGTTCTCTCCTCTGCCTGTGTTTGCTTGTATTTACTACCACGTTGGAAAACCTGCTTTTGGTATTTTATTTTTACTTCATGTGTTATAGTATATATAAAAAGAAGTTAATGAATCCTGCTGAATCAGTTACCTGTGTGTGTTTTCTGGATGTGATTGCTGCAATCAACTGTGACCGTATAATGGCTGCAGAACGTGATGGAGTTGGCTGAAATGACCAAATGGACTATTTTGATCAGAGAAAAGAACATAAGTACTTTTTTCCCCACACCGAGACCGCTTCTGAACTTCGTGTTAAGTGGAAAAGAATACAACTTTGGTTTTGGGTTTTACCGAGTAGGTTGATAGATCTTTATAGAAATGGCTTGTTCATATTATGATGAAAATTAAGTTGTGGTTTGATGTTAATGCCTTATTTTACTGCAGCAGAGAGAGTCAGAAGTCAACGTTTCTTTTTCTTTTCTTTTTTTATCCTTCCTCACTTCTCTTCCACCTCTTCCTCCCCACCATTTTCCTATTTGATTTTGTATCTAACTTTATCTTATAACTCAATAAAAAATATTAAACCATAAATCCTGGCTTCCATGTTCTGTCAATCTCATCGCTATATCTAGGTAGTCCATTCAAAAACCATTCAATGGATTGAAAATTGCCTTCGTGGATAAATTAAGACAATCTAAAAACTCAGTTATCTTCCGTTCTTGTGTCCGGTAGTACTTTATTGATTTTCATAGAAAAGATCAGCTACATCACATCATTTTTTAAATCAAACTTTAAATCCTATTTAGGATGTTGGAAAGCTTCTGAAAGATCAGTTTGCCATTCATTATCATTTATTAAAGTTGTCAAATCTTCTGGTAAGGAATAAGAGAATTCAAAAATAAAATATAATGAAGGGAATAATAATAAACGAATGGAAACTGATTATTCTATAAACATTTGTTCTATTGTAAAATATATTATGCTGTTATAAAAGTATTTTCCTTTTAAGCATTTAATTGTTAAACATTTGCTAACACATATACTTCTTTAAAAACATATGCGTGAAATCAATTGTATCCTTCCTGCATTATAAATCCTTTTATAAGAAAGGACGCCACCGTCTCATGTAGAATTTTCCTCCCATCTCTTTTGTACACATTCCTTAATGCTAGGAAGCTGGCAGATGCTTCGTAGACAAAATACTTTAAGGTTAATGTATAACAGATAGGTACGGGAAATGCTGAGGATAAAGTACCGTATTTTTCAGAGTATAAGACGTACCACCCCCCTCCCCCCCCCCCGTAAAAGAGGGTGAAAATTTGGGTGCGTCTTATATACTGAATGTAGCCCCACCCACCCACTGTCCCCCAACCTTTGGCCTCTGCCTCCCAGCAATTTCCCTCCTTGCAGTAAACGGGGAAAACGGGGCTTGCGGAAGTTGCAATAGGCTATGGCAATCCCTGCAGCCTGAAACAGCTGATGATCGGGAGGCCCACTTCAACTGAAAGTGAAACTTGCTGTTTCCTGCACAAGGCAAATTGCTGGGAGGCAGAAGCAGATTTTGTTTTTCTTGTGCTAATCAGGCTGTTTGCTGCTTGCTGCAAGGAAGCAAGTCAATAACTATAAAACCCTATAGAATGTTCAAATTATTAGACTTATTTTTTTTAAAGACTGCTTTATTATTGTTCTAGACAACTTAAGAAAACAAAGAAGCTTTTTAAAATAAACGCTTGATCTGAAGAGGCCCAGTGCTATTGTATCTTCTTTTAAATAGCAGAGAATAAGATATACTTCCAGAAAGCCACATCAATTTTAACAGCATCTGTACAAGTATAGTCTGAAATGTAACACCTCAAACAGTGTATATCGTCTGTACTGTTTGCTGTTTGTTGCAAGGAGGCAAATTGCTGGGAGGCAGAAGCAGATTTTTTCCCCTTGTTTTCCTCCCCAAAAGCTAGGTGCGTCTTATACTTTGGAGTGTCTTATATGCCGGAAAATATGGTAATATGAGTAAACAAAGAAGGAGATAATGTGGTCTCCTGAGGCGTCTCGGATTAGTTGTAACCCCGGAGGGCCTGTCCAATGAGTCCAAGGGAGAAGGGAAATGGGGTGTCGGGATAGAACTGTATATAATGGATGCTTTTGAAATCAAAAAGTTGTGGTTTTTCAAAACTTCATGTTGAAGTTGCAGTCTGAGATACCCACTACATTTTGCAAACTGCTTTCTTTTCACTTTAAAATAAAATCTCTTCGTTTTCACCGATCCAAGTTTTTGTTGGCTGAAGTCATTTCCAACCTTCTCTACATTTAAGAAGTATCCCTCTGTCCTCACCCTCCAATAATATAGTTATGGACGGTTTCAAAAGTTCGCTACGAACGCATGTTTGAAATAGCCAAAAAGGACGAATGTTACCTTCTAAAGGGAAAATGCATAATCTGCTACCAATTTCAAATATGTCACATCAACATTGTTGAATTCGTTTCTCGGCAACAAGCTAGGAAATTGTACAAAGTGACCTGGAGGCCTTTGTGTTGTGTACTTCAGGACAGTACACACCAATGCAAAGTCATCAGTTGTGTTTGGCTAAACAATCTTTTATGGTTCAGATTTAGAGATCGGATGTCTTTAGGTAGCAATGTCAATTCTGCTACCAAACACTCTGTTTTCTGTGCCTGGAAATTTTAAGTATGGTAATATATATATAGATTTTGTTGTAACCACGGCCATAAAGATAGCACCACAACAGCTTTGGAAAGCCCACGCAAGACAGACTTTCTTAATAACTCACACAACACCCTTAACAAGCATCTATCTTCCCTGGTGGATTTCACTCCTTCCCACACACAAGCCAAGAAATTCCAACATTTGTTCCAACAGTTAAACAAAGAGGTAAAATCGTGTCTCAAACTATTGGGGGGGGGGGGAAATATTCTAGCACTTTATCTGAGATTTACACCTTTCAATCTGTAGCTCTATTTCAATGTTATCCTATTGTTTATAATATGTGTTGTTGTATACCAGGGAGGGTCCCTAAACCTGGAAACTTTCAGACTTGTGGACTTCAACTCCCAGAATTCCCCAGCCAGCCATGCTGAATTCTGGGAGTTGAAGTCCACAAGTCTTAGAGTTGTCAGATTTGGAGACTTCTACTATATACAATGGTGCTACGGGGATAAAATAAGTGATTGATCTTCTGGAGGGATCCTTAAATAAAAACTGGCAAAAGCAAGGTGCCGCTACCAAAGATGTACCCCATTCTACCAAGGAAGTTACAGGTTCACTCTGGTGCATTTTCCAAAACCCAAATTTCATTCAGGAGCCAAACTCCACAAAGAACCTTCCATGGTTTCACACTTCAAAGGATTCAAATTATTTTGATGGACAAACTTTGGGGATGCCGTCAACCAAGACACGCGAGATCACTTCACCATCCAGAGAGGGAAGAGAGAAGGAAGGAAAGGCAGAGGATCACTTACGTTGTTCATGTATTCGGTCAGCAAATCCTGCAGGGCCTGCCTCACGGCGTTGCATTCGGCCACAATTCTCTCCCGGCGGTCGTCGCGGGTGCAAGACGAATCGGCCATGAGGGCGGCCCCACTGATGATGCTCTCCAACCTCTCTTCCAGGGAGGGCCGGAATCGGGCTTCGCTGAATGTCATGGGATCTAAAATGATCTTGTTCTGCAAAAATCAAAGCAAGAAAGGGGGATTTTGGAAAAGGTACGACTGATTTATTGATACTGCTTATAAACTTAGATGCCGCCCATCTCACCCAGAGATGATTCCAAGCAGTTTACTCTTATATTTATCTATATTTCTATCCATATTTCTCTACCTGCATTTATATCTCTGTATCTGAAGCTATCTATGTTTACCATCCATCCATCCATCCATCCATCCATCCATCCATCCAGCCATCCAGCCAGCCAGCCAGCCAGCCAGCCATCCATCCATCCATCCATCCATCCATCCATCCATCCATCATGAAATTTATTTATTTACTATTCGATAACCCGGCATTGCCCGGGTATTTATTTATAGGGGGAAAATGTCCGGACCAAATGTAATTTCTAATGTTGGATTTCCCCCCTTACCAGAGGGAGCCCCCTTGTGGGATTACTGTGAAGCCGTTACCATGGCAACTCCACTGTGCTGCATGGTAGAAGCCATTTTACGGCGGTACAGTAGAAGCCATTTTAAGGCACAACAGGTGGCATCTTAACAGAACACACACCCTGAGGGATTTTAGGGGTGTCTTACCCCCACAGTATTTGTTTCCAGAGAGTAAATCATCCGTGTACCAAGTTTGGTTAAAATTGCTCGAGGCGTTCTAGATTTATGCTGGAACATACACACACACACAGCTGCTTTTATTTATATAGATTAGTATTATGAAATGTATTTACTCATTATAAAATTTATTTGATGTTTTCATTACAGCCAATTAAAACAAGATAAAACATTAAAACAATTAAAATAATGAATACGAACTCTCAAATCTACTTAAAAACTAACAAAGCTGGCAAGAAAGAAATGTAAAATTATTTATTTAATTTTATTTATTTATTTTTGCCGCTCAGCTACTCTACTGGGGATTCTGATCAGTTTACAGATTATAAAACAAGTAAAAAAAATGGTTAAAATATGAAAGCTAGTAGTAAAAATATAGCAATGAACTTTGAAAACCTAATTATTTATTTACTTATTTCTTTACTTAATAATTGCTTTTTTTGTTTTCCCGAAAAGGCAACTGGACTTTTTTTTTTCCTTTGAAAAAATCTTGCTTCACGTTCAAGAAGCTTCAGAGGAAAAAAAAAACCAGAAAGTCCAGTTGCCTTTTGAAAAAAGCAGTCATCAATAATTAGGTTTTGGAAGCAGGTTTGGGACAATTGGGAATCACCATTGATCAGGGGTGCAATTCAGCCAGTTCTTGCCCGGATATTTCTATGCCAATTAGAACCTGATACTTTCCATCATATTCCTGTCACTCGGTTACGTTCCTCCTGTGTCTACAAAGAGAAAAAGGTTTTAGGAAACGGTAATCTCCAATTCCTTGCGTTGGAGGTAAGAATCTAAAACTTTCCAACAAAAGAATTCTGCAGTAAAGTTATAAAAAAAAAAAAAAAACCAAGAAGGTCAGTTACTCAGGAATTCAGCCAGCATTTAGAAAGGATTAGATCTTTGTGGCCAGCAAAGGTACATTCTCAAAACCAGATTACCAGAATTGAAGGCCACTTAAAAACAGATTAGACCTGATGTTGTTGCCCCTTAACCGCATTCGTCTTTAGCTTGCATTGTGTAAGGCAAAAAGAGTTATCCGACCGCCATTGAAGCAGCAGTGGGAAGTATGACATTATAGAGCAATAGAAAGCAATATTTGTGTCTGGCGGGAAAAGAGCCATTTTCCTTCCTTGGCGCACCTTGGAGATCATTTTATCATTGCATTAACGCCTTCTGCAGCCTCCTGCAATTTGATTTGGAGGACGGGCGGTGATGCAGAATCCACAATGACTGATATGCTTCTTTGCAGAATTGTTTATTTCCGTGCTGGGTTATAAGTCAATCCTAGAGTCTATGCCACTCACAGAGGGTATCGGAAAAGCTCAAGCCCAGAATGACACAAAGACACCAAAAAAGGTGTCTTTTGATATGTTTAATACACATGAGAGACGCGGTGGCTCAGTGGCTAAGACGCTGAGCTTGTCGATCAGAAAGGTCAGCGGTTCGGCAGTTCAAATCCCTAGTGCCGCGTAAGGGAGTGAGCTCCCGTTACTTGTCCCAGCTTCTGCCAACCTAGCAGTTCGAAAGCACGTAAAAAGTGCAAGTAGAAAAATAGGGACCACCTTTGGTGGGAAGGTAACAGCATTCCGTGCGCCTTCAGCATTGAGTCATGTCGGCCACATGATCACGGAGACATCTTCGGACAGCACCGGCTCTTCGGCTTTGAAACGGAGATGAGCACCGCACCCTAGAGTTGGGAACGACTGGCACATATGTGTGAGGGGAACCTTGACCTTTTATTGTTTTTAAAATGCTTTTGTTTGATTGTTTTTATACTTTGGGAACTGTAAGCCGCCTGTAGTCCATGATTGAGGCAGGCAGCTTATAGAAATTATATATATATATTCTTCCTTTCTTTTGAAGGTGTCTTTGCTTTGATAAATGCTGGTAGAGCCCATATCAAAGCAAAGACACCTTCAGGAGAAGGGAAGAAGTTGTTTGCCTCAACGTCCACTAGATGTCACTACAGCACAAGAAATAATCTTGCTAAATTCTCAAGATCCATACAGAGCGCTTGCCTGCATGCATGCGCTCCTCCACTACTTGCACAAGTGGGGATCTATGCGCGTATGCGCTCAGCCACTGCTTCTGCAGTCCGGTTCCGAATGGCTCAAAGCCGGTAAATTGTCTGTGGGCTCAGCCACTGCTTCTGCAGTCCGGTTCCGAATGGCTCAAAGCCGGTAAATTGTCTGTGGGCCAGAGGTTATTATCCCTATTTTACTGGCTGGAAAGTGTTCTTTCCATGGCCATTGTAACTTCAAAGGGAGATTAAACGGCCGGTCTCAAATCCAGGATTACCTGTATTTAGGGAGGAGCTGCAAGGAATCAGAGCAGCTGCAACAAAAACAACAAAAAGAAGGCTCCGTTCTTGATTCTGTGCATTAGGGTTATTGGTTTTTTTTGTACCGTGGATTGTTTCGCTGTTCCAGTGGCTCAAAAGTGTAGCGCCTTTTCCTCCCTTAATGCTGCCCTCCATTTTCAGCGCTGAAAGCACAATTATGCTGCTAGGCATTGGCCTCTAAGAGGCATCTGCCCTGCACTCCAGTGGCGAAGCTTTTATTCGCGCTGAAACTTTTGTGGACTGCTGGGTGCTAAGTGCCACCCCATCTCCGCAGCTTCCTCTAGTGGTCACACTGTTTGTGAGCGCTCTCTCTCTCTCTCTCTCTCTCTCCCTCTCTCTCTCTCTCCCTCTCTCTCTCTCCCTCCCTCCCCAGAGTGCTTTGCACAAACTCTCTTTTTTCGAGACGATTGTTTTGAGAGAGGAAGGGGCTTCATTCTGGTTGCTGTTTGTGGTGTTTAGAAATGAGGATTGGGTAACAAGGCAGGGGTGGGATTCAGCCGGTTCGGACCGGTTTGGCCGAACCGGACATCAATTTTAATCTGGTTCGCCCAAACGGTAGTTACAAGGACGGGCTGACCCCGCCCACCCCACCCCTCCCCTCCCAGGGGTCTCCACGTGGCCCATTCATCACGCCAGGTAAGTACAGGGCCCACACAGAGGCTCTGGGAGGGTGAAAAACAGGCCTACTAGAAGTACCGAAAGTCTGGAAATGGATCCTTTTCCGGGCCTCCGGAGGGCCTCTGGAGCCCAGGAGAGGTCGTTTTAGCCCTCCAGAGACTCAAAAAAAGGCCTCCAGTGCCTGGGGAGGATGAAAAATGAGGCTATGGAAGTACCAGAAGTCCATAAATGGGCCGGTTCCAGCCTCCAGTGCCCGGGGGGGGGGGGGGGTCATTTTCGCTAGAAGTACTGGAAGTCTGGAAACGTGCTCGTTTCCGAACTCTGGAGTGCCTCTGGTGCCCAGGGGAGGCTGTTTTCGCTCTCCCGGAGGCTCGAAGAAAGCCTCTGGAGCCTAGGGAGGGGGAAAATGCCTCCCTGCTGCTGCCGTGGTGCAGGAAACTGACCAGGCCACTGGGTGGGGAATTCTGGGAGTTGAAGTCCGCCAGGGTTAAGGTTGCTAAGGTTGGAGATCCCTGTTTTAAATTCAGAAAAGGACATATGACCAAATATTATATTTTGGCTTTCTATGTGGACCTAGGCTGCGTTTCTCAACCTTGGCCACTTGAAGAGGTGTGGACTTCAATTCCCAGAGTTTACCACCCAGCAAGGCTGGTGAGAGAATTCTGGGAAATGAAGTCCATACTTCTTTTAAGTTGCTACGGTTGAGAAAAACATCAGATAGATCTCAATTATCGATCAATGCTCCAGTACTCACAATGGTCAATCAATTTATCAGAGAAAGGCGATGATGCATCCGTCCTCTTTGAGGGACTGAGTCGGAACTGGGCTTTGCCTAGTGACAGGGGGCGTGGTTTAATTTAACTGTCAGGCTCAATCCTCGCAATGAGTGGATGAAGGTCAACCCAGTCTGGATGCTACCTCCACCACTATGGAGAAGGACATATTACCAAATATTATATTTTGGCTTTCTATGTGGACCTAGGCTGCCTTTCTCAACCTTGGCCACTTGAAGAGGTGTGGACTTCAATTCCCAGAGTTCACCACCCAGCAAGGCTGGCGAGAGAATTCTGGGAGATGAAGTCCATACTTCTTTTAAGTTGCTACGGTTGAGAAAAACTGAACTTAAGGGACAGACGGCATCACCTCACATGAATCCTTTGTACTAAAGCAAAAGAAATGCCGCAGTAGAGGATTTATATTCAGCTCTCTAATCCAATTAGCATAATTGGATTTAATTGGGCAATCCATCCCCACGGCAGCTTGAAACCAGGAAGCCAGGCTTACGACGATTCCGTGGAAAAACTAGACGCAGGAGTGTGAATCACTGAATTCCCAAACCACAGAAGTTTCTTGCTACTTTATTGGCTTGCAAATGGATTATCTGAGCAGCAGACTATCTGCTTATGCCCAAAAGAGCTGGCTTAACGAAGATTTTAGCCACAGCTTCGTCCCCTTTGTTTAACGAAATATATTTGGTCACTGATGAGGAAGGCATTATGCCCGGGAATATTCAGTCTAACCTCTCAAAGCCAGAAGTAAAAAATATATATTCTACTCTTTCAAGCTTTTTACTACAGTATTATCAATGAATGCTCTTCCTTATGTGCTTGTTTACCGAATTTAATATTTGTCAATTCTATTCTCTCTTTTCCCCCAAAAATTTCTTGTACTGCCAGAGTTTTTTAAAAATTCATTTCTTTTATGCTTATTAGCCAGTGTGAAACCTCGATGATAGAAAAAATAAAGCAGATCGCTTTTGAAAATAATAAATAAGTTGAATGAAATGTTTTAGAAACTAGCAGTGTTATTTGAGACCAAAGGAAACATGGTATTAAAAGATGTTTGCCTTTTACGCTCATGTTTTTAAAAATGTACACTTAGTGTGGAGTGGTCTCTGAGCTTGGTTGTTTCCTTGCAGACGTTTTATGACTCAACTACGTAACACCATCAGTTTCAAAAGGGAGTGGGGTTGGCTCTCAGTTTGGGGTTGGTAGGAGTCTTGTTTTCTTCTTGGTGGTCTCAATGACTCTCTAAAAAGGATGCAAATGACCAGCTGTCTGCAAAAATATAAATCCTTCCATTTCCCATCATCCTGTCAGAGCTAAAGAAGCTTCTTGGATGAGAAGCGAAACGTCTTCAAAGAAAAATAATAAAGTCCAGTTGCCCCTTAAAAAAAGCACCTTTGGGTCAACCATGACCTGGATGACGGAGAATCTCCATAGAAGTCTTCCAACCAAGGAACCAACCCAAACTTTCTCACCCACGCTGGCAGGAGAAGCCACTGGTATCTAAACAGAGAGAAAACCTCACTCCCTGAAACTCTGATGATGCTACCTAGTTTGGTAGTGAAATGTCTGCAAGCCAAGGACCCTGCACAGCTCAACCCTGAGCCACAAGTGTTCTCTTCCACCGAAAGTCACACTTACATCAAACTCATTCAGGGCTGCAGCAAGCTCCCCAATTCCAGTGTGGCCCTTGTTCTCGTCGGTGGGCGAGGTGGCCTGAGCTGCATTGGAAATCCCAGCAATGGCTTCCTGGACTTGTTTGAAGACATAATCCCGGTTGGCTCTGGTGGCTGCGACGTCCGGGTGGCGGAGGAAAGCTTGGGAAGCAGTGTAGAGCATGGTTGCGTTCTTTTTCAAGGCGCCACGCGCTGCGGCCATTTCATCTCTGCAGTGGGGATCCTTTAGCTCCTGTGTGAAAGGAAAAGGAAAAGGGAGACAATCACACACAGAGCCTAGAAGTTCTGGGCATCAGTTCCTTCCAGCACCCGGAAGCTTTAAGGGATGCACCGTGGGATCAAAAGGAAATGACGGAATCCTGCAAGCCTTCCATTGAGTGAAGGTAGAAGGCCTCCATCTCCCCTACTGCAATAGAGTTTCAGAGTTAAGAACCTGATGGGAAGAGTGAAGGTGCATCGGCTCTCCTAGTGCCTGGGCTCCTCCATGTCAATAATCAGGTGTATGAAGGTTCAAAAGAGCCACCAATGAATGGACAGGATCAGCTTTTTAGACTTCTATCACATCACCTAGGCAGGGGCTTGGACTATTGGACTATTGTATCCCCCCCTCTCTCTCCCTCTCATCTATGTATCCATCCATCCATCCATCCGTCTCCCTCTCTCTCATCTATGTATCAATCCATCCATCTCCCTCTCTCTCTCTCTCTCTCTCTCTCTCTCTCTCTCATCTATATATCCATCCATTCATCCCCCCTCTCTCTCCCTCATCTATGTATCCATCCATCCCTCCCTCTCCACTCCATCCATCCATCCCTCTCTCTCTCTCTCATCTATGTATCAATCCATCCATCTCCCTCTCTCTCTCTCTCTCTCTCTCTCTCTCTCTCTCTCTCATCTATATATCCATCCATTCATCCCCCCTCTCTCTCCCTCATCTATGTATCCATCCATCCCTCCCTCTCCACTCCATCCATCCATCCCTCTCTCTCTCTCTCATCTATGTATCAATCCATCCATCTCTCTCTCTCTCTCTCATCTATATATCCATCCATTCATCCCCCCTCTCTCTCCCTCATCTATGTATCCATCCATCCATCCCTCCCTCTCCACTCCATCCATCCATCCATCCCTCTCTCTCTCTCTCATCTATGTATCCATCCATCCATCCCTCCCTCTCCACTCCATCCATCCATCCATCCCTCTCTCTCTCTCTCATCTATGTATCAATCCATCCATCCATCCCTCTCCACTCCATCCATCCATCCCTCTCTCTCTCTCTCTCATCTATGTATCAATCCATCCATCTCTCTCTCTCTCTCTCTCATCTATATATCCATCCATTCATCCCCCCTCTCTCTCCCTCATCTATGTATCCATCCATCCATCCCTCCCTCTCCACTCCATCCATCCATCCCTCTCTCTCTCTCTCTCATCTATGTATCAATCCATCCATCTCTCTCTCTCTCATCTATATATCCATCAATTCATCCCCCCCCCCTCTCTCCCTCATATATGTATCCATCCATCCATCCTTCTCTCTCTCCCATCCATCCATCCATCCATCCATCCATCCATCTACCTCTAATCTCACAACAGTGATTCTGGGCAGCCAACAAAAAGATCAATTAAAACTATATCCCATCATGCCCTTGGTAAATAAAACCTTCCAACGATTAAAAAAAAACTTATCAACAACAGGGCTGCCTTAAGCCCCTAATCCAAATGTCTGGGGGGAAATGAGGAAAACTCGGAGTCATTCTACAGATTAGGTAGGATGCCCTTTCCGTACGCCTACCTGTTGCCTTCTAGCAGCTACGTAGTTAAGTTTCACCATCTCCTTTCCAAATTCTTTGAAGCGGTTTGCAAGGTCTTGTTCGTTGGTGGCATTCTTCACGGCTTCTAGTGCTTCCTCTACCTGCAGAGGAAGATAGAAAGTTGAGAGTTTAGTCTATGATTTTCAAAACTTCATTGCATTGCGAGGCAGTTTCAGAACACTGGGGCATATCCTTCAGACCACTATAAAATCAAGCTGTGGATTTTCCCAACTGGGCAGACCTCCACTGTATGTTTTATCATTTTCAGCATCTCAACGTATCTCTAGTACCTATATCAAACTCGCAATAGCATTTGACTTATACACTGCTTCATAGTGCTTCACAGCCCTTTCTGAGCAGTTTATAGAGTCAGCCTCTTGCCCCCAACCATATGGGTCCTCGTTTTACCGACCTCAGAAGGACGGAAGGCTGAGTTAACCTTGAGCCGGTCAGGATCGAACTCCTGGCAGTGGGCAGAATTAGACAGCAATACTGCATTTTAACCACTGTGTCACCAAGAAGGAGGAGGAGAAAGGGAATTAAGAGAGAGGAAGGAAGGAAGGAAGGAAGGAAGGAAGGAAGGAAGGAAGGAAGGAAGGAAGGAAGGAAGGAAGGAAGGAAGGAAGGAAGGAATAGCAATAGACTTATATACCACTTCATGGTGCTTTACAGCCCTCTGTAATCGGTTTACAGAGTCAGTGTATTGCCCCCAACAATCTGGGTCCTCATTTTACCATCCTCGGAAGGATGGAGGGCTGAGTTAACCTTGAGCCAGTCAGGATCAAACTGCTGAACTGTTGGCAGGTGGCAGTCATCAGAATTAGCCTGCAGTGCTGCATTCTAACCACTACGCCACCAGAAGTAGGCCTGTCACTAAAAATGACAGAAAATCTGGTACAGGGATAGGTAGTCCTTGACTCACATCCACAGTTGAGCCCCAAATTTCTATTGCCAAGTGAGACTGGTTAAGTGAGCTTTGCCCCATTTTACGACCTTCCTTGTGACAGGTTTCAAGCGAACCGCTGCCGTTGTTAAGTTAGCAACACGGTTGTTAGATGGCTTCCCCACTGACTTTGCTTGTCAGAAGGCCGCACAAGATGACCCAGGGACACTAAATAGGAGTCAGTTGCCAAGCATCTGGATTTTAATCATGGGGCCATGGGGATGCCACAATGGTCATAAGTGTGAAAAATGGTGATAAGTCCCCTTTTGACTGCCGTTGTAACTTTGAACGGTAACTAAACTATTGTAAGTTGATTACGACCTCTAGTCCTTAATTTACAACCTGACAGAACAATGAATCAGTGGAACAATTTGCCTTCAGAAGTTGCAGTGGCTCCAACACCTAAAGTTTATAAGAAGAGACTGGAGACCCATTTGTCTGAAATGGTATAGGGCTTCCTGCCTGAGTAGGGGTTCGACTAGAAGACCTCCAAGGTCCCTTCCAACTCTGTCGTTCTTATTCTAACCATTCATTGTGAGGCTATAGTGAGAAGACACGACCTCAAACGCTGGGAGCTTGCAAATAAGTTCCAATACTCTCTTTTATATTCATACAAATGACAGGAGTAGCCCACATAGGGTGCTTCCCATGTGAAAAATAAATGGATCTGGTTTTTTTTATAGTTCTTTGAAGTAACAGCAGGAGTCTGTACCACAAACTGCATTCAAATTATAGGTGTTTTATAATATGGACATTGCAAAGACAAGCAAGCAAGACAAGCTACCCAGCGTTGGGTTTCACTTATTTTTACCACCTGTTCGCCCTGCGTGAACCCTCCATGCACTGCAATGCGCCTAAAAACATTTATTTATTTATTTTATTTATTATTCACATTTATAGACCGCCCCCTCTCCCGGAAAGGACTCGGGGCGGTGTACAGTCACTAAAATGCATTATAAAATACATACACAAAACAATTAAATAATTAAATACGTAGGTGAAGGAGGTTATAAGACTGTAATAGAATAATAAATATAATACATTAAAAGCTTATTAAAACCCCAAACCCAATTAAAATGAATAAATCCCCGGGAGGTGAAACTAAGAAAGTGCCAGGCCAGCTGATTGAAATAGGTGAGTCTTTAACTTTTGCCGGAAGGAACGGAGGTCGGTGGTAGTTCGAATGTCTGGGGGGAGGTCATTCCAGAGGGTTGGGCCCATCACAGAGAAGGATCTACTCCTAGGTGTCGCCCGCTGGCATTGCCTGGCAGACGGCACCAGGAGGAGCCCCTCCCTGTGTGAGCGGATAGGTCGCAGGGACATGGCTAAATAGGGCAGGCCCAGTGGTGGGTTCTGGGAGGTATGCCCTGGTACGGGCATACGGGCGCCAGCTGGGAGCCACCATACTGGAACGGTGTTTTGGAGGTCCCATCTGCCCTCCCTCGTTCCTTACCTCTATTTGAGCTAACCGGGCCATTTGCGCACAGCGTACGGCGCCTAGTGTCACCTCCGCTGAGCAGCTGGAGCATCATAGGGTGGTGGGTGCGCATGCGCGCACTCGTGGTGGACGCCCGCCCCCATCGCAGCGTACCAGTTGCGATGGGATCCAGAAGCCACTACTGGGCAGGCCCACGTGCAATCACCATTACCAGTTAGCCCAAACCAGTACAAACCGGCTGAGTACCACTGAAGCTTCCTCAGCTATGCAATGGTTTCCTATCCATTTCTAACAACAGAAACTACAACTGGAGCAGCTCAAAATAAAGCACCCGCAGGAGAATAAAAACGATTATTAACCGTTAATTTTTAGCACGTGTGTTTTTACTCCACTCGCTACAAATATCTTTTCTCCCTAAAAAAAAAAGATGAAAATGACAGGCAGGCGAAACTATCTACCCAACCTTCTTCAAGCTTCCGTTTCAAAAGAAAAGCAACTCTGATATTATTGTTGTGTAAAAAATAATAATGATAATGATTTAACTGTCACAACAAAATATATCTCAGGGTGGATTACGCAAAAGCTGGCAATAATATAGCAATTAAAATGCCAATTGAAATCTGTCTGCAATCTGGGAGGGAAACAATGCTGCGCGTGGAAGGAACAGGGGCTCGTGTCGTTTCGTAAAATAACGCAAATGGATTGCAATGAAAGTTGAAGGTAAAATACTCTTGAGAGTCCCATGTCCTTGGTGACGTGTTTCTATAAGAAGATGGTCTGAAATAACATTATTTTAGATTTTATTTTATTTAAAGATCCACAAACCCACAATAGAAAAAGGATAAAAGTTGAGTCACCTTACTGAACCCCAAAATCTAAACAGCGCTAGATTTGATTAGAACTTAAACTAACTTTATCGCCACGTTGAATGTACACTAATCGGCATACATTAACATGTTCTGTTGCATACAGCTCTCAAATGGGTCCCCACCTCCAACAGACACTGCATAAACATGACAAAATACATAAATACAAAATGATACATATACCCACATACACTATATTGCCAAAAGTATTTGCTCACCCATCCAAATAATCATAATCAGGTGTTCCAATCACTTCCATGGCCACAGGTGTATAAAATCAAGTCCCTAGGCATGCAGACTGTTTGTACAGACATTGGTGAAAGGATGGGTCGCTCTCAGGAGCTCAGTGAATTCCAGCGTGGAACTGTGATAGGATGCCGCCTGTGCAACAAATCCAGTCGGGAAATTTCCTCGCTCCTAAATATTCCACAGTCAACTGTCAGCTGTGTTATAAGAACGTGGAAGTGTTTGGGAACGACAGCAACTCAGCCACGAAGCGGTAGGCCACGTAAACCCATCCAACACCAGTGTGTGACCTCACAAATGCAAATTCTGGAAGAATGGTCAAAAATTCCCATCAACACACTCCTGAACCTTGTGGAGAGCCTTCCCAGGAGAGTTGAAGCTGTCATAGCTGCCAAGGGTGGACCGACGTCATATTGAACCCTATGGATTAGGAATGGGATGCCACTTACAGTAAGTTCATATGCGAGTAAAGGCAGGTGAGCGAATACTTTTGGCAATATAGTGTATATTATACGACACAGAGAAGCAACACAGTCAGTGTTAGTATTTAGCATTTAGTTTAGCATTGGGATGGAATCCACATGACTGTAGTCCAGAGGGGGCAGCTGAAGTTCCTGAAGAAGACCCTGTCAAATCGATGGCATCTACTCAACAAGAACTGAGTTCAACTCAACTTCAAACATTTATGAAACCAATGTGTAACGGGTGCTAAGTCAGGCACAGCTGATTCCAGGTGGCTTGCAACAATAAAATCCACAATGTAAGAAGCATAAAGCCCCAGGCGCATAAAGGACGGCAGCAATGCAATCAGACCAATTGATTATGACACAATTGCTCATCATTAAGCAGAAAGGTAATGGATCACCGCAGGACAGGAATTTCTTCACAAGGGAAACTCTCCGCAGCCAAACCTGTGAGGCAATGGCCACAGCTATGTATACACCAGTGATGGCTAACCTTTTTGTCGTTGCCTGCCGAAAGCGTGCGCCAGCACCCATAATGCAACACACAACCACCACCCCCGTGCATGCGTGTGCAGCCCCACCCCTGCACATGCATGCCCCACCCCCTGCACATGCAATCCCCCATGCTCCCTCGCTCCTCCCCCCATAGAGGTAAGGAACGAGGGAGGGAGGGTGGGCCCTCCAAAGCACCGTTCCGGTATGGTGGCTCCCAGCTGGCGCCCGTATGCCCATACCAGGGCATACCTCCCAGAACCCACCATTGGGCCTGCCCTATTTAGCCATGTTTTTGAGGCGCAGTGCATGCGCGGAAGGCCAGCACCCCGCGCCGCCCCGTGCCCATTTTTGGCTTTCAGGTTGGTGCATTAAATTTTTCAAGCCCAAAACTGGGCACAGGGGGCCTATTCCCCACCATGCTCCGCTTTGGGCCTGGAAAGCCTCCTGTACCAACCTGCACGAGGCCCCAAAATGCAATGCGAGCAACCCCCACGCATGTGCCCCACCCCCCGTGCAAGCACACACATGTCGCTCACATGCGCCCCACCCGCCACGCATGCACAGCAGAGACCCGAAGAGCAGCTGGCCGGAGGATGCGTGCGTGGATGCAGAGTGGAGGTGGGCTGGGGCGATGGCTGGCATGCCCGCAGAGAGGCCGTCGGTTTGCCATCACGGATATATGCATTAATTTAAGATACCTTCAGCCTGAATCAACAGATTAAAATGTTTAATATTTTAAAACACCAGCATAGATCAATACTAATCCTCAACAGATTCTCTCCACAGGAGCCGGGATTTGCAACGGTTTTCTCAGGGAATATTGCTCCAATAATAGCGCTCTGCATTTCTGTGTCAATATTGAACAAGATCATAAAAGCGTTTCAATATTTTTTTCAGTTGGCACCAAGCCTTTAAGCATCGTATTTCTTCAACAGAAACATGGAAGTGGGTTTTTTTTTTTATTATTTGCATTTTAGCAGAACGCAAAACAGATTGGGCTGCACGAGTGTTAATTGAATTTGGAAAATATCTAAGCCAGGGGTGTCCAAACTTGGGAACTTTAAGACTTGTGGACTTCAACTCCCAGAATTCCCCAGCCAGCATGGCTGGGGAATTCTGGGAGTTGAAGTCCACAAGTCTTAAAGTTCCCAAGTTTGGACACCCCTGATCTAAGCCGTCCTCAAACTGGACTGAGTCAAAGCTGGGATCTGCCTAGCAACAGGGGTGGAGCTTAAACACATTACAAGACCCAGTCCTCAATATAATTGGATGAAGGTTAACCCAGTCTGGATGCTGCCTCCACCACTAGGGAGAATATCTAAGACATGCTTGCAACGGGAAGAACTGGTGCAGTTAATAGTGAGCAAGTCAAGATTTTATTTTACTTTATTTTATTTTAGGATTTAACTTCAACCAGAAAAATTCCTGGCTTGGTCAACAAACGCCAATGAAAAAAATACTTTTCATCATCTCAAGCTGTTATGAGATTTTTTTATAAGCAGTCTGCCTGTTTTAAGCGTTAAAGCTAGTGCTAGAAAACTAACAGCGCTTGTAATTCACGGGGATTTACAAAATGTAACTAACTGAACAGCATTAATGTTTTAGAATCAATTTGCCCTCAGCTACCCCTGCAGCAATGTGGAATCAACAGATCAAATAAATGCAAATTGCTGTTTATAAGTAGTTTGCAGATGAAACGAGAATTCAGTTGGAGAACAATTAACAGTAGATTAAAAAAAAAAAGAATGGATTGGACTTGGAAATTAATTTTAATATAAAACCATCACAATAATCTGATCGTTAAAATGTGAGGTTTGTTTGCATCGTTTGTTTTTCTATATTTGAAGAAAATTTTGTTTTTCCCTATTGCAACTTCGCAGTTTCACAGTACGCCAGTCTGAAGATTCTCATCAACAGAAGCTGGTGACAGATGAGAAAAATGATCAGTTATTCATTGAGGTACATTATGTCCTCATGATGTTATAAATGAGTAAAATGCTTGTTAGGCTCATGAATGAATAAATTTTATCATTTCCCCTCAGATAACTTATAGCACCTTCTACAAACAAACATTCAAGCATTGTTGGGCCCAAATCGGCAGGAATGAGAACAGACTTCATATCTTTTCAACAACGGCGGTGAAGTTTGTTGTAAGTCAGTTTTAGTAAAATGGTTTTAAGGCAAATTTCTGTTAGCTTTTCTTAAGCCGAATCTTAGAACATAGAATAGTTGGGTTGAAACGCTGCTAGGATCGCCTGTGTGCAAAATGGGAAAGAAAAAACTATCCCCTCTCTAGATGATATGGTAATTAGGACTCAAATGTGCTGAAATGGACAGGTATCTGAAAAGAAAGAGTCGGACTATTATAAAACTTTGGAGTAGACTGTACAAGCGGCTAGAGAATAGAAGCCAAAACAAGAAATAAAAGTTTTAAAAACTATTGATTATACTATGAAGAAAAATGTACATATGTAAAATTTGATTATATGCACTATACTATTACATTATAATATAATTATTACATTACCATTAGAATTGTTAAAAAAAAAACTACGAGAAGGCAATAATTGAATAGTAAACTACAAAAGCAGAATATACTGTACATGCTGATACGGGAAGCTGTAAAATTATATTACATGGTTATGTTGTTTGTGTTTTTATCTGTTTTGTATTTGTTTTTGTATTTTTTTTTCTTTTTTTTTTTTTTGCTTGTGGTTTTTAAACTTGAAAATGTTCACTAAAAACTTAAAAAAGAATAATTGGGTTGGAAAGGACCTTGGGGTTCTTCTACTCCACCTCCCTGCTCAAGCAGGAGCCCCTGTGCCATTCTGGACAAATGGCTGTCCACTCTCCTCTTGAAAACCTCCATTGCTGTTCGTCCCAAAGGTGCTTTTTTTTTCAAGAGGAAACTAGAGGACTTTCTGGTTTTTCTTTGAAGACGTTTCGCTTCTCGTCCCAGAAGCTTCAGCTTCAACTCTGAGCTGAAAACGTTTCTTGGATGAGAAGCGAAACGTCTTGAAAGAAAAACCAGAAAGTCCTCTAGTTGCCTCTTGAAAAAAAAGCACCTTTGGGACCACCAGGACTGGGATGACTGAGTATCTCCATAGACACCTCCAGGTATGGAACACCCAAAACTTCCAGAGATAAGCTGTTCCACGGATTAATTATTCTCACTGTCCAGAAATGTCTCCTTAGTTTCAAGTTGGACCTCTTCTTCATGCTCTTCCACGCGTTGCTTCGTGTTCTGCCCTCAGGTGACAGTACCTGAGGGGCTCTGTGACAGCCCCTCAGGTACTAGAGGACAGTTATCATATTACCCCTAGTCCTTCTCTTTGTTAGGCTAGCCCAGGGGTGTCCAAACTTGGGAACTTTAAGACTTGTGGACTTCAACTCCCAGAATTCCCCAGCCAGCCTGGCTGGCTGGGGAATTCTGGGAGTTGAAGTCCACAAGTCTTAAAGTTCCCAAGTTTGGACACCCCTGGGCTAGACATACCTAGTTCCCTCAATCGTTGGTTGTATGGTCTAGCCTCAACGCCTCTTATCACCTTTGGTGTTCTTCTCTGCACTGTCTCTAGAGTCAACATCTTTTTTGTACTCTGGGGAACAAAATTCGACTCAGAATTCCAACTGTGGGCTCACCAATACAGCACTGTTGTTGTTAGTTGCGAAGTTGTGTCTGACCCATCACGACCCACAGACAACGTTCCTCCAGGCCTTCCTGTCCTCTACCATCCCCTGGAGTCCATTGAAGCTCACGCCGACTGCTTCGGTGGCTCCATCCAGCCACCTCCTTCTCTGCCGTCCCCTTCTTCTCCTGCCCTCCATCGTTCCCAGCATGAGGCTCCTCTCCAGGGAGTCCTTCTTCCTTCTCATCAGGTGGCCAAAGTATTTGAGTTTCCTCTTCAGGATCTGGCCTTCTCAAGAGCAGTCAGGGTTGATCTCCTCTAGGACTGACCGGTTGGATCGCCTTGCAGTCCAAGGGACTCAGTGCAGGAGTCTTCTCCAGCACCAGAGTTCAAAGGCCTCCATTCTTTGTCGCTCAGCCTTCCTTATGGTCCAACCTTCACAGCCATCCATTGCAACTGGGAAACCATCGCCTTGACTATACGCACTTTTGTTGGCAGGGTGCAGTATAAAATACAGTATAAAGCGGTACTATCACATGATCTTGAAACTATCCCTCAGTTGATGCAGCCTAGGTCGGCAATAGCTTTTTTGGCAGCTGCATCACACAGCTGGCTCGTATTTAAGTGGTGGTCTACTGGATCCCTAGATCCCTCTCCCAGTTGCCACTGTTAAAGCCGGTCAAGGGATAGGAGCAACATACAAACCTGCATTGTTAGGTGTTTAAGAGCTGGGGTTGGGCAGTGGTTAGAATGAAGTATTGCAGACTAATTCTGCCCACTGCCAGCAGTTCGATTTTCAACCAGCTCAAGCCTTAACTCAGCCTTCCGAGGTCAGTAAAATGAGGACCCTGATTGTTGGGGGCAATAGGCTGACTCTGTAAACTCCTTAGAGAGGGATGTAAAGCACTGTGAAGCAGCAGAGTTAGTCCTTGACTTACAACGACAATTGAGCCCAAAATTTATGTTGCTTCGATGAAACGAGTTTTGCCCCATTTATGACTTTTCCTGCCACTGTTATTAAATGAATTATTCCAATTGTTAATATAGTAACCCAGTCGTTAAGTGAATCTGGCTTCCCTATTGACTTTGCTTGTCAGACGGTCGCAAAAGGGGATCAGGTGACCAGGGACACTGCGACCGTCATAACTATGAGCCAGTTGCCAAGAATCTGGATTTTGATCATGTGACCATGGGGATACTGCAACAATCGTGTGAAAAATGGTCGTAAGTCACTTTTTCTCAGTGCCATTGTAACTTTGAATGGTCACTAAATGTTGTAAGTTGAGGACTAACTCCATATAGGTCTAGGTGCTATTGTTTAGAGCCAAAGATTCTAGAAGCAACTATGGAACCAACTGACTATGCCCTGAGGACAACTTACCTCAAAATAGTTTGTACATGTTTGTTCTGTGGATAATTCAATCTCTCTTAGCCTCAGCAATATGTTAATGTAATTGTTTGCATAAATGCTTTGCATACCAATGGGGAATAGCCTTCACATATCATTGCCAATTACGTACTTCTTGTGGCAGACATTATAAAAGAAGAGCTGAGTTAGTGCATGGTGGCATAAAATCAGGAGTTTGGTAGCAGCTTTTCCTTGTTAAAAGCTTATGCCTTATAATAGAATATGATCGTCGGGAAAGGTGCTGCCACATCCTGATTAATTACTAATTAACTGTAAGCGAAATAACATTTATTAGGGATGCAGTGGCTAGGTCGCTGAGGGGGCGTTGCTCATCCCCGTTTCAAAGCCGAAGAGCCAGCGCTGTCCGAAGGCGTCTCTGTGGTCATGTGGCCAGCATGACTCAACGCTGAAGGCGCACGGAACGCTGCTCCCTTCCCACCAAAGGTGGTCCCTATTTTTCTACTTGCATTTTTTACCTGCTTTCGAACTGCTAGGTTGGCAGAAGCTGGGACAAGTCACGGGAGCTCACTCCGTTAAGTGGTGCTAGGGATTCAAACCGCTGAACTGCCGACCTTTCTGATCAACCAGCTCAGCGTCTTAGCCACTGAGCCACCGCGTCCCATTTCATTCAACTACTCGTACTCGTTTATGAAAATGAATTAGGTCACGTTGAGGAACGATGTCGCATCGTGGTTTTTGAAACTTTTCGGGGAAAGAAATATAGAGATAACAGGAAGAAACCACCACATTACGATTTATGTTCAGATCCAGTTAGCTTTTGTTTCAAAAGGCCCTAAACGTCAACCGCGACTCAGTGGCACCAGGAAAACAAGCCAAGGGGACAATATGTCACTGTTTGTTCTATCCTCTGACCGGCACAGATCTCAGTAGCCTACTAAATTGGTCAAACGCTTTCAACATGGACGTCAGAAGCAACATGAATTACTTTTAGGGTCAGCCAACTCGCGATTAAACAATGCTGCCACGCAATTGATTAAAGATTTCGCTGCAGCAGCCTGCGTTTTCGGGGCTGGAGGGGACCGCATGGCTCCCCAGAGACCAATGACTTTTAAAAGCCGTTTTCTGCAAACCGGGCTCACTGTCTCATTAGGGGTAAGCAGGAAGCAGATGGTAAACAAGGGGAGTAGAAACACAACAACAAAATTATCTGTTATCCTTGAAACACTAACAAGAACAAATAGGGAAAGAAAATGGGGGGGGCTCACGGGCCCTCTGCGCGGCCTGTTTTTGGCCTCCATGCCCTCCCCAACCTCCAATAAGCACTCTGCCGGCTAAAAACAGCCCGCGCAGAGGTCCCGTAAGGCCCCTGCATGGCCCGTTTTTTGGTCTCCCCGGCTCCAGAAGCATCCTGACGGCCAAAATGGGCCGCAGGGAGGCCATGTGAGACCTCCACACGGCGGGCAGAGTGCTGCTGGAGGTCTGGGAGGCTGAAAACAGGCCACGCGGGGGCCTCCAGGAGGACTGGGTTGAACTGGATTACAATTATGTGGTGTCAAGTAGGTGCCTGATCTGGATAGAAAACAAGCAACATCCTATGTTAATAAGGTCAAGGTTCCTCTTGCACATATGTGCTAGTCGTTCCCGACTCTAGGGGGCGGTGCTCATCTCTGCTTCAAAGCCGAAGAACCAGTGCTGTCCGAAGATGTCTCCGTGGTCATGTGGCCGGCATGACTAAATGCCGAAGGCGCACGGAACGCTGTTACCTTCCCAACAAAGGTGGTTCCTATTTTTCTACTTGCGTTTTTACATGCTTTTGAACTGCTAGATTGGCAGAAGCTGGGACAAGTAACGGGAGCTCACTCCATTACGCGACACTAGGGATTCAAACCGTCGAACCGCCAACCTTTCTGATCAATGAGCTCAGTGTCTTAGCCACGGAGTCACCGCAGCCCCATTCTATGTTAATACTACAGTTTAATGCCAGATTTTACATACTGTAGTTCCATTTAATCTATAGTCAACAATCTATAATTGACAGGCATATCTATTTACCCCTCCTGGAAATTTACCTCTGCCGTTAGGTCTTGTATTATCATGCTATTTATGCTATTATATTTTTATTATTCAACTAATAATAAAAATACAATGGTATAAATAGCTTTTCTGCCTGGAAAAGCAATTTACTATTAAACAATGGGGTATAAATCTAGAAATAAAAAGTTTAGTGGAGTATGAAGAATACGTAATAAACGTTTGCCCGTAATAAGCCTGGTAGAAGAGATAGGAAAATGGTTATAGTAAAGAACTGTGGAAAGAAAGAAAGAAGAGAAGGGGGAAAGCGCATCTTGAGTCTGTGTCAAACGCCCACCCACCCCCCTCCGTGGTCAAACACCTAATGAGGCCCTCAATGAAATTGAGTTTGACACCCCTGGCGTATAACCTCCTTGCCATTTGTAGGCCGTTATAAGGTCTTCAAAGGGCTCTCAGTTCATCGGTCCTGTTGCAAGACACAAATAAATGTTGAGGGTAGCCCTCGGTAACGAAGCCCTCGGCTCTCGCGACAAGAATTCCGCGCATAAAACAAAGAAAATGCAGAGAAACCATAGAAACGGGGATCAGCCTTGAGCACCTCGTCTCGTCTTTAGTGTCAACTATCCACTGTTCAAATATTTGCCAGGGGGAAAAAAATATATGCCGCGCTCTACAATGCACAGAGGCGTACAGTATTAAGTAAGTCCTCCATTTACGACGATGATGAAACCTGCATACCACACCAGGGGTGGGCTTCAAAAATTGCAGCAATGGGTTCACTGCCCCGTTGCTCGGTGGGCGTGGCAATGGTAGGTGTGGCCTAGTTGGCCTTCTGCACCATGACCGTGTGTGTGTGTGTTTGTGCGTGTGTGTGTGTGTGTGTGTGTTTCATCCTCCCCAAGCTCCAGAGGCTTTCCTCGACCTCCAGGAGGGCGAAAACTGCTCCCCCCGGGCTTCCAGAGGCCAGAAAGAGGCCCATTTCTGGACTTCTGGAACCTCCGGTAGGCCCATTTTCCCCCCTCCGCGTGGATCCTGCCCTTACCTGGCATAATGAACGGGCCACACAGAGACTCCTGGGAGGGGAAGGGCAGGGTGGGAGGAGCGGGATGGGTGTGGCCAGTCAGGAGTGGCATTTGGGTGTTCGCAGAACTGGGCAGAATCCTAGCTTATAGGATCGCCCGAACCCGCGCAAACCCACAGCAGCCCACCCCTCTGCCACAGTTGTAAAATGCAAAAAATGGGTCAGTGATATGACCAACTCAATTTTAAGACTTTTTTCACCCTCTTTTTTGCAGTGGTTAAGGGAACATCGTTTGTTATTAAGCAAACCAATGGTTTGCTATGGGTTGGTTGAGCCAAAACAATGGAAGCCATCGCCAGTTTTCTGCAAAACCATCGCAAAACACAGTTGTGTGATAGCAACCAGCCCTAAATACCAGTTGCCAAGGTCCCGGCACGTAATCATCTACCCCAGGGGGAGATCTTTGAGCACCAGGTTGTAGGTTCGCCTGGGAAAACCGGTGGTAATTTTGAAGGGATTGAACCCAAAGGTGCTTTTTTCAGGAGGCACCTAGACTTTCTTGTTTTTTTGCTTTTTCTGAAGAGGTTTCGCTTCTCATCCAAGAAGCTTCTTCAGTTCTGACAGGACTGTGGGGAATGGAAGGGTTTATATTCCTTGCAGACAGCTGATCATTTGCATCCATTTAGAGGGTCATTGAGGCCACTTGGAGGTTTATCTCTGTCCTCAGGGTCCCCTGAGTGCTGCAAATGGTTCCTGCAGTCTGCAATTTTTTTCCCTCTGGAAATCCATTCCTACTGCCAACACCATTCCAAGGGTCTTCATCCCAAATTCTGTAGCTAAAATTCTGTAGAGATTCTCCGTCATCCAGGTCACGGTTGTCCCAAAGGGGCTTTTTTTTCAGGAGGCAACTGGACTTTCTCATTTTTTTTTCTTTTGAAGATGTTTCACTTCTCATCCAAGAAGCTTCTTCATCTCTGATAGGATTCTCTGAAAAGAATCCTTTTCATACAATTTTGTTTTATTTATTTTGTACAATGATAAAATATTCTGTACTGTACTGTACTGTACTGTACTGTACTGCACTGCACTGCACTGCACTATACTATACTATACTATACTTCCATTCCCCACTACCCACTCAGAGCTGGATGACTGAGAATCTCTACAGACTTTTGAAGCGATTGGTCGTTACGCCGACTACTTGTATCAAATTGATGGCAGGTTTCATTTTTTGTGACTAAGGCACTGTCTGAATAGGAATGCAATGCATTTGCTTAAGTAGATTGTGGTGGTTGAGAGGTACCCCCAATACAGGTGGTCCTCAACTTACAAAAGTTCATTTGGTAGAACGGCATTGAAGAAAGTGACTTATGAATGTTTTTCACGGTTGCGATCTTTGCAGCATCCCCAGGGTCGTTGCAATCAAAATTCAGTCACTTGGCAACTGCTTCATATTTATGACGGTTTCAGTGTCCCGGGGGGGGGGGTGTCACGTGATCCCCTTTTGCGACCTTCTGGTAAGCAAAGTTCATGGGGAGGCCAGATTCACTTAACAGTTGAGTTAGCAACTTAAGAACTGCAAGGATTTCATTTAACAATTGAGGTGAGAAAAGTTGTTAACTGGGGCAAAGCTCACTTAACAAATGTCTCGTTCAACGGCAGAGATCTTGGGCTCCTTTGTGGTTGTAAGTGGAGGACTACCTGTACACACATAAGCTGCGTTCACAAATGTCTGAAATGCCCCTTTCTGTGACGCTCCAGGAAAATGAGGAGATCCCGACAGTTCAAAATGGATGTAAGATTGATTGACAGGCTTAAGCACTCTACAACAATCTGAGCCACTAACAGTCAAAGCAAATTGGCGGTAGATAAGAGTACAGGTAGTCCTCGACTCATGACCGCAATTGAGCCCCAAACGCATGTCATTAAGCGAGACGTTCGTAAGCTGAGTTTTGCTGCATTTTACGACTTTTCTTGCCACCGTTGTTAAGTGAATCCCTACACTTGTTAACTTCATAACCCGGTTGTTAAGTGGGTCCAGGCCAGAGGTGCTATTCAGCCAGTTCTCTCTGGTTTGGGCGAACCGGGAGCGGCAGCTGCGGGAGGCTTGGCCCACCCGCCCAACGTAATGTGCAATCACTTGAGCATGCGCAGAAGGCGGTGCGCATGCAGAGAGCGAAGTGAGCATTTGCAAAACGGTAGGGAAGAGAAGTGAATCCCACCTTTGGTCTAGGGCAGTGTTCTCAACCTTGGCAACTGGAAGAGGTCCGGACTTCAACTCCCAGAATTCCCCAGCCAGCATTCGCTGGCTGGGGAATTCTGGGAGTTGAAGTCCGGACCTCTTCCAGTTGCCAAGGTTGAGAAACACTGCTCTAGGGGATTCCAAAACTGGCCTGCATAGATCTCATTTCCAGCCATGCATCATTCATTCAAGCCGTGACCTTCGTGGCTATTAACTTTCTATTGGGAAAAGAGAGAGGAGGGGGAGGAAGAAGAGGGGATGTGATGAAGATAAACCAGCCTTTGAAATCCCTTGCACAGGTAAAAAGGCACAATGCATCTCCCCCACTTAGCAACAACCAACCGAAAACAACTCATGGGCAAATCAGCGATTGCATGGATTCATCTCAATTGCAAACTGCTTTGTTACAGATTTATTCATCCGTTGGTTTATTTGCTCTCGCAGGCACAAGCCAAACATGCAACTTTAGGCAATCAATCACTTTGCTGCTCTGTAATTCTTCGGGGGGGGGGGGGCTTTCGTTTCGTCCCCTTCTTTGATGAATCATTAAGCAATCAGGGTTCCCAGCTGTTACGGCATCAGGATGGGTTTCCTTTCTTACTGTGACCGAGGACATGGCTTGCGTTGGCCACAAGGGGGCGATCAGGTACAGCTCCCTATATTGCATATCACAGAAACTTGGCCCCCAAAAAAGTCGCGCTCGCTTTGATGAGCGCCTGCTAGACAACTAAGCTTGCATTTCATTTTGATCTGCAGATAGTCCTCAACTTACAACAGTTCATTTAGTGACCGTTCAAAGATATAATGGCCGTGACAAAAGGGGCTTAGGGCCATTTCTCACACTTACGACCTTTGTAAGCATTCCCATGCTCATGTGATCAAAATTTAGACGCCTGGCAACTGGTTCATACGTACAACGGTTGCATTGTCCCGGGGGGATCACATGATCCCCTTTTGCGACCTCCTGACAAGCAAAGTCACTGGGGAAGACTGATTCACTGAACAATCATATTACTCACTAGTTAAATGCCCATGCTCCACTATGAATCTATATGATTGAGCTTGATCCTCAGGCTTGCCCCACAAAAGCCTCTCCTCTCCCCATCTCTCCCTCAGCCTTGCCCCACAGAAGCCTCTCCTATCTTATCCCCTTTTCTCCCTCAGGCTCCTCTCCAAACTCCCAGCCCGAAGGCCGGATGAGTCACGCGCTGGTCACGCCCAAGTGGCAGTTGGAACAGAGTTATTTTCGGGTGGGGAGGGGGAGTAGAACTTCTAACTCCTTAGCATCAGAGCGTGTTAATAATAATATAAGAAATATTAATGATCCGATGGTCATTTTGAAAAAACCTTTCTTAGCGAGCACATAAAAGCCAAGAGGAACATAAGTGCCAAATTTCAAGTTTGTAGGCTTTACGGTTCTGGAGATTTCGTGATGTCACATGAGTGGCATTTCGCTTTTATATATATATATAGATTTAACAACTGCAGTGATTCACTTAACAGCCGTGGCAACGCAGGTGGTAAAATGGGGCAAAACTCACTCAGCAAATGTCTCATTTAACAACATAAACTTGGGGCTCAATTGTGGTCGTTAGTAAAGGACCACCTGTTCAGGTGAAGAACCAACATCTGGGAAGAACACAAGAAGAAATGAGACCTGTCCTTTCCAACCCAGAACGGGCATTTGAATGCTGCAACCTGGAGATAAAATGGAACCATCATGAACACAGGTAGTCCTTGACTTACGACCACAATGGAGGCCAACATTTCTGTTGCTAAGTGAGACATTTGTTAAATGGGGTTTGCCCCACTTGACGACCTTTCTTGACACAGTCGTTAAGTGAATCACTGCAGCTGCTAACTGGTAATATGGTTGTTCAGTGAATCAGGCTTCCCCATTGACTTTCCTTGCCAGACGGTTTCAAACAGGGATCATGTGACCGAAGGACACTGCAACAGTCATAACTATGAGTCAGTTGCCCAGTGTTTGAATTTGGATCACGTGACCATGGGGCTGCTGCCAGGGTCGTAAGCGTGAAAAAAATGATCCTAAGTCACTTTTTTTTCAGTGATGTCCTTACTTCAAACGGTCACTAAATAAACTGTCATAAATTGAGATCTACTTGTAGAACAGGGGTGTCAAACTGGATTTCATTGGGGGCTGCAACAGGGTTGTGTTTGACCTTGGGGGGAGGGGGAGGAGCGTGGCCAGTTTGATGTCACTCATGTTGGGGGCGCCTCCCGAGCTCCGTTTTCGCTGGCAGAGGCACCGCAAGCTAGACCTCTACTATTTTCCGGGCAGCCCCGGGGGCTAGATCTAAGCACCCCACGGGGCGGATCGTTCTTGCTTCTTAAAAATTCAGCTCACATGCAAAGCTTAACATGGGAAATCCATACGTTTTCATTTGCAGATGCTGTTTGCACAATAAGCCATAGATTGTTTTTATACATAACACACACACACACACACACACACACACACAAAAATCCCCTCGGAGATTAAGAAGGATTCGGAAACAAAATATTAAAACAGTGCTTTAGAACACTTAAAATAAAAGGCGCCGTTCTTTAAAAGTGTTGCATCTGTGTTGGAGTTTACACCAAAGCTTCAAAAAGGACATAGCAGCTTTAAAAAGTTAGAACTCTTGATCCCCTGTGCATTCTGAAGCAGCTCTTCCCAATTATTTGGGAGGTATGCACAGCCTTAACATAAAACAAAAGGCTTTTACTATGCTCACTGACTAGCACATTGTAGACTTTCACATCAGAGATTATAAACGCAAAGAGAGACTCATAAAAAGGAAAGGAAAGTAAAAAAAAATGGGTATATAAAAATACAAACAAAAAAACCGGCGTTAAAATAATAGGAATAGAGAAGTTACAATGCTAATCAAGTAAGAGATAAAGATGCTAGTATCGGCAATAACTACAAATTTACAAATGCACTTATTGCAACACAAAACCAAAAACACTGAACCTATTAAAATGCTCATCTGTTCAAATGCTATTAAAATGCTATACTAGAAATCAGGCATCTCTCAATAATTTTTGTGGCAAAGCATTGAGATGTTATAAAAAAAAAAAGCCCAGTAAAAATCCAATAAAAGGCAACAGCCTCCATTGTCTCAGACTTTATATATTTGTTGATAAGTTGCTAGTCCGGTGTTTCTCAACCTTAGCAATTTTAAGACGTATGGACTTCAACTCTCAGAATTCCCCAGCCAGATTTACAAACCCAAATCTAATCAGCGGTTTCAGAAAAGACAATCACATTTTCATTCTTCAATCAAACTACAGCATTTATACCTTGAAAAAGTATAAAAGCAGCATGGCCCACTCTGCTTTGGCAGGTAAAATAAAGCCATCAAAGGAGTGGGAGGGACCTTGGCTGGGTCAACCAGTCCAAGGGAAAATGCCTACACATTGTCACTGAAGCATGAAATTCACTATCACAAGATGTGGCAGCAACTCAGGGGCTGCCACAAAGAAGACAAAAGGGTAGGACAAGAAACAATGGGTGGAAACTAATCAAGGAGAGAAGCAACTTAGAACTAAGGAGGAATTTCCTGACAGTTAGAACAATTGATCAGTGGAACAACTTGCCTCTAGAAGTTGGGAATTGTCCAACACTGGAAGTCTTTAAGAAGCGATTAGATAACAATTTGTCTGAAGTGGTGTAGGGCAGTGATGGCGAACCTTTTTTGGTTCGCGTGCCACAAGTGGGGGGAGCGCAGGGGGTTCGAGTGCGGGCGTGCCGCACCCATAATGCAACGCGCGACACCCCCCCCCAGTGCGCATGCGCGAACAACGCGTGACCCACCCCCCATTTTTACATTTTTTTTGCCCTCCCCAGGCTCCAGGGGCTTTATAGGAGCCGGGGGAGGGCGAAAAGAGCCTCCCCTGACCCCCCGGAGGCCCTCCGGAGGCTTCAGGGACCGTCCGAGGCTTCCCTGAAGCCTTCGGAGCGCTTAAAACGACCCTCCGAGCAAACCGGAAGTGACTTCCGGGTTGCTTGGAGGGTCGTTTTAAGCGCTCCGAAGGCATCAGGGACAGTCCCTGAAGCCTCCCGGGGGGGCGGGGGAGGCTCTTTTCGCCCTCCCCAGGCTCCTATAAAGCCTCTGGAGCCTGGGGAAGGCGAAAAATAGCTTTTAAAAAGGTGAACTCAGCTGGCCAGCGCGCGCATGCGCGCCGGCCAGCTGACAGGGCAGCGCCTCGCGTGCCCTTACAAATGGCTCCGCCATAGGTTCGCCATCACGGGTGTAGGGTTTCCTGCCTAAGCAAGATCCAAGGTCCCTTCCGACTCTGTTATCCTATCCTATCCTATCCAATTCCCTGCTGCCCCATAATTTATGCTACAGGTAAAGGTAAAGGTTCCCCTCACACATATGTGCGAGTCATTTCTGGCTCTAGGGGGCGATGCTCATCTCCATTTCAAAGCCGAAGAGCCAGGGCTGTCCGAAGACGTCTCCGTGGTCATGTGGCCGGCATGACTAAATGCCGAAGGGGCACGGAACGCTGTTCCCTTCCCACCAAAGGTGGTCCCTATTCTTCTACTTGCTTTCAAACTGCTCGGTTGGCAAGTAACGGGTGCTCACTCCATTATGTGGCGCTAGGGATTCGAGCTGCCGACATTTCTGATCGACAAGCTTAGCGTTTTTAGCCACTGAACCACCACGTCCCACATATTTTATGCTATATGGACAGATAATTCTTGACTAATGACCGGTCGCCTAACAACATTCCAAAGTTACAGTAGACAAACATTGTTATTATTTATTATTTATACATTCTATTTTCTGCCCATCTTGTATCCAACGGATCTCTGTGAGATACCTACTCCAACTCATGATGGCCGCCCCAACCTGTGGTTACATGATTGCATTTGGGGCACTTGGCAGCCAGTTTGCATTCAATGACCAGTGATGTGGTAACTCGCATAATGACTGCAATATCTTACGACCAAAATTCCAGGTTCATTTGTGGTTATTAAGTGAGAGCTGCCTCTAAGTGCCTTAAATCGCCTTCTTCCAAAACATTTGGCTAATACCTGTTGTAGCTAAGAGTCATGGGAAGTCTCCCCTCCAAACACAAATCAATCCTGGCCCTGCTCAGTATCCGAGTTCAAATTCACCCAGGTGATTCAAGGCATGTTCTATGCATTAGTGAGATGTGGATTCTCCTTGACGTTCTACGTAGCATCCCACGTTGTGTCAGAATATTCATGAATTGGAATGGGACATGGCAACAGGTCAGCCATTGGGGACTGGCTGGAATAGGACATGGTAACCAGGTCAGCCAATGTATATAGGCAGGGCAACTGGGTCAGCCAATGGGAACTACGTATTTGGTGACTGAGAGCCATGCCAGATGGCTCGGAGCCTGGGCGTGGCTTACCTCTGTAGCTCTGAGTCTGTGCAAGAGAACTAATCTAGTCTGCTCTCTGAATTGAAACTGGAAACCAGTCTCTGCTCTCTACCACGTTGGAAGAATCTGCTGTTGGTATTGTACATTTATTCATGTGTCATTATGCATAAAAAGAAGTTAATGAATCCTGGATACCCCCATAACATGAGATAAAGTGACTCATTGAAGGGGAGTGGGGGTGGGGTCTTACAATTTTCAGGTGAGATAAAAGCCTCATGACATCTGCCATGTCCGCCAGGATGAGCAAGCGAGTGACAGCGGAAAGCAGAGCTCGGGCAGCCCGGACCATCGTGCCCCGCTTGACGGAGGAACAAGGATCGTCAGCAAATTCCGAGGAAGCGATTCTCATGGTTTCACCTAGGAGATAGATAAAAAGAAGGAGATTAAAGCCAGGGGTTAGAAAGATTATCTTAACAAGCAGCCAGGAATTCCTCTTTCACAGCAAATTGGAGAGTGTGCTTTATTTCATAGCGTTATTAAATAAAATGGAAAGTGAAGCTTAGAATAGAATAGAATAGAATAGAATAGAATAGGAGTAGAGTAGAATAGGAGTAGAATGGAATGGAATGGAATAGGAGTAGAATAGAATAGAATAGAATAGAATGGAATGGAATGGAATGGAATAGGAGTAGAATAGAATGGAATGGGATGGAATGGAATAGGAGTAGAATAGAATAGGATGGAATGGAATGGAATAGAGTAGAATAGAATGGAATGGAATGGAATAGGAGTAGAATAGAATAGAATGGAATGAAATGAAATGGAATGGAATGGAATAGGAGTAGAGTAGAATAGAATGGAATGGAATAGGAGTAGAGTAGAGTAGAATAGAATGGAATGGGATGGAATGGAATAGGAGTAGAGTAGAATGGAATGGAATAGGAGTAGAATAGAATAGAATGGAATGGAATAGGAGTAGAGTAGAATAGAATGGAATGGAATAGGTGTAGAGTAGAATAGAATAGAATGGAATAGGAGTAGAATAGAATAGAATAGAACAGAATGGAATAGAATGGAATAGGAGTAGAATAGAATAGAATAGAATAGAATAGAATAGAATAGAATAGAATGGAATGGGATGGAATGGAATAGGAGTAGAGTAGAATGGAATGGAATAGGAGTAGAATAGAATAGAATGGAATGGAATAGGAGTAGAGTAGAATAGAATGGAATGGAATAGGTGTAGAGTAGAATAGAATAGAATGGAATAGGAGTAGAATAGAATAGAATAGAACAGAATGGAATAGAATGGAATAGGAGTAGAATAGAATAGAATAGAATGGAATGGAATGGAATAGGAGTAGAGTAGAATGGAATGGAATGGAATAGGAGTAGAGTAGAGTAGAATAGAATGGAATGGGATGGAATGGAATGGAATGGAATAGGAGTAGAGTAGAATAGAATAGAATAGAATAGAATAGAATAGAATAGAATGGAATGGAATGGAATGGAATGGAACCGAGTGGAGCCGAATGGAGCGGAGCAGAACAGAGTAGAGTAAAATAGAACAAAGTTGGAAGGGACCTTGGAGGTCTCCTGGTCCAACCCTCTGCTCAGGGAGGAAGCCGTCTACCATTTCAGACAAATTCATCTTAAAAACTTCCAGTGTTGGAGCCTGCACAACGTCTGGAGGCAAATTGTTCCACTGATTAATTGTTCTGATTGTCAGGAAATTTCTTCTTAGTTCTAGGTTGCTTCTCTCCTTGATTCGTTTTCATCCATCGCTTGTACAAATGGGCTTTACAAATCTAAGAACATTGCTACCACTGAGGTTTCAAATTATGGGGACAATAAAAGCAGCCTCTAAGGATGTTCTGAATTCATAGGAAGGATCAATGATTAAAAGCATTTTTCCCCATGCCCTAAGGAGAAGCTTCGAAGAACATGAGATGCATTTCTAGATTTTGCTCTTGCCAATTTCAGAGACGTTAAAACTCTATGCAAATTTGGGGAAATGCAAACTAGTTTTTGGGTTATACAATGGCAGTTGAAACTCAGAAGAACCACCAAGAAAAAAACTCCTTCCCTTTTTAAAAAGGTAATGGTAAAGGTTCCTCTCGCACATATGTGCCAACCGTTCCCGACTCTAGGGGGCAGTGCTCATCTCCGTTTCAAAGCCGAAGAGCCAGCGCTCTCTGAAGACGTCTCCGTAGTCATGTGGCCAGCATGACTAAACAGGGAAGGCGCACGAAGTGCTGTTACCTTCCCACCAAAGGTGGTGCCTATTTTTTCTACTTGCATTTTTACATGATTTTGAACTGTTAGGTTGGCAGAAGCTGGGACAAGTAACGGGAGCTCACACTGTTGCATGGCACTAGGGATTCGAACCGCCGAACTGCCGACCTTTCTGATAGACAAGCTCAGCGTCTTAGCCACTGAGCCGCCGCGTCCCTTTAAATACTATTTAAACACCTCTAAAATACTAGAGATGGAGTCCAAAGAAACACGTACATTGCACGATTTATGAATTATACTTTTGTCCAGTCAACCTAAATCTTGCATTTACCAGCTGAAAAGCCATACCGCCCTGCTGCCTCCAATTCAGTTTGCAATCATCTTCTACTGTATTGCAAATTTCTTTTTACAAAAATCTAATGTTCTCTGGTCTAAATAGAAGACGATTTCAAAAGCAAAAGATTTCCCCTCTGCCAAAGAAATACTGTAGAAAATTTCAAACTATTGACCCTTTAAAAAAAATGTTTGGGACCTTCAAGGAAAATCATTAACCTATAAATTTAAAAGGAGTTTGCCAGCTTATCACGCCAAATCTCTTTTCTGTGTGGCAGTCTATGAATACTATGGTTCCCTCTGCGTTGCTCTGGCCCTTCCTATACTCGGTCTGCCTGTTCCTCCTAACACCTGTTTTAAGTGCTTAGCAGCTGCTCAACAACATCATGGCAATGTGACCCAGCCAATGGCTGAGGCATGGAAGCAGGGATCACACCTAGAAAGCAGCCAATCAACAGGGGAGCAAAAATCACGACCTATAAACAAAAGGCTGCTTTGTTGAGGTCCGATCTTTGGGTAGAATGGAAGCTGATTTTGTAAAAGGAAGGTGGAGGTTCGAAGAGAGACGTGCCAAACTATTTCTTATTGCTGTAGCCTCCAAAGAGGAGTAGAACAGGTGTTTTTTTCGCAAATGGGCAGAAGGGACATTGTGAATAAAAGGCGTTATTAGGGTCTGAGCAGTGGGATGGCGTCAGGGCGGCATGGGGTTAACATCCGTAAGACAAAGCGAGAAACTTCAGATTCGTGCCTCTGCGGAATAAAAGATGCATTATTGCAACAGCCCTTGTTTGGAGGTGAAGGATGTCACGGGCAGGGGTGGACTTCAAAAGTTCCAGCAACAGGTTCGCTGCTCGCTGCCCCGTTGCTGGGTGGGCATGGACTAGTCGGCCTCCTGCACCACAGCAGGGGGGGGGGATGTTTTTTGCCCTCCCCAGGTTCCAGAGACATTCCTCGAGCCTCCAAGAAGGCAAAAACTGCTTCCGCCGGGCTTCAGCGGTCGGAAACGTCCCATTTCTGAACTTCTGGAACTTCTAGTAGGCCCATTTTTTGCCCTCCCAGAGCCTCTGCAAAGGCCCTGCACTTACTTTGCATGGGCCAGCTAAGGGTGGCATTTGGGGATTCACCGAATCAGTCAGAATTGTTAAGTAATTAAGCTCCCCATTAGAAGAGCGAGTATGCAGAGAAGCGTAATGAGAGTGATATGGAATAACACGCACAAACCAGCATACAGAGACACTGAATAGTATAAAAAATATAGTAGTTTACTATATAGAAATATAGAGGTATTCAGAGTACGGTTAACAATCCAAGTCATACACGGTTCAGTAATTCAGTTATCAAAATAGTCAGTCTAGCACACAAAATATAGCTAACAGTAGCAAACCACAATACTCAGTATACACCGATCAGCTTCTAACAAAACAGAGAGCTAACAGCCATTCTGGCTCCCTCTTATGGCTGCTTGAGGTAACAAACCAATTACATCTCTTAAGCATTTGAAGTAACAGTAAAGTAATCATAGCTTATATACATTGCCAAGCCAAGCCTAGGGTTACATCCCTAACGAGAATTCTAGCTAGAGGTTCGCCTGATCCTAACCCTAACCCGTGTGAACCCCCAGCAGTTCACCCCTGTTCACGGGTTTTAAAAGAAATCCAACTCACACTGTAGTGTGAGCGGCCTCACATTTGCAAACCGGTAGTGAAGGTAAGTGAATCCCACCACTGGAAGCAAGGGTCTTTCTTTCCTAGGAGTCCATGTTGAGGCAGGTGTGATACACATGCTTCCTCTAATTCTGAAGGTCGAGGCTATTGAAATCAGAGCAAATGACCCCGGCTACCATTGGTGAGGAGGACAAAATAAATAAATAAAAAACCTGTACTACTTTCCTCTCTTATTTAAGCCTGCAGTGGATAAAATCCATGTTGTTCTTTTCCTGGATCTTGTTCTACTCGTTCATTCTCAGCAGAACTATTGACCGCCGGCGTCGTAATTATAAGATATTGTAGCAAGGATTGGCAGGTTTCACCCTCCTAAATTTCTGGACCGCGGTTCCCATCGCTCCTAACCACAAAGGACTGTAGGAGGTACAGTCCTGAACCTCTGGAAGACACACGATCATGTTTCCCCGAAAATAAGACTGGGGCTTATATTAAATTTTGCTCCAAAAGATGCATTCGGGCAGTACGGCACTAAATACATCCATCTGGCTGACAATCTTAACTGGGGCTTATTTTTGGGGGGGAGGGCTTATATTACAAGCATCCTGAAAAATCATCCTAGGACTCATTTTCTGGTTAGGTCTTATTTTGGGGGGAACAGGGTACTTCTTGTCAGGACTACCTCAATCAGCTGACAACTGGAGAACATTTTGAGGAGTGGATTTTCAAGGTCCTTCCTAGACGTCACATTCTATAATTTTCTGAGTTAAATGACTTGCTGCTTAGCATTCCTAATCAGGTCCCCATGGATGGGTTCAGCCCATGCTTTTCTCTAAAGGGCAACTGTCTGCAATCAACTGAGGATTCTGACTTTTCCCATTTGGGTGAAGACATTTATATACTGTGTGAAAAGAGCCATGGATAAAGGTTCATCTCCATGGAAATTGCTTACATGGAGTCCCTGCGCATTTTACTCCGCTAGTCACTGCCGACTACAAGGGGCATTGCTCATCTCCGTCTCAAGGCTATTTTTATTATTATTATTATTATTATTATTATTATTATTATTATTATTATTATTATTATTATTATTATTATTATTATTAATTAAATTTATAGGCCGCTCCCTCTCCACAAAGGGACTCGGGGCGGCGTACAATTCAATATACAAACAAATGACGAGGAGGAGGTATATACAAAAACATTATACAATACATAATAAATAATCATGAGTTAAAACTACACGGTAAGATTAAAACAATTAAAATACCCAAAAATTCAGAATTAATTTAAAGTTTAAAATTGTCCAGGGGGATTAGAGAATGTAGTTATAATTCAGGCCAGGCCGGCTAGTTGGAACAGGTGGGTCTTGAGTTTCGTGTGGAAGGAGCGGAGATCGGTAGTTATCCTAATGTCGGGGGGAGGTCATTCCAGAGGGCTGGGCCCATCACAGAGAAGGCCCTACCCGTCGGTGCCGCCCTCTGGCATTGCTTAGTGGACGGCACCCGGAGGAGTCCCTCTCTGTGAGAGCGAATTGGTCGCAGGGATGTATTGAGCCAGCACTCAAATGTCCAAAGACTTTTATGCGATCCTGTGACCAGCGCGACATCACGGAGAACTGCTACCTTCCCACCAAAGTGGTACCTATTTATCTACTTGCATTTACATGCTTTCAAACTGCTAGGTTGGCAGGAGCTGGGATGAGTAACGGGAGCTCACCCTTTCGCATAGTACCAGGGTCTCAAACCTTGGCTGCCGGCTTTCCAGCTGATATGTTCAGCGACTTAACTACTGAGCCACCATTCTGCTTCCAGCCCCCCACCCCAAAAAGCCTCAAAGCCAAGTCAATGTTCTGGTTTCTCTAGACCAGGGGTCGGCAACCTTAAACACTCAAAGAGCCACAAAGGTCCTAACCGGAAGCCCCCCCCCATTCAATTCCAAACCCAACCGGAAGTCCGATTCCCCCACCAGAGTCTCCTCCGAGTGTGGCATCCTTTTTCCCCTACCTGTCCTAACCGAAAGCCCTATCAACTGTGGAGCTGATCGGCGATAGGGAGCCGCAACAGAGCGATGAAAGAGCCACATGCAGCTCCAGAGCCACAGGTCGCTGACTCCTGCTCTACACCTTTACCTTTCCTGATTCCATTTTCACTGTTGCTCTCACTCATCTCTTCCGTAGCTTTTGCCAGGATGCTACTAAGATACTAAGCCCTTAGAAGATACTCAAAGCCTCCAGTTTTGTTCAGCTCAATTTTTAATGAGTGCACAATTTTGGATGGCTGAACAACCAAGTCAACCGCTAGTCCCAAAAGGTTCGTGGTTGTATCTGAAGAGGAGGGAGTGAGCTTCCCAGTACTTGATCAGGGGAACAATGGGGAGAAAGAGATTGATGTTCATCTACACTTGACAACTATGAGAAGCAAAACTACGAGCTGGACTAAGACTGACTTCCTTGATGTGAGTCATTGGAACTATTCTTATGCCTTTAGTTCTGGTCACTATCATACAAAAAAGAGGGTGAGGTCCTAGAAAGAGTGCAAAGGAGAGCATCAAAGTTGATAAGGAGTCTAGAGGCTACATCAGTGTTTCTCAAACTTGGCGACTTTAAGTCCTGTGGACTTCAACTCCCAGAATCCCCCAGCCAGCATAGCTGGCTGGGGAATTCTGGGAGTTGAAGTCCACAGGACTTAAAGTCGCCAAGTTTGAGAAACACTGGGCTACATCTAAAGGCTAAAGAAACTAGGTATGTCTAGCCCAGGGGTCTCAAACTCAAGGCCCGGGTGCCATATCCGGCCCATGGGGTGCTTAGATCTGTCCCGTGGGGCTGCCCTGGAAACAGCAAAGAACTAGCTCACGGTGCCTCTGCCAGCGAAAATGGAGCTTGGGAGGGCCTCCCTCTCAAGTTCTGTTTTCGCTGGCAGAGGGTTGCAGGAAGCTGTCGCAGCTAAAAATGGAGCTCGTAAGGGTCGTGGCAGCCCTCACGAGCTGCATTTTCCATGGCAGAGCATTGCAGGAGGCTGTCACAGCCGAAAATGGAGCTTGGCAGCCACAGGCGCCCCCGACACCGGCTCTCAATGAAATCGAGTTTGACACCCCTGGTCTAGCCTAACGAAGCGAAGGGTTAGGGGAGACCTGATGACCTCTTCCAATACTTGAAGGGCTGCCACAGCAAAGAGGGTGTCAACATATTCTCATCTGAGGGAAGAAGAAGAAACAATCGGTAGAAGCTCATCAGAGACAAATTCAACAGGGAAAGAAGGAAGAATGTCCTGATAGTGAGAAAGATTAATGAATGGAAAATTTGCCTCCTGGAGTTGAGGGTGCTCCATCAATGAAGGTTTTCAAGAAAAGTCTGGACAACCAATAGAACAGAATGGAATGGAATGGTATGGACAGAATAGAATAGAATAGAATAGAATAGAATAGAATAGAATAGAATAGAATAGAATAGAATAGAATAGAATAGAATAGAATAGAATAGAATACGTTGGAAGGGACAGACCTTGGAAGTCTTCTAGTCCAACCCCCTGCCTAGGCAGGAAACCCTACACCAGGGGTGTCCAAACTTGGGAACTTTAAGACTTAGGCATAGCTGGCTGGGGAATTCTGGGAGTTGAAGTCCACAAGTCTTAAAGTTCCCAAGTTTGGACACCCCTGCCCTACACCACTTCAGACAAATGGCTGTCCAACTTCTTCTTAACAACTTCCAGTGTTGGAGCATTCACAACTTCTGCAGGGAAGTTGTTCCATGATATAAGGACTTCTGCCTTGGGCAGGGGGTTGGACTAGAAGGCCTCCAAGGTCCCTTCCAGCCCGGGGATTCTACATTTAAATGACATCTGACGAATTAAAAATAGGCTGAGACACAGCCTAAATTTCCTTATTAATTATAGTCTGGATGCATGGGGGTTTTTTTTCCCCACCCCCTCACTTTCGAACGTGACGTTAACCATCCTACTCTCCATCCTCAAGGCGTGACATGTCCATGTTGTGGGAACATGAACGCTGGACGTACGAACAATCACAGCTTAAGGAGCGCAATCAATACGTTTTGTGTCGTACTGTAACAACTGTCATTAAGCTTGAACGAGATGCCTATCTATCAAGGTACGCGCTTTGTTTCTTTTCTCGCTCTCTCTTTGAAAGTGGCATTCTGTTCGTCAACGTTTCCTTTTTATTTCGCAGAGAGAAAGAACTGCCCGGCCAGTCAATACGCTTGGATCACCCCCTAATGAATTGCTTTTCTGGTGGGTTTTTAATTTAAAAAAAGAAAAAAACAGAATTTGCAAAACTCACTTCTGCCTTGTAGTACAGATGACTGGAGACTTTCAAACAGGGGAAGGATCCACCCATAGCTGTCAGGTATAATTGCTCAGAACGGTGCCAACACTTTATATTTAATGAAGCCTGAGGTACACCACTTCTTTAAATAACAGTGATTAGCAATTCTTCTGACAGTGATTCACACTCCCACTCCAACTTTCTCAAATTCTAAGCAGCATCATTAACTGCCTTTAAATAGCTTCCCTCTCTTTGTCTCAAGTGACTCTTAATGCTACCATATTTTTTTCGGACTATAAGACGCACCAAGATTTCAAAGAGGTGTGTAAGGAAAAAATAAAAGGTTTCAGGCTTCAGCAGGGCTGGGGGAAGGCAAAAACGCCACCATTTTTGCAAAAAAGTGACGGAAAATGGACTGTTTTTCGCAAAAACAGAGGCATTTTTGCCTTCCCCCAGCCCTTCTGAAGTCTGCAAAGTGCTTCTGGGGGTTGGGGGAAGGGATAAACTTCAGTTTTTGCGAAAAGTGGCCTGTTTTTCGCCCATTTTTGGGGTACGGTATCATCAATATGCTGATGATACCCAACTTTTCATCTCTACCCCAAACCACCCAAACGATGCCCTCGATGTGATTTTCCCGATGCCTGGAGGCTGTGCGGATCTGGATGGGGAGGAACAGGCTCAAGCTCAATCCCTCCAAGACTGAGTGGCTGTGGTTTCCATCATCCCGATTTGTGCACCTTGTCCCATCTTTGACGATAGGGGGAGAAATGTTAGCCCCCTCAGAGAGGGCCCGCAATCTGGGAGTCCTCCTGGATATGCGGCTTAGTTTAGAAGAACACCTGACGGCCGTGACCAGGGGGGCCTTTTACCAGGTTCGCCTGGTACGTCAGTTGCGCCCCTTCCTGGATCGGGATGCTCTGTGCACAGTCACTCATGCCCTCGTCCTTTCTCGCCTGGACTACTGCAATGCTCTCTACATGGGGCTGCCCTTGAAGAGCACCCGGAGGCTTCAGCTGGTCCAGAATGTGGCCACGCGGGTTGTCATGGGGGTACCTAGGTGCTCCCATGTTACACCCCTTTTAGGCAGCCTGCACTGGTTGCCGGTTGTTTTCCGGGTGCGATTCAAGGTATTAATTATGACCTTTAAAGCACTCCATGGCTTAGGCCCAGGGTACCTGCGAGACCACCTACTGCCACCAGTAACCTCCCACCGTCCAGTACGATCCCACAGAGTTGGCCTCCTCAGGGTGCCGTCGGCCAGGCAGTGTCGGCTGGTGACCCCCAGGGGGAGAGCCTTCTCTGTGGGAGCACCTTCCCTCTGGAATGAGCTGCCCCCGGAGCTTCGCATAATCCCCAACCTCCGGTCCTTCGATGTGCCCTAAAAAGTTGGCTTTTCCAGCAAGCCGGCCTGGCCTGTTAATTTTAACTTATTTTAAATATATTGGTTTTTTAAAAAATTCGGTTTGTTTTTTTTGGATATGGATTTAATCTTTTTTAACTTTTGGGATGTGTGTTTTTTAATGTTGTACGCCGCCCTGAGTCCTTTTGGAGAAGGGCGGCATATAAATCCAAATAAACCAAACCAAACCAAACCATTTTTCACAAAAATGGGATGCGGTGCTTCGGGAGGCCAAAAATGACTGTATTTGGTGTATAGGATGCACCAAAATTTCCACGCTCTGCAGGGGGAAGGTGCATCTTATACGCCAAAAATTACAGTATATCTATTTTTTTTAAGGGAGGGAAAAAGTATTAGCCTGGCTTCCTTCCTTTCCCACAACGAAACACAACAGTTGTGTATTAAAAAGCTCATTATGACTGAGTAGTTTCAGAATGACAAAAACGTCAATGTCACTTAAAGGCTATACAGCATCCCGGATTTTCCTAAGGCTATTAAATGGGGTTTGGAACCAATCACCCGCAGCTTCGCATAAGGCACGGGCCATTAAATGTATAGATTAAATGTACAGATTTTAATTGTTGTAAACTAGTGGCATTCCCTGGAGAGGCTGCAAGAAGGATGAAGAACTTTTTTTTAAAAAAAAAATCTTCTTTCAGCTATCAAAGCTTGCGCGCGGCACCTAGCAAATGTCACCTTGCAATAAAAACAGGGTGTTTTTGTTTTTAAAAAATCCCATTTATGTCACGTGGCGAAATTTTGTCCGTCGCATAAAGTTTATCCCTTTTTGGTTCTGTATAAAATAAAAGGTAGGGTGATGATAAGCACTGTTATAGGCCAGCAAATAAAGGTATGCAAAGATCACCCAGTTGACAGTGGGTATGAATGGGAGCTCCAGAAACAATATATAAATGTTTATACAAAAGAACTTCTGCCAATCTAGCAGTTCGAAAAACATGTCGGAAAATAGGGACCACCTTTGGTGGGAAGGGAACAGCGTTCCATGCGCTTTTGACGTTGAGTCATGCCGGTCACATGACCACGGAGACGTCTTCGGACAACGCTGGCTCTTTGGCTTTGAAACGGAGATGAGCACTGCCCCCTAGAGTCGGAAATGACTATCACATACACGCAAGGGGAACCTGTACCTTTATACCAAAGAAGATATTACTGTATGTGTCCTGTGCTTTTGAGTAACTCAGAGGTGTCCAAACTTGGCAACTTTAAGACTTGTGGACTTCAACTCCCAGAATTCCCCAGCCAGCTCTGCTGGCTGGGGAATTCTGGGAGTTAAAGTCCACAAGTCTTAAAGTTGCCAAGTTTGGACACCCCTGGAGTAACTCATGAGTAACTCCGGCAATTGTAGGCTCAGATCCCCACAGTTTTCTTGGCAACCTTTTTGGAGGTGGCTGGCCATTGGCTTTTTCTTAAGGCTGACGTAAAGTTACCCCTCTGGAAGCTATGTAACCAGCATCTTCATTAACTGAGGCTTTATGTATTGAGGATGCTGGTTACTTGAGAAATTTTGCTCGGGTGTTATAGACATTAGAAGACATTTCCTCCCTGACTTCTGGGCTCAAAGGCAGTGTTAGAATTCAAAAAAATGTTGTGCTATATCTAATCCGGAGTCTTCTCTGCCTGGTAAATTATAACCAAAGCTTTTTCAGGCATAGAGAATCAGGACCATTCGTAAGGTGAGAGCATAGAAGATTTATACAAGCCTATATGCAAGAAATCCAGACGACTAAAATTCTACACTCAACTGGTGCCAGATAAGAGTCAATGGAATTCAGGAGGGGTTGGACTTGAAGCACTTGTGGGAATGCAACGATTCTAAATTGATGATGCACTTAATTCCACCACCTTCTAGCTTTCTCTTCTCTTCTCCCATGTCTGGTCTCATTTTTCACTCCATCACATGCAGTGTTTTATAAATGCCTCCTGTATAATCACATAAATTGGATTTAATAAATAAACATACTTTTAGGCCTTTGAACTGGGGTGCTGGAGAAACTGCAAGTCCCTTGGACTGCAAGGTGATCCAAACGGTCAGTCCTAGAGGAGATCAACCCTGACTGCTCTTTAGAAGGCCGGATCCTGAAGAGGAAACTCAAATACTTTGGCCACCTAATGAGAAGGAAGGACTCACTGGAGAAGAGCCTCATGCTGGGAAAGATTGAGGGCAGAAGAAGAAGGGGACGACAGAAAAGGAGGTGGCTGGCTGGAGTCACTGAAGCAGTCGGTGTGAGCTTCAATGGACTCTAGAAGATGGTAGAGGACAGGAAGGCCTGGAGGAACGTTGTCCATAGAGTCGCGATGGGTTGGACACGGCTTCACAACTAACAACAACAACAAAGTTTTAGGATTAAAGAACTGAGAACAGCAAGGAGTAAGATGAGGATTTTTTTAAAAAAATGTTGATGGGTAACAAATGACTGCCATTTAAGCTAGGCATCTCAGTATGCACACTCAAAAGTTAAAGCATAAGAAAAACGCGAGATTAAACAAGCTGAAAACCCATAAAGACTGCTTATAATGCAGAAGTTGTTATAACCCATGAAGAAGGTTAGGCTCTCCATTGACAGAGATATGAGGTAAGCAATCTCACTTCTTCAGACCCGGAATGTAATAATTGAGTCCTTAGTAAGCACACCTGAGTGACAGTTTTAGCAGAGATAGAAGAAATTTTAGAAAGAAGCTGCAACATGAAACCTCTGCAATCAATATATCAATGCCATTTCTAACTGAATCTGGGATGATCCAGGGTCACAATAAGATGAATACTGTGTACACTAAAAGAGTGGTTATTTTTTTTCCAAAGCAATACTGTTGAGAAGGGTGAAAATTTGCATTGTGCTTAGATAGGAAAAAGAAATAGGTAGGTAGGTAGGTAGGTAGGTAGGTAGGTAGGAAGGAAGGAAGGAAGGAAGGAAGGAAGGAAGGAAGGAAGGAAGGAAGGAAGGAAGGAAGGAAGGAAGATGTTCGATCCTGACCAGCTCCAGGTTGAGTCAGCCTTCCATCCTTCCAAGGTGGGTAAAATGAAGGAGCAAAATACTGACTCTGTAAACCACTTAGAGTGGGCTCTAAAAGCATTACGAAGCGGTATATAAGTCTAAGTGCTATTGCTATTGCTATGAAATCCTGCATCATTCAAATGCTTTGTCCTTCCATTGCAGCAGATCTTCATAGGAATTTCATTGTGAAAATTCAGTTCGAGGGCAGATTCAGGTCAGGTCAGCCTGAATTCAGGGTTGGGCTGAATTTGGTGCGGGTTCTACTTCAGAAGTTAACATCTATGTTAATTTTAGTTCACATTAAAAATTACAGTAGGAGAGAGTACATTAATTTAGGAGCGCGGGGGATAAACTAAGCTATGTAGAGCTGGGTTTTTTTTAAAAAAAAAAATTCCTTTCTGTTTCGACTATCTTTGGCAACTAGCTGATTGCTCACCGCTTAAGATGATTAAAAAATATTACTGCAAAAAAGGTAAACTGCAATATATTTTCTAAGATTTCACACGGTGTCTGTTCATTCATCCCCAGTGCATCCTATCACCCAGGAACAGAGAATATAATGCCTTTCACAATCTCTGGGTTTCTGAGAGCTGTAAAATAATTAATGGATTTGGAGAGGACCTGAGAGGACTAAGAACAAAATATTTGCATAGAGTGACATTTAGCACATAATAACTCTCAGAATGAATCCTGGCAAAGCTGAATAACAATTGAAAAAAGATAGCAAATTGCAAGAACTGGTTATAAATATCCCCCTCCCCCAGTTTTTAAAAAAAGAGTTATAGATATATCAATACTAGTCCACTGGTGGCACAATTAAATTTAGCAAGCTCTCTATTCCCAGTTGTTATCAGTTCAACAGAAAAAGAGGAGGAGGAGGAGAAAGAGGAGGAGGAAAAAGAGTAAGAGAAGGAAAAGGATGCTAGGGGGATGGGGAAGAGGAGGGGGAGGAAGAAGAGGAGGAGGAGGAAGGGAGGAGAAGAGGATGGGAGAGGGAGGATGGGGGGAAGAGGAGGAAGAAGGAAGAGGATGGGAGGGGGAGAAGGAAGATTAGGGGGAGGGGCAAAACGACGAGGAGAGGAGGAAGAAGAGGAAGAGACGGAAATGGATGGGATGGGAAGGAGGAAGAGGAGGGGAGGAAGAAGAAGAGGAGGAAGAAGGGACGAGGGGGAGGAGGATGGGAGGGGGAGGATGGAAGGAAGAGGAGGAAGAGAAGGAAAAGGAAGAGGAAGAGGAATGGGAGGGGGAAGAGGAAGAGGAAGAGGAAGATGAGCGGGAGGAGGGGGAGGAAGAGGAGGAGAAGGAAAAGGATGCAAGGGGGAGGGGGAAGAGGAGGGGGAGGAAAAAGAAGCGGAGGATGGGAGGAAGAGGAGGAGGAAGAGAAGGAAAAGGAAGAGGAAGAGGAATGGGAAGGGGAGGAGGAAGAGGAGGAGGAGGAAGAAGAGGAGGAGGATGGGAGGGGGAGGATGGGAGGAAGAGGAGGAGGAAGAGAAGGAAGAGGAAGAGGAGGGGAGGAGGAAGAGGAGGGGGAGGAGCAGGACGAGGAGGAGAGGAGGAAGAAGAGGAAGAGAAGGAAATAGATGGGAGGGGGAAGAGGAAGAGGAGGGGGAGGAAGAAGAAGAGGAGTAGGAAGGGAGGAGGGGGGAGGAAGAAAGAGAGGACGGGAGTGGGAAGAGGGAGAGGAGGAGGAAGTGTAGTTAAATAATAATTTTTCATGCAGCTGTTTCCAGAAATTAAACTGGGATTGGAAGCAAGTTCTAATACAGGCAGTTCTTGATTTACAATCCTGCATTTCGTATGGATCAAAGTTACAAAGGCATTGAAAAAAGCGAGTTACAATCCTTTTCCACACTTACGACGGATGCAGCATCCCTATGGTCACGTGATCAACATTTGGATGCTTGGCAAATGTCCTCAGTTTATGGCGTGTCCCAGGGTCACCTGTTCCCTTTTGGCAAATCAACGGAGGAAGCCAGATTCACTTAACAACCACCTTCCGACCTTTACAATGCCAGCAAGAAAGGTCCTAACATGGGGCAAAACTCACTGAAGAACTGCCTTGCTTGGCAGTGGAAATTTTGGGCTCATTTGTGGTCGTGAGTTGAGGACTGCCTGATTGAAAATGGGAGTTATGTTTGCCATAACCAATGTTTTCTGATTAGTCAGTCTGTATGGGATTATGCAGATATGCAGACAATACCACTCTAATGGGGAAAAAAGTGAAGAGGAACTAAAGAGCCTCTTGAAGCGGGTGAAGGAGGAGAGTGCAAAAGTTGGCTTGAAACTCAACATTAAGAAAGCTAAGATCATGGCATCCGGCCCTCTCAATTCCTGGCAAATAGATGGGGAAGAAAGGGAAGTAGTGACAGATTTTATTTTCCTGGGCTCCAAGACCACCGCAGATGGGGACTGCAGGTGAGAAATGAAGAAGACGCTTGCTCCTGGGGAGAAAAGCTATGGCAAATCTAGGCAGCATCCTAAAAAAGCAGAGACATCACCCTGCCAACAAAAGTGCGTATAGTCAAGGCTATGGTTTTCCCGGTTGCAATGGATGGCTGTTGAAAGTTGGACCATACTTTCTGAGCGCCAAAGAATGGAGGCCTTTGAACTCTGGTGCTGGAGAAGACTCCTGCATTGAGTCCCTTGGACTGCAAGACGATCCAAACGGTCAGTCCTAGAGGAGATCAACCCTGGCTGCTCTTTAGAAGGCCAGATCCTGAAGAGGAAACTCAAATCCTTTGGCCACCTATTGAGAAGGAAGGACTCCCTGGAGAAGAGCCTCATGCTGGGAACGACGGAGGGCAGAAGAAGAAAGGGACGGCAGAGGTGGCTGGATGAAATCACTGAAGCAGAAGGCGTGAGCTTCAATGGACTCCAGAGGATGGTAGAGGACAGGAAGGCCTGGAGGAACGTTGTCCATGGGGATGCGATGGGTCAGATATGACTTCGCAACTAACAACAACAACAATGGGATTAGATTGCAAGAAAGACAAATTTGGGGTATTTTTTTAAAAAAAGATTTCCAAGTATGAAGCGTTCCTCCCCTTCCCCTTTTGACTGTTGTCGCTCTGTCTCTACCTTTGCTTTATTTTTATTTTATTTTATTTCCTGCCAGCAGAAGACAATTTGCTGTTCTTAGTTACAGGGGTGTTGAAAAAATAACTTTGCAACCCATCTTCCCATTCACAATCTTTTGCAGGTCAGAGCGACTGCTGGGCTTAACGCCTAAGATGACAGTCCCAATTGCAGAAAAGAATGCTTCCGGTTATAAGACAGGCTTGCAATGATTAGCTTCTCTTTTGTCCTTTTGCAAGGGTCTCTGCTGCGTGCCGTAAGCCCGCGAACGTCAGTCAAGACGAGGACGTGAATAAAATCGAAGCATAGGTAAATAAAAATTAATCGATGGCGTGAAATATGTTGCTGGGACTATAATTAAACCTTCAGTTGGAACGTGGGATTGCACTCTGTAAAACATTGCACCGAAGGTATTCTTCCACAGCTGACAACTGTGATAATAGATTTGACAGGAATAATTCATACAATCAGTGCCTAAGAGAAGAAGTGCATGAGGCCAGGAACTGCCGCACTCGTTTCGAAGATGGGTTTGCAAAAGCATCCCAAATTCTGCCACAGGTCCCTTAGTGAAATGCATGTAAAAAACAGATGATCAGAGTAAATAATACATGGGATGCTTGGAATTGTTAGAGTGGTGTATAGCGGAAGTCAGGGGGGTGGGTTTGATTGGGAGGTGGGGGAGGGTTAGGGTGGAGGGTGGGGAAATATATATGTATAACTAATCTAGAAGATGGGATTAATGAAATATTGCTACTTTAAGAGAAACCTATATTAGGATTTATATATGTTTAATTAATTTAGATGATGAGGTTATTGGGCTATTGTTACTTTAAGAGAAACTTATATTATGATTGTTGGGAGGTAAGGGGGTACAACATTTGAATGAGAAATCTATTTTAAGATAGGGGAGGGGGGTACAGTATTTGGTACAATATTTGAATGAGGAATTTTTTTAAAGATGGGGGAGGGGAGGGGGAACAGTATTTGTATGTGATTTACATTATATGGTGGGGGGGGTAAAAAGGGGGAAAATTTGTTTGTGTAAAACTTTTTCAATAAAAAAAAAGCAGGGGGGAAAAAAACAGATGGAGTACAGAGGAATGCTTAATAGACTGCTCCATTAATTCTTCATAACTACACAAAAGCCAGAATTCTGTGTGTGATGTGTTCATAGAATAATAATAATTATTATTATTATGTGGTTAATCTTTGGTGAGATTCACAGCCTTTGGGGCTGGTTGGTAACCCAACAGCTCGAGTCCTAATCAAGGACCTTGGAACTGTAAAGGTAACGTCGGAGGATATAAGCTGTTCCAAGTAGGGCGGCTTTTTGTAGAATCAGAATGTTCAAGTCAGGTAAATTTAGAATTTCCAAATAGCGAGGTAGTCCTTTAGGTATTGCTCCAAGGGCTCCAATTACAATTGGGACAACACATGATTTCTTTTTCCACAGTCGCTCAACCTTAATTTGCAAGTCCCGGTATTTTGTGATTTTTTTTCTTGCTGTTTACCTTCAATTCGTGCATCACCAAGTATTATTATTATTATTATTATTATTATTATTATTATTATTATTATTATTATTATTATTATAAACTTTTATTCATTAAACATGAAACTCAGTCAACTGAACATTTAAAAATGCATCACAAATATCATTATTATTATTAATCATCATCATCGCACAGTCAGCCAGAGGTCCAGTCTGGGTTGGCCATTTTTGCCTACCTATCGAGTACTTAGCAAGGACCTGGGATAGGCAAACCTGGATGCCTATCCCAGCTTTGACGGTATTACAGGTATCGTCGCAGGATGGAAACAATCCCAAGTAAAGCCACCTTCTGCAATTGACTGGTGGCAAATTTGTCGATGCCAATGGTATTCAAGTGGTGCACCCAAAGCATCTATTACTATTGATCCTACCCTTCCTTGCCTTTGCCATAGTCATTCTATTTATTTGTACATCTTTGTATTTTGTTATATTATTATTATGATTATGTGGTTAATCTTTGGTGAGATTCACAGCCTTTGGGGCTGGTTGGTAGCCTAACAGCTCGAGTCCTAACCAAGGACCTAGGAACTGTTAAGGTAACATCGGAGGATATAAGCTGTTCCAAGTAGGGTGGTTTTTTGTAGATGATGATGATGATGATGATGATGATGATGATGATGATTACCGCTATGGTGGTGCAGTGGTTAGAATGCAGCATTGCAGGCTACTTCTGTCCACTGCCAGGAGTTTGATCCTGACTGGCTCAAGGTTGACTCAGCCTTCCATCCTTCCGAGGTGGGTCAAATGAGGACCCAGATTGTTGGGGGGGCAACAGGCTGGCTCCATAAACCGCTTAGAGAGGGCTATATGTCTAAGTGTGATTGATATTACAGCAGTCCTCGACTTACAAACAGTTCATTTAGTGACAATTCACAGAACACATCCTGGTGAACATGAATTAACAATTGAACGGCACTAAAAAAAAAGGTGACGTCAGAGCATTTTTCACACTGATGTGAAGCATCCCCAGGGCCATGTGTTCAAAATTCAGACACCTGGCAACTAGATTTTTTTTTGGGGGGGGGAGCAGATCCAGTGTCCCAAGGTCACGTGATCCCCTTTTGCGACCTTCTGACCAGCAAAATCAATTGGGAAGCCAGATTCAATTATCAACCACGTTACTAACTTGACAACTACCGTGGTGAACTTAACAAGACAGGTCATAAAAATGGGGCAAAACACACTGAACAGCTGTCTTGCTTAGCAACAGAGATTTCGGACTCAATGGTGGTCGTAAGTCGAGGACCACCTGTATCCTACCGATAACTCTGATCGGGTTCCTGCCCTTGGGCGGGTACGTACCTTGCTTGCGGACATCCTCCACGGCGGCCACCAACTCATCCTTCAAGTCTTGGCTTTCTTTCGCAATCTGTTCTCCTTTCTCCAAGAAGTTCTGAGTGGCTTGCTCAACGGAAGCTGCTAAGACGTGGGCCTTCTTAGACCGGCCTTTCTTCTTCCCTGAAGGCCCTTTGTTGCTGGTGTTTACGAGGGTCGTCACCTTGGAAGGAGAAACCAAGAAAGTGGGTTAGGAGCGTTGCCTGAAGCTTGTTCTACGCACGGCTGTCCTATTTCAGTATTTGTGAGAAGCCTATTTCTTTTTCATGGGAGACGGAAGTTTTGCAGAGTTAATTTAAAGTAGGACATCAGCGGAACCTCACATGGTCATTGCGGTAGAATCTCCAGCTAGAATAGAGGGAGCAAGGAAGAGACAGACAGACAGACAGACAGACAGACAGACAGACAGACAGATGATAGGTAGGTAGGTAGGTAGGTCAGTAGGTAGGTAGATAAATGGATGGGTTGATATGGATAGACAGACAGACAGACAGATAGAGATAGGTAGGTAGGTAGGTAGTTAGGTGGGTGGGTGGGTGGATGGATTGATATGGATAGACAGAAAGAGAGAGAGAGAGAGAGACAGAGACAGAGACAGACATGGATGGATGGAATTACACACACACAAACGTATTAATCTCCAACGGATTCCAAAGAAAAACAATTACCAACCTAATGCAAAGGGAGACTCCCCCAAAAAACCGAGACACAGAACAGGACAACGGCATCGCCTCCTCCCTTACATCAAAGGCACCACAGATAAAATCAGCAAAATTCTCCACAAACACAATATCAAGACAGCCTTCAACACTGACCAAAAAATAGCCAACATCTTAAGAAACCCCAAAGACAAAATCCAGCTAGAAAACCAAGGAGTCTACGAAATACCATGCAAAATCTGCCCAGCAATATACATAGGACAAACAAACAGGAGAATAAATGCACGCATCACAGAACACAAAAACGCAGTAAGAAAAAAAGAAAAAAAACTTCCTCCCTTTTCCAGCACCTTAAAGCTACAGGACATGAAATTAATTTTGAAGGAACCAGGTTAATCTCCAAAACTGAACACTTCAACAAGATAATAATTATGGAAGCTATCGAAATAGAGAAACACCCCCACAGCATGAATAAACGTGATGATGCCTCCCGCCTACCAGACATCTGTAAACCAGCACTAGTCAACAAACGAGCCCCACCCACCACCCAGGCCATTACAACACGAAATAACAACGGACACACAGCCAGCACCAATCAGCACCAATCTACCAATCATGATACAACCACATGACCAATCATTCCACTTACTGAAACAAAGCCAGCACTCAACACACCCCCACCAAGATTTATAGAAAGATGGCAGCTCCGACCACGCTTTAAGCCCAAAACCCAGCCTGAAGATGGCGAGTGAGACCTCGCCGCAATGTTGCCAAGACAATCTCAATCTTATATGGGAAAAGACCCGAATACAACAAGACCAGCACACCTACACATGTGAAAATCTACGAATATGTGTGTGTGTGTGTGCGTGCGCACGCGTGCACGCGCTCACCCGTGTGTGTGCATGTTTTCATAGATTTTCACGGGTGTAGGTATGCTGGTCTTGTTGTATTCGGGTCTTTTCAAGATATATATATATATATAGACTCTGAATCAAATTCTGTAATTGGAATAAGGAATAAAGGATTCCTTTGGACACTGCATTTGAGGAAGGATTCAATGCCAAGAGAGGGGTGGAAAGGACAAAGAGAGATGATCAGGAGTGGCAAGCAGGTGTTAAAAAAAACACAAAGGAAATTGGATCTGCTTAGCTTTGACCACGGTAGCCGAGCTTGGATATAATTGCACTTTTCAAGTGCCCAAAGAATTGTCAAATAAAGGAGAGTCCAGGCCTGTCTGCTGCCCATTCCAGAGTGTTAGACGCAGAATAATGGCCTTAAGTTTCATGAAAGTCAATTTTGATTGAAAGTTTAAGTAAAACTTCCAAACAATCAGAACAGTTGGGCAGAGGAAACAATTATTGATAGAGTTGGTGAAGTTCCCTTCACTTGATGCGTTCAAGGAGAGAATTGGAGAATTGGAATGGGAGAATTGTATGCTGGAAATAATTTAATTTGGATTTCCCCTGTGAGCAGATTGGATTGGACAAATGGCCCTTTTGCAACTTCCGTAATATACGCATCCACCTACACCTCCATTACCCCTCTTCCCCACTTAATAGTATAGCTGTATTTCCCAAGTCAATTATTGTGACTGTTCTCTCTGGGAATATCTAAGAAAGGAACGGTTTGATGACCTAGATCTGGAATGATTTTTTTTAATTCTACAGTTTGGAAATTATAATTCTATTAATTAACCTTTTGCACTATCTGTGCCTACAGTTGCTTCAGAGTGTATCCAGCAATAGGAATGGGCATTACATTTCAGTTTAGTGTACAGAATAGCTAATTGTGCAGAAAATCCCAAGAAGAGTACAATTGTACTGATTATTATTAATTTCAGAATATCTCTGTTTCTCCTCTCTTTCTCTCTCCCAATCTAGATAAAATGGATGTCCACTCTCTTTCTTTTAGGCCCATTTCCCCTGAACCTAACTTAACTAACCACATTTTCTGCTTCCTCAACCTTCTTTCCAGAGCACATTAAATGCTGCTTTGCCTCATTATTGTCAATGTGGCTCTTACATATTGCCAGATTGCAAGCAGCACATTAGACCCAGCCGGTCTGGCAAAGAACCAGTTCTGTGGTGCTAATTGTTTCTTAGCTGGTTCACCCTCGTTGTTTCTCCTCTTCTCTTCAAGTGTAATGTTAATTAATTAATTAATTAATTAGGAGGTTCTATGCAATGGGGAACCTAGGTTTTTAGAATTGTAAGCCGCCCTGAGTGGGAAAACTAGAGAAATCGAATCAATCAATCAATCAATCAATCAAAATAAACAACCTCCAACAGGAGTCATTCTAGTTTCTTCTCACTATAACCTTACACAGGAGGTAGCATACAGGGAGGTAGTCCTTGACTTACGACCACAATGAAACCCAACTTTTCTGTAGCTCCGTGAGAAATCTGTTAGCAGACCTTTGCCCCATATTACGGTATTTCTTGCCACGGTTGTTCAGTGAGTCACTGCAGCTGTTAAGTTAGCAACACGATTGTTAAATGAATCGGGCTTCCCCGTTGACTGTGCTTGTCAGAAGGTCTTATATACCGCTTCACAATGCTTTACAGCCCTCTCTAAGCGGTTCACAGAGTCAGCCTGTTGCGCCCCCAACAATCTGGGTCCCCATTTTACCCACCTTGGAAGGATGGAAAGGCTGTGTCAACCTTTGTTGTCGGTCAGGATCGAACTGCTGGCAGTCGGCACAATTAGCCTGCAATGCAGCATCCTAACCCCTGCACCACCACGGCTCCTAGATGATTGTATGACCACGGGATTCTGCAACCATCATAAATACATGCCAGTTGACAAGTGTCCGAATTTTGATCATGTGACTGTGGGGATGACGCAGCAGACACAAATGTGAAAAACAGTCACAAGTCCTTTTTTTCAATGCGGTTGTAACTTCAAGTGCTCACTGAACAAATGGTAATAAGTCGAGGACTATTTGTAATCAACGTCTACAACTTAAAAGTGAACATAAATTCTAAGCCTTTAGGTTCAAATATTTCGGATGAGGCTTACCTCGAGAATGCTGCAGTATTTATTAATATTTCATTTTTTTAAAATGAAACACAATACAGCTATCTACGGCTCTGTTTCTCTTCTACAAATATTTAAACAAAACAGTCCTTCTGTTCTGACCTAGGCTTCACAAAATCACGAAGCAGGCTCCTTGTCCCGATAAAACCCCTTCATGTGAATTCCTCTCATTCACATTGAGCAAAGTCCCGGCAAACAGTCTTTCAAGGGTGAATTTACAACCACAGACCTTATCAGGCTTGGAGAGCTGCCAGGCCGATATCTTCCTAACGCCACACTGTACAAGAAAATATGTGGCAAGGAGTCTCTGAGGGCCACGAACAAATCTTCACACTAATTAAGCGAACTAATTGTCTCCTGCAAACTCCCCTCCCCTTTCGCTCCTCTTTATTCCCTATGGGAGGGGCCATTCACTGTCCACCTGCGGCTTTACTCCCACGTCAACCCTTGTTCTTTAATTGTCCCTTTCTCCAGGCAGCTCTGCAGATGCGCACATTGGGAACAGGCTCCAGTTGTTTTTCTACCCCATTGACCTCTGACTCCGAAGGCAGCTGATAACTGTCGGACGGCCTTGGCCCCATCTCTGCCTCCAACTCAGAGCCTTCGTCAGAGCCTTCCCCAGACTCCAGGTCTGCCCCATGTTCCTCATCAGCCTCCTCACTGTCTGTCGCCAGCTCTGCTGGCGGGCCACAACACCTTCAACGCTGCTTGACAAAGTCATCTGCAACCTGTTTCCAGGAAAACAAAATGATTCTGTTGCTTCACCTTGCATTGTTCTGAGATTTGGTCCAACAGTTCCATTAGCCAAAAGAAGCTTCTGTGCACGGGCTGAATGAAAGCTTTTCTGACCTTCCTTTTAGCACGAAAAGGCAATTTGCATTGCCCCTATGCCCAAGTGAATCAGAAGTGACCATCCCGCTAAAATAATTGCATATGTGGCTTTTTTTTTTTACTAGCGACATACAAACAGCTGCACATAAATAGTAAGTAAGCAAGTGCATGTTTGCAGAAAAAGGCCATAATGTGTTGGCATATGGAGATGATGTCAATTTCTGTCCACTTAGGGATTTACTGGAACGTACAATTGGGCCAGGAATGCTAAAATCCTTTGCATGCAGCTGTATCTTGTTTATTTGTACATAGCTAAATTGGGGAGATAGAAAGATGCTCAACTATTTGCTGATGACACGAATTTGGAAAAAATTGCCAACACTACAGAAAAAAAGCTGAAGGTTCAAAGGGTTCATGATAAGCTTGAACCTTTTCTAACAAAATGCAGTTTAGTGGCAAGAAATGTAGGGCTCATTGGGGTCCTTAGCACTCTCTGAGCATTGCTGTTTTCTTGCAGACGTTTCATCACCCAACTAGGTAACATCATCAGGGAGTGAGGTTTGTTCCCTGTTGATATACGAGTGGCTTGCCCTGTCAGCATTGGTGAGAGAATTCTTGATAATTCCTTGTTTAGACTGATGTTTGTTGCTTCATTATTTGTCTGAATTTGTAGTTCATTGATTGGGGTATTGAATATATAAGAACCTATGTAAGCAGAGATCAAACCTCACTCCCTTCTAACGTGTTTCTGATGTTATCATATTTAGTAATGAATCTTCTGCAGGAAAAGAAACCAAGTTCAGAGAGAACCAAGATCTCTGCAGTTCAAGCCTAGGCTACAAATATTCTCTTTTAATGTAGGATTCTATACTTTGTTGTTGTTGTTAGTTGCGAAGTTGTGTCCGACCCATTGCAACCCTATGGACAATGTTCCTCCAGGTCTTCCTGTCCTCTACCATCCTCTGGAGTCCAATGAAGCTCATGCCGACTGCTTCGGTGACTCCATCCAACCACCTCGTTCTCTGTCGTCCCTTTCTTCTTCTGCCCTCCATCGTTCCCATCATAAGGCTCTTCTCCAGGGAGCCCTTCCTTCTCATTAGGTGGCCAAAGCATTTGAGTTTCCTCTTCAGGATCTAAAGACTTCTAAAGACCAGTCAGGGTTGATCTCCTCTAGGACTGACCAGTTTGATCGCCTTGCAGTCCAAGGGACTCAATGCAGGAGTCTTCTCCAGCACCAGAGTTCAAAGGCCTCCATTCTTTGGCGCTCAGTCTTCCTTATGGTCCAAACTTTCACAAGCCATCCATTGCAACTGAGAAAACCACAGCCTTGACTATATGCACTTTTGTTGGCAGGGTGATGTCTCTGCTTTTTAGGATGCTGTCTAGATTTGCCATAGCTTTCCTCCCAGGGAGCAAGCGTCTTTTAATTTCTTGGCTTTTAAGTTCTATACTTAGGTAGCAAAAATCAGATGTACAGATTCAAGAAAAGTCCACCTTGATTAGCAGTTGTGATTCCCAAGATTTGGATGTTCTTCTGGACCACAGATTAAGCATAAGCAAGCATTTTTTTCCAGTGAGTCCCTTTCGCGACAAACTATTTTTGTGTTGTGTGTTTTATTTCTTTGTCGGTAATATATAAATTCAACATAAGCAAGCAAGGTGCCAATGCATTCCTGAGGTGGATCAATAATGTTGAGATCATTAGAATGGATGATTCACTGCGTTCTTCCTTGAATAAGTCTTTTGGATAATTTATTTATAACACTATTCAAACATTAAGCATTTATACATTTCTGTGGCTTAAGTGTAAGGATAACGTTTGTGTAGGAAAAGAGATCAAATTATTCCAATTTACAATTTTCTTGACTCTTCTATTCCGCAACTCACAAAATTGAACTCCTGGACTCAAACTTTGTTCTAATTCTGTCTTCATCTCCTTCCAATTAACTGAACACAATGTGTGAGAACAAGGATGTAACTCAGTACCTTCAAACCTCTGCCGATCCTGTGAAAGAATACATGGTTTTCGTATTTTATGCTAAAAATAAAACAAAACTTCAACAGTTTCTGGACATTTAAAAGGAAAATGTGAAAAGAAAAAAACAGTTTGTGCAGTTCCTCAACTTGGAAATATATATATATATATCTTCAGCTTTCTGGATAGATAATGACCAAAGAGAGAGATCCTCTCCATATTCCATTTGGCCTTGAGGTCTTTCCTTTCACTTTTCCAATGAATAAGGACTTTGGCTCTTCAGATAATGTATCCATAATATAGTAATTGGAGCCTGGTCATTGAGTTCCTGTGTGGGAGCTCTTGGCTGATTTGATTTGATGACCCGTTTATTTTTCTTCGCTGCCCATCATATTATTGGGATTCTTTTCAAAACCATCAATATTCTTCAAAGTCTAATTTTTGCGGACATGCTGACCTGGGAAAAATCATCGCCTGGATGATTCTGAACTTTGCAGGCATCTGAATAACCTTTTGAAGACCTTCAACACTACTCTAGCAAATGCTAGACGCTGTTTCTTGGCTGTTAGATTCTTTGCAGATAAGGGCTGATCCTAAACTATCAAAGCTATCCACCATTTCAATATCTTCATTACCATTCCTGAGACTCGCTGCTTTTCCCCGTTGTGGTTAATTTAGTTTTCTTTATGTTTAATGAGTCCCATTTTATCACTGTGCTTGACTTTCATTACTGGAGCTTTCAGATAATGCCTTTTTTTTTCCAGCCATCATTGAGTGATGATATTTTTCCTCCAATTCTAAATACATTATCACCTTCCAATCCAGCTTCTCTGGGGGTATATTCAGCATGTAAGATGAATAAATAAGAAGTATACGGTGTTTGTCTGACTTCTTTGCCAGTCTGGAACCAGTTTGTTCTAGGACGTTGACTTCCTCATGTGTACAGGTGCCCTGTTTCCCCGAAAATAAGACCTCCTGGGATAATAAGCCCAATTGGGCTTTTGAGGGCATGCGCTAAAATAAGCCCTCCCCCAAAAATAAGCCCTCCCTGAAAATATTGCAACCCAGCAGCAGCCATGAGGTGACCATGCTCGCCGCCTCCTGCGCCTCAAAAATAATAAGACCTCCCTGAAGGCCAAGCGCTTATTTCGGGAGTTTCAGGGAAACACGTTAGTACAGACTAGCTCAACTTACAACCATTTTTAAACTACCATACAAAGTTAAGACTGTACTGAAAAAAGTGACTTAGGATTGTTTTTCACACTTACGACCATTGGAGCATCCCCAGGGTCATGTGATCAAAATTCAGGCACTTGGCAACTGGTTCCTATTTATGACGGTTGCAATGTCCCGGGGTCTTGTGATCCCCTTTTGGGAACTTTCGGACAAGCAAAGCCAACGGGGAAGCAAGTTAACAACTGCGGTGATTCACTTTAACAACTGTGAGAAGGTCGTAAAATGGGGCAAAACTCATTTAACAGCCGTCTCGCTTGGCAACAGAAATTTTGGGGTTCAGTTGTGGTCATAAGTCGAGGACTACTTGTGTATAGTTGTCGCGAGAAATGTTCTGGAATCCCCATTTTCCTAAGCACATTCTGTAGCAGGGGTGTCAAACTCTGTAGCAGGGGTGTCAAACTCAAGGCCCGAGGGCTGGATCCGGCCCGAGGGGTGCTTAGATCTGGCCCGGGGGCCGCCCTGGAAACAGCAAAGAATTGACCCGTGGTGCCTGTGCCAGACAAAACGGAGCTCAGAAGGCCCTTGTGCCATCCTCCTGAGCTCAGTTTTCACTGACAGACAGCTTGGGCCAACACAGGCGCCCCTGACACGCGTGGCATCGAGCTGGTCACGCCCACCCTAGCCACACACACCCCAAGGTCAAACACCCTGATGCGTCCCTCAATGAAATTGAGTTTGACACCCCTGTTCTATAGCACAAAAGGTTTCCTGTCAGGTCCCAAGAACCGAGAAAGGCGTGCAGAATTACTTCTGAGCGGCTTCCTTAATTTGTTTGTCACCTAAAGACAGAAATCTTGACAAACCGAAGCAACTAGTTTCAACCCTTTGGATACCCTCTTGAGAATTGCTAGGGAGGATCCTTCTTCACTCTCTTTCTCCCAACCAAACTTTCTAAACTTCGTTGTCTCTTTGCTCTCTGGAACGAAACCCCCCCTTTTTTTCTGGGAATCCAGACTACATTCCACCCCATTGACACAACTGAAGACCTTTCTATAGACAATGAATCATATATTGAGTTCTTTCTGGCTGAGGTCGGTAAAATGAGGACCCAGATTGTTGGGGGCAAGATGCTGACTCAGTAAACCGCTTAGAGCAGGCTGGGAAGCAGTATATAAGTCTAAGGGCTATTGCTATTCTTTGGCCTTCCCAAATATCCAGCGTGCATCAACAATAATATCTCTTGTTCCTTGGCCCTTTCTAGATTCATGTAATAGGCAGTCCTCAACTTATAACCACAACTGAGCCCAGAATTTAGGTAGCTAAGTGAGAACTTTTTAAAGTGAGTTTTGCCCCATTTTAAGACTTTTCTTGCCTACATTTGTTGAGTGAATCCGTGCAGTCGTTAAATTAGTAATATGGTTATTAAGTGTATCCGGCTTCCTCGTTGACTTTGCTTGTCAGAAGGTTGCAAAAGATAGTCACATGATCCCTGGACACTGCAACAGTCCTAAATATGAAACCAGTGGTCAAGCATTCAAATGTACATCACATGACCAGTTGCCAAGTGTCCGAATTTTTATCGTGTGACCACAGGGATGCCCTCAATGGTTGTAAGTATGACAAACAGTCATAAGTCACTTTTTCAGTGCCATTGTAACTTCGAACTGTCACAAAATGAACTGTTGTAAGTCGAGGACTACCTGTATTTCACTTTTCATGTAGCACCCTAATCTGCACTGGATGATCCTGCATACAATAATTAACAGTAATAATCATTTACTATGGACATTATTATTATTATTATTATTATTATTATTATTATTATTATTATTCAGATTTGAGGGTATTGTGTCAGAATATTCATGAACTGGCAGAGACATGGTAACAAGGTCAGCCAATGAATAAGCATTAGTAACCAGGTCAGCCAATGGGAGGTGAAACAGTTTGGAGTCTGGGTGTGGCTTAGCTCTGAACTGAAACTAAAAGAAACTCATTCTCTGTATAGCCTGCCTGTGTTTGAACCTGCTTTACAATCTTTCCTCTCCACCCCGCTGGAAGAATCTGCTGTTGGTATTGTACATTTAGTCATGTGTTATTATGTGTATAAAGAAGCTAATGAATGCTGATGAATCAGTTATCTGTGTGAGCTTTCTGGATGTGATTTCTACTGCAAACTCTGACATATTGTACAAAACCTCTTGATATTGGTACGTAGATTGACTTCTTCCAATCTATTGGTCGCTGTGTTCCACAATTCACAGGTACACTATAGTGCCAAAAGTATTCGCTCACAACTGCTTCTGATTATGTGGATGGGTGAGCGAATACTTTTGGCAATATAGTGTACAGACCCAATTGGCGTTGATAAGGAAGGGATTCTTCAGTAGCGCAAATAGGAAAATAACTCCAATTATACCTGGTCTAATGTTAGTAATTACAACCACTATAATTGCTGAACTATTTGCTGAGATTCTTTTCCTTATACTTATTTGTCATTCATTAGCATGAGGTTAGCGTAATAGGTTATTAAATCATTAGAGTGTACCTATTACCGCAGTATAAGTGCTTACTTGCAAAAGTGTTTGCAATAGTTTCTACAGCTAGACCTAACACCAACTTACATAATTTGACCTCAAAGGTCAATTTGCTTCTAATTGTTGGCTCTTCTGCAAGAAATCAGTCCATTTTAAGCCTTCTCCCCATGACCAAATGCCGTTATTCTCTCATAAAAAAAGCAAAATGTTATTTAACTACAATAGAACGGAGCTATTAATTTAACATTAAAAGTGCCTGTCTAACCGGTTATTAATATTAATGTTTTTCGAGAATACGTTAAATCGGTTCAAATAGTATAGCGAACACTGGAACATCCAAACGCCTTTGGTCTAAGGTTAAATTGTAAAATAATTCCCATCATGTTTCAAAATCAAAGAAATTGGGAGGATCATTAATTCAACACCATTTAAAGTTATAGACTTTATTCTGCTTGCCTGCTGCTATAGCTTTTGAAGTCACGATATCCTGCACCAACAATGTCAGAGGTCTACCTGCTTGTGAAGGTTGTGTCCAGCAGATATTCAAGAGGTAAAGCTTCCTAATTACTTGACAGGGATTTTTCTGAGGCCTAATACAAATTCTACAAAGCATTGTGTTTCCCTAAAATTCCACCTGCTATGCTTGTCAATCCGAAAGGTCGGCAGTTCGGCGGTTCAAATCTCCAGCACTGCATAACGGAGTGAGCTCCCGTGACTTGTCCCAGCTTCTGCCAACTTAGCAGTTTGAAAAGCATGTAAAAAATGCAAGAAGAAAAATAGGAACCACCTTTGGTGGGAAGGTAACAGCGTTCTGTGAGCCTTTGGTGTTTAGTCATGCCGGCCACATGACCACGGAGACGTCTTCGGACAGCGCTGGCTCTTTGGCTTTGAAACAGAGATGAGCACCGCCCCCTAGAGTCGGGAACGACTAGCACATATGTGCAAGGGGAACCTTTGCCTTTTACCTTCATAGTAACTATGGTGTATAGGAAGAAATTCATCGGGTGTACAATTGGTCCATAATTATTTTCTACCGCTAAACCCAGAAAATGTACCGCTGATATTTTTTTGGCTTAAAGCAGTCCAAATGACAGCATGTTTCAGATTTAGTTGTGATATTTTAATATTGCTTGCTTCAATACAGATTACATGTTGCCCCTCATACTGAGCAGCTATTCCAGAGTCAACTACTTGTTGGTTAATTGTGCGTGGTGGTTTTTCTCCTCGGCATTGGAGGTAACCACGTCTGAGGCATAATTACAACAGCTCATTTAGTGACCGTTCAAAGTTACAACATCACTGAGAAAAAGTGACATGACCACTTTTCACACTTACAATTTTCGTGGCATCCCCATGGTCACCTGATTTATAGGTATTTATATTCGGATGCTTGATAACTGGACACTGCTTTTGTGATCGGCTTTTGCAACCTTCTGACAAGCAACGTCAATGGGGAAGCCAAATTCACTTAGCAACCAGGTTATTCATTTAACAACGGCGGTGATTCACTTAACAAATGTGGCAAGAAAGGTTGTTAAATGGGGCAAAACAAATTTCTCACTTAACAACATAAATTTTGGGCTCAGCTGTGGTCGTAGATTGAGGACTGTCTGTGTTATAAAATGTGAACATTCACAAGTGTCTCTGTGGAAAGTGGATATGAATATCAGTGGTCTATTGTAACGTCAAACATTTCCTAAGCAGCCGGTTGTAAATCAAAGACTACCTCTGCACATGGTTGACAACAGTGAGGAGAGCCAGCTGACTAGGAACATTAGACACAACAAAACATGGATAGACATGAAAGCTCCTATCTCAGAAATTATCTGCCATCAAATCTCCTTCACCAATCAGCATTTGAAGCAACTTCCTTCTTGAAGCTGGCTGGACCCAAGTCCAATGTTCTCCTTGTTAAATATTTCCTTCATTTCTCCCATTGTTACTGAACATACAGCCATCCTTTCGTACATTCTTTACATTATGGACAAACTGATTTGTCAATAATTTGGCATTTCATTAACAGAGTTACAAATGAAACCAATCTCCACTAGAAAGTTCATGTGGTGTTTTGGCCCGCCGGCGGCCAGAGGAGCTGGAAGCAGCGTCGGGACAGTGAGGGGGTTGGGGAGGAACATGGGCCAGTCCTGGGGGCTGAGGAAAGATCAGGCGAGGGCTCTGTGTCAGAGGCAGAGGGGGAGTTAGACAACAGTGAGGCAGAGTAATAGCTGGAGCCTGTTCCCAGTGAGCACATGCTCAGAGCTGCCAGAAGACAAGAACAACGAAGCAGGGTCAACTTAAGAGTAAAAAGCCACACCTTGGAGGTGATTGGCCCCTCCCATAGGAAACAAAAGAGGAGCGAATGGGAAGTGGGCTTTTGCAGGAAACAATTTGTTCATTCAGTCCAGAAAGTTCTGTTTGTGATTATAAGAGACTCTGTGCCAAGTTTTGCTTTGCCCTGGTGTTTGGAAACTAGTTATCTGGCAGCGCTCCAAACGAGATAAGGTGCGTGTGGATAAACATTCCTCTGAAAGACTGTTTGCTAAAGCCTTCCTGACTGTGAATGAAAGGAATTCTCAGTCGTATAAACAAAAGAGGGACCAAGACTTTGATTCTTGCTTTCTAAGGAAGCCTAGGTCAGAATATGTGGGTTCCCACCATGGACAACAGGACCCCTATCCAAGATTTTAAAGTCTCATATTTGGAGAACTTGTGAACTGAAAATTTAGTATACTACACACCTGTCAAATTCCACTAATCAATAACATCCAGTATATTTCTACGGTTACGATAAGGTTATGATAAGATCTCATCTCTATCTTCTATGAGTAGGATTCACTGTGGACTTTATTTCTCAAGCAGACATACAATTTCTGTACTTATATTTCTTTGTTAAGCTAATTGAATTTTAATGCCTCGTTCATCATTTTATAAAATACCTTTTCTGCCAAATGAAGAATAATTGGGAAAGTGTTTAATCAGGCAAAATAACTATATAGAGGACTTTTTTTCTCTGTTTCCCATTTCTTCCCACCAAGACAAGCTATTAAGAAAACTGATTACTTAACTGATTCATCTTTAGGAAATTGGCTCAGTGTCCAAGTGTTAAATATAACTGGTATTAGGGTAAAAATCCCATGGTTCTTTGCATTTAGCCAACTTGCTAATAATCACATTTTTCAAAGTCTATTTGTTGTTGTTTCTACAACACAACTCTAGATAAGGAAATACCTAACACTTTCTGCCAAAATGTCTTGACCTGCACACACTGTACTGCATTTCCTATTTATTTAGATTTTTTAAAATCCCATCTTGATTGTTTTTATAATAAATGAAAGTGGTGAATGAATCTAACTCTCCTTCCTCCTCCTATTTTCCCCATAACAATAACCCTGGAAGATGACCTGGATAGAGAGTGAGTGACTGGACCAAAGTCACCCAGCCGGCTTTGATGCCTAAGACAGGACTAGAATTCACCGTCTCCTGGTGATTGGCCCAAAGTCATTCGATTGGCTTTTCATACCTAAGGTGGAACTAGAATTCCCTGTCTCCTGGTGATTGGCCCAAAGTCACCCAGTCGGCTTTATGCCTAACACAGGACTAGAACTCACCATCTCCTGGTGATTGGCACAAAGTCATTCGATTGGCTTTTCATACCTAAGGTGGAACTAGAATTCACTGTCTCCTGGTGATTGGCCCAAAGTCACCCAGCCGGCTTTATGCCTAACACAGGACTAGAATTCACCGTCTCCTGGTGATTGGCGCAAAGTCATTCGATTGGCTTTTCATACCTAAGGTGGAACTAGAATTCCCTGTCTCCTGGTGATTGGCCCAAAGTCACCCAGCCGGCTTTATGCCTAACACAGGACTAGAATTCACCGTCTCCTGGTGATTGGCACAAAGTCATTCGATTGGCTTTTCATACCTAAGGTGGAACTAGAATTCACTGTCTCCTGGTGATTGGCCCAAAGTCACCCAGCCGGCTTTATGCCTAACACAGGACTAGAATTCACCGTCTCCTGGTGATTGGCGCAAAGTCATTCGATTGGCTTTTCATACCTAAGGTGGAACTAGAATTCCCTGTCTCCTGGTGATTGGCCCAAAGTCACCCAGCCGGCTTTCATGCCTAAGGCGGGAGTAGAACCCACCATTTCCTGATTAGTCACTCATCCGGCTTTCAAGGCTAATGTAGGACTAGAATTCACAGGCTCCTGGTTTCTAACCTGGAGTTTCAACCACTAGGTCAAACTGGCTTCCTTCATATTTTAATTCCTACATACAGTATTTGCATCCTTACTCTTTAGAGAATGAGTCTGTGATGAAGTGTTGCTCATTTTAGTTTAACACACAGGATGCGAAGAGCTGAAATTACTGATTCCAGTGGCTGGAATTTCAGCCCTCTCTGACACCATCAGAGGTGGCATTCAGCCAGTTCTGACCGGTTCTGATGAACCGGTAGCGGAAATTTTGAGTAGTTTGGAGAACCGGCAAATACAACCTCTGGCTGGCTCCGCCCCCATCAGAGGTTGCATGCCGCTGGTTCACACGGGTTCAGGCGAACTGGTAGTGGTGGCGGCATAATGCTTCACCCACCCACCCAGACATCATCACGGACCTTCTGTGCATGCCCAGAGGTGTGCACTCCCGCTACCAAACCGATAGTGAAGTGAATAGAATACCATTACTGGCCCCCATCTATTTGCTGCCTCCCGGGTCCCAGCTGATCGCCTGGGTCTTCTTCCCAGATCGGCTGGGTCTTCTTTTGTTGCCCTGCACAGGAGAACGGAGCTGGAAAGCAGGTTAGCGGGATGGGAAGGGAAGGGAATGGGGATTTTACGGTATCCTTGTCCTGGAGTGGGGAGGGAATGGGGATTTTTGCAGTATCCTTCCCCTGCCATGCCCACTAAGCTACGCCCACCGAGCCACGCCATGCCCACAGAACCGGTAGTAAAAATTTTGAATCCCACCACTGGTCACATCATGCATTACTTAAAAAAACCTCTCCAGTGGCACACACAACATTGTTAAACAACGCATCTTTTGCGCTGTAGCATCATCCCATTCGGGCTCCTTGCAACTACAGACTGAAGGGTTGACCGTTTTGCCTTTGGATGTATTTACCACGTGGTCACATTAAAGACTTAAAAGAGATTTTGTTTTAATCTCTTAATTGCCATCTAGTGATCATCCAAAGTTGATTAGCCAGTGCTGAACAGTTGGGAGTTTGAAAGATTTAAGGTGTAGGATTACTTGACAGGGTAAGCTGTAAAGTAACCATAAGTACATTACGCGAGGAGAGAAAGAAAGAAGGCAGCGGTCTTGGGAGCAGCAATCATTGAAATAGTTGAAATATATTTTCAATTAACGGAATTAAGCCAGGGAGAACCAATCCATTTCAGGGTCAACCAAGGGACTGACACGTGTCAAAAAGGAAAAGGAAAATGATTCCTGGGTTTCTCGCAGCCAAAGAGGATTGTGGGGTTAGAAAATAGATCAGGGACCTGTTGGGAGTGAGTTCCACAGGAAACTAGCAGAATCCAATTGGATATTGAATAGGAGCCTCGGTGGCGCAGTGGTTAGAGTGCAGTACTGCGGGCTACTTCTGCTGCCTGCTGTCTGCCTGCAATTCAAATTTCACCAGGCTCAAGGTTGACTCAGCCTTCCGTCCTTCCGAAGTGGGTAAAATGAGGACCCGGATTGTTGGGGACAAGAGGCTGACTCTGTAAAATTGCTCAGAGAGGTCTGGAAAGCACTGTGAAGCAGTATATAAGTCTAAGTATTATTGCCATATTAGGAGGAATTGGCCAATAATGAGGAGAGGTTAAGAAATGAAACAAACATCTACAGAATCCTGATCACCGTAGATTTTCAAATGAGAGCTGGAGGGTGACCAGATAATTTAAGTAATGTGGGTAGGGGTCCTTGTTGCTGTCATGCCTGCAAACCATCTTTTCTTTTTGGACTTCAGGCCTCCCATACTTTCTACTGTGGGAAAATGGGAGGGGGGGTTATATGGAGTTGGGTGATATGTAGCCATAACAACATTCTTCTTAGAAAGCCAAGGTCACCTTTGTCTCTGCACCTGGCCGGATCGGGATGGGAGGAATCTGTCTTCGTGGCAGTGGAAGATTGGTCCATGTGATGAACTTGTGGGTGTGGGGGGGGGGGGGCAGGATCTTGAACTTTCAACTGGGTGGGGGAAACTGGAAGCTTTCAGATTCAGGTTTTCCCAGATGTGCCAAGATGGCTCTTTTAATAAATTGGAATTTTGAGAAACCTCTTGCCTCAGATTCTTATTTTATTTTGGATGCTATTTGGAACCCTGATAGTTGCTCTTTGAGCTTGCTTGTTTTCTGGCAGACATTTCATGACCCAACTAGGTAACATCATCAGTGCTGGTGACGAGTATGGTTTGCTGTCAGTTTATATTCTAGTATCCCGTCTGTCAGTGTTGGTGGGGCCGAGATTCTTTGGTTGGGCTGTTTGCTGTTGGTTTCTTTGGCAGTTTCTTGATTGGGTTTTTGCTTACTTGATTGTTGGCCTGATGTTAATCTTGGAATTAATCTAATACAGGTAGTCCTCCACTTACAACAGTTTCCTTTGTCACCGTTCAAAGTTACTGAAAAAAGTGATTTATGGCCATTTTTCACTCTTATGACCTTTGTGGCATCCCCATTGATCACGTAATTTACATTTGGATGCTTGGCAACTGACTCACATTTATGACGGTAGCAGTGTCCCGCGGACATGTGACCACCTTTGGTGACCTTCTGACAAACAAAGTCCGTGGGGAAACCAGATTCACTTCACAATTATTCATTTATCAACTGCAGGGTTTCACTTAAAAATATGGCAAGATAAGTTTGTAAAATGGGGCAAAACTCACTTAACAAACGTCTCAATTAGCAACACAAATTTTGGGCTCCATTGTGGTCACAAGGTGAGGATTACCTGTACTGTTCTGGGTGCTGACTGCTGATGGAAAGGATCAGGCATGGATCTTTTTGCTCCCTTTTTGGCTGCTTGATTGTCTCTTTTGCACAGTCTATAGCAGAGGTGTCAAACTCAATTTCAATGAGGGCCGCATCAGGGCTGAAGTTGACCTTTGGGGGCCAGACGGGTGTGGCTGACTGGGTGGACATAGCCAGCTTGATGCCACTCACTGACCGTGACCGACTGGGTGGGCATGGCCAGCTTCACACCACTCCCCAAACTGTTGGCATGTATCATCTTTGTGGGCTGGCCCCTTACATTTTCCACGACGGCCCCATGGGCTGGATCCGACCACTTCATGGGCCGCATCCAGCCCGTGGGCCTTGAGTTTGATGCCCCCGGTCTATAGATACTGTTAATGTCTATGTGTGTCTATTGGTGGCCGATTTGTCAGAGTGCCAGGCTTCTAGAAATCCCCTGGCAATTTTGGATTTGGCTCGGTCTATGATGGTCACGTTTTCCCCATTGAAACCATGGTTACGTCTGTCTGTATGTTGTGAAATGTAGTTAGGAGACAGTCCCACACTGAGCAAGAGAGGGATTAGTGACGTTAAAGTCCCTCCTATGTTACATTTTCTAGGATTCTAACTAAAACCTCCTTCACCAAAAGCCCTGTTGAGCATATGGAATTACTTAAGTGCTTCAGGAGGCAGCAGTCAGCAGAAATAATGAGAGCAAACCAGCACATGGAGTGTGAAGTCTTCTTATCTTAGTCAGGCACAAATCTCCTCCCTCCAGACCGGGCACAGGCAAATATTCATCCTCACCGCTTGCACAGGACACGAATCCAGGAATTATGGATAAAGTGCAGCCCAGCAATTTGGAGATGTAGAAATATCAAATAAGGAAGGAAGGAGGAGAGGGGGGGGGGGAAACCACCCGGCTATTCAAATGTACCTTTTGACAAAGCCAAGAAGTTTTACTGAGTGAGTCCACGAGCAGTTTAAAAGCTCCCCCCCCTCTCTCCCTCCCTCCCTCTCTCTCTCTTTTCCCCCCACCCGGAATAGCAGCTTACTCCTGTGCCATAACACTTAATTCCCACAGCACTGTCTCTTTTCTCATCTTCTCATCTTTCCTACTATTTTCTCCTATTGGTTCCTTATGATTTATCAATTGCTATTTGTGATTTAGGATTAATGACTATAACTATGATTATGACTTATAACCTCTTACTTGCTGTTTATATGTACACTATAAGCTTATGCGCCAGAGACAAATTCCTTGTGTGTCTGGTCACACTTGGCCAATAAAGAATTCCCTTCCCCTTCCTTCCCTTATCTTTCCTCTTTCGTTCTTCTGTTCCTTCTCTTCCCTCTTTCATCCACTTTTCCTTTCCCTTCTCTTCCCTTTCATCCTCTTTTCTTTTCCCTTCTCTTCCCTCTTTCATTTGCTTTTCCTTTCCCTTCTCCTCTCTCTTTCATTCTCCTTTCCCTTCTCTTCCCTCTTCCATCCTCTTTTCCTTTCCCTTCTCTTCCCTCTTCCATCCTCTTTTCTTTTCCCTTCTCTTTCCTCTTTCACCTTTTTTTCGTTTCCCTTCTCTTCCCTCTTTCATTCTCCTCTCCTTTCTCTTCCCTCTTTCATCCTCTTTTCCTTTCCCTTCTCTTCCCTCTTTCATTCTCCCCTTCCTTTCCCTTCCCTCCCCTCCCTTTCTCATAGTTCTGGGTTGGATTCAATGCTGTTAATGAAAACCGAATCCAGCTGGCTCCCCTTTTTCTATCCAAGAGACTGAATTCCTTTTGGATACTGAAAGGCTTACATTTCTAATCTACGCTCCTTCATCCTTAAACCCTTTCATAGTGTATTCTTACTCTTGCCTTGCTTCACTTAAATCAAACTCCTTTTAGTCATCGACAGTCCAGTCTGTCTGCCATCTTTCAGGCAGAGCTGAATTTTCCTTTGTCCTGTTTCGCATAGTCCAACACTGAGTACGGGTAGTCCTTGATTTATGACCACAATCGAGCCCAAAGTTTCCATTCCTAAGTAAGTCAAATGTTAAGTGAATATAGCCCCATTCTATGACCTTTCTTGTTAGGTGAATCACTGAAATTGCAAAGGCGGTAACACTATACTTAATATTAACAGCCGGGATATAACATGCTTAGTAAGAGTATTACTTATATTAACACTTTTTTTGTATATTTTACCCCTTAACCAAAATTGGGTTAAATTGTTTAGTTGCGTCTAGTTCCATCTGCAGTTTGTCTATTTTAATCGAGGCATCCTAAATATATCCTGTTGTTTTTCCAAAAGTCAAATTATAAACAGCATTCTGATAAAAGATTTTCTAAAGGAACCTATGAAAGGGCTGGAGAAATTCTGGTAGAGAGGGGAAAACCTCTTCAAATTCTAAAGAAAAGTAGAAATCATTGCTGGTGTGAGAGCTTGACACATTTTTTTTTAAAAAGCCACAAAAGAGTTTCAAGTCTAAGTAAGGGATTTTTTTTTAAAAAATATATGATTTCATGCTTTTGTACCATTTTTCACTATTACATCCATTGTTCTTGGTGGAAACCATCATAAAGTTCAATGCAAACCAGCAACAACAACAACAAAAAAACCCAGTATGAGAAAAATACAGCATAGTTAAAAATTTCTGTTTCCATACATTTCTGGGGATTGATGTCTTAAAAAGTATTGCCACGGTTGGACATATTCTGACCTAGGCTTCCCCAAAAAGCACAAGGCAAATTCCTGGTTCCAACAAAACCCCTTTTATTAAATGAATGTGACTTCCTCTCATTCACCTTCAGCAAGAACTGGCAAAGAGTCGTTCAAAGGAATATTTATGACTACAAACCTTATCTATCTTGGAAAGCTGCCATTTTTCCAAATGAGGTGCTGTGGAAGGAAAGACTTGGAACAGAGTCTGAGATTCACGAACAGATCAGCTGGAATGAACGAATTGTCTCCTGCAAACTCCACTCCCCTTACGCTCCTCTTTTATTTCCTCTGGGAGGGGCCACTCACCGTCCACCTCTGTCCTTACTCCCAAGTCGTATCTTGTTCTTTAGCTCTTCCCTTCGTCTGGCCACTCTGCTCATGCACACACTGGGAACAGGCTCCAGCTGTTCTTCTGCCCCACTGATGTCCGACTCCGAAGGCAGCTGTTAACTGGCATACGGCTCTGGCCCCGTCTCTGCCTCCAACACACAGTCCTCGTCCAAGCCTTCCCCAGCCTCCAGGACTGGTCCAGGTTCCTCCCCAACCTCCTCACTCTTGACTCTCCTGCCAGCTCCATTGACCACTGGCAGGCCACACCAGGACACCCCTGCTAGAGAGGTATGGAGTTCACTAGGGAGGAACAGAAAGCAAACAATGGATTTTGTTCCCCAACAGATTCTATTTTAAAGTTGGGGAATACAAGAATTAGATGAAAAAAACTTATGAACCTGCATAAATGTTTTGAGACCTCCTGCACAAGAGAACACTTTGAAGTCATCACTTCAAGTTCATAGAATGATCTTTCTTATGGAGGCTGCTCGTATAAGTTTACCTATTTGTATGTATCCATGTCTCTATATCCAACATGCAAAACCCACCAGGAAATAGATAAAATTATCATATTTTCCTGAGGCTTACCAATATTAATACAGGTAGTCCTCGGCTAACAACAGTTCATTTAGTGACTGGTCAAAGTTACAACGGCACTGAAAAAACTGTTTTTCACAGTTACAACCTTTGTACCATCCTCATGATCACACGATCAAAATCCATTCGCTTGGCAACTGCTTCATACCTATGACCGTTGCTGTGTCTCAAGCTCACCTGCTCTACCTTTTGCCCCCTAAAGTCAAAGGGGAAGCCCAGATTCCCTTCGCCACCAGGTTGCTAACTTATCAACTGCAATGATTCACTTAACAACGGTGGCAAGAAAGGTCATAAAATGAGGCAAAACTCACTTAACAAATGTCTCACCTAACAACAAAAACTTCGGGCACAATTGTGATCATACATCAAGGACTACCTGTACCTATGTACTGATATTAAATTCCTGATCTTCCTAGAAAATATTGATCTCTATATCTGCACATAGGCCAGTTATTGTTGCTACTGCATCATACAGCATTAGAGCTATAACCTGGCTTCCTACATCCTTTATTATTTATTGCCTTGCGGACGTCTGGGAGATGAAGTCCGCAGATCTTAAAGTTACCAAGGCTGGATGCCCATGCTCTATACCCAGTGGTGGGATTCAGCCGGTTCGCACTGGTTCAGGTGAACCAGTAGATCAGGGGTGTCCAAACTTGGGAACTTTAAGACTTGTGGACTTCAACTCCCAGAATTCCCCAGCCAGCATGGCTGGCTGGGGAATTCTGGGAGTTGAAATCCACAAGTCTTAAAGTTCCCAAGTTTGGACACCCCTGCAGTAGTTGGAAGGACCTGTTGGACCCACCTGCCCTGCCCCGTCCCTCCTAGGAATCTCCACATGGGCCATTTTGGATGCCAGGTAAGTGCAGGGGCCGCACGGAGGGTCTGCGAGGGCAAAAATCAGGCCTTTCAGAAGTCCAAAAACGGCCCTGCTTCTGGCTTCCGGAGAAGCCTTTGGATCCTCTGGAAATGCGTAAAACGGGCCTACTGGAAGTAACAGAAGTCCGGAAACAGGCTCATTTCCAGCTTCCAGAAGGTCTCTGGAGCCTGAGGGAGGCCGTTCCGGGCCGAGAACCGGTTGCTAACGTTTTAGAATCCCCCCACTGTCTATCAGGATCTCTGCCACAAACCCATTTTTCTCTCCCGCCCACCCCAATCCACAAAATTAAATAACCATAAAAATAAGCGTTTCTATACTTCAGTGCACACGTATCATGCTGGTGACAAAATATGCCTTCTCGCGGGTATCTGCCTAATTACAAATATATCTGCAGGACCTCCAAAAATTGTTATGATATTCAAAAGAGCTGGTTGTTAAGGTCTACTGTGATGTTGCCAAGCTATCGCGAGGATGCCTACGTCTTCTATTTGCTTTTGTTACTGAGGCTATCTAAGATTTGGCAGGGTAGATTGTGTATGAATAATGTATATATGGTATCTAGCCAGAGTCCTTTTGTGCGGAAAGGACAGCAGGAAAGAGAAACAGAGCATATTTTCATCAAACTTTCCTGTAATCTCCTCTCAGCGATTAATCATGCAGTTTGAGGAGTTTTCTTTTATCCCATCAAAAGGAGGATTCATAAAAAAGAAAACGGTGGTCTGACGGAAAATATATCCTAATTTGAGAAGCTTTTTTCAAAACCCTCTTCATGCAGTAAAAACCTTTTATACGATGTGCTGAATTAGAATTTAAACATATTTCCCTTTTGAAATACCTTTCGTCCTCCTGCCATCCCTTGCATCTATCATCGACAACAGAAAGTTATCCATTACTTTATTTCGTGTCAAGTAGAGAGAAAGCAGGGAAAGCTGCATAAAACAACGGCTGAAACCGATCTTCCTTCTCGGCTCTTTTCTCTTTCGATCTGACTTTTCAAACACATCTATGATTTTACAACAATAATCACTCGCAGGATACGATGTGCGGGTATTCCTCGACTTACAACGGTTCATTTAGTGACTGTTTATAAGTCCCTTTTTTTCAGTGCTGTTGTAATTTCGAACGGTCAGTAGGCGAGCTGTTGTAAGTCGAGGACTACCTGTAACCATTTTATTCAGATAAGGACCAAAGGAAAAGAGAGCCACATATAACATTCCTGAATGCAGAAATCTACTGAAATGTTTGCCTACTTATAAAAAAAAGAGGCAGGCTGAATTAAAAAAAAGAAACGTTGCTTCCTTTTTACTACGATGTTATGACTAGCCTTGGTCTTGGAATTTATTTATTTATTTTATTTTATTTATTATTCGTATTTATAGACCGCCCCATCTCCCGAAAGGGACTCGGGGCGGTGTACAGTCACTAAAATGCGTTATAAAATACATACATAAAACAGTTAGATAATTAAATACGTAGGTGGAGGAGGTTGCAAGACTGTATATAGAATAATAAATATAGTACATTAAAAGCTTATTAAAACCCCAAACCCAATTAAAATGAATAAATCCCCGGGAGGTAAAACTAAGAAAGTGCCAGGCCAGCTGATTGAAATAGGTGAGTCTTTAACTTTTGCCGGAAGGAACGGAGGTCGGTGGTAGTTCGAATGTCTGGGGGGAGGTCATTACCTGCATTTAAAAATGACTTTTTAAATGCAGGTAATCCTCCACTTACAACTGTTCATTTATTCATGGTCTGAATAGAAACAGCAATAGCACTTAGACTTATTTACCGCTTCATAGTGCTTTACAGCCCTCTCTAAGCGGTTTACAGAGCCAGCCTCTTGCCCCTCGACAGTGTGGCTCCTCTTTTGACCCACCTCGGAAGGATGGAAGTCTGAGTCCACCTTGAGCCTGGTGAGATTTGAACTACTGGAAGTGGGCAGAATCAGCCTTTTATACTAACCACTGTCACAGATGAAAGGAAGGAAGGAAGGAAGGAAGGAAGGAAGGAAGGAAGGAAGGAAGGAAGGAAGGAAGGAAGGAAGGAAGGAAGGAAGGAAGGAATAGTAATAGCACTTAGACTTATATACCGCTTCACAGTGCTTTTACAGCCCTCTCTAAGCTGTTTACAGAGTCAGCCTCTTGCCCCCCAACAATCTGGGTCCTCATTTGACCCACCTCGGAAGGATGAAAGGCTGAGTCAACCTTGAGCCTGGTGTGATTTGAACTGCTGAACTGCAGCTAGCAGTCAGCTGAAGTAGCCTGCAGTACTGCACTCTAACCACTGCGCCACTTCGGCTCTCTTGAAGCTACGGCAGTCTCTGAAAATGTGACTTATGACCCATTTGGCAGTTCGAATCTCTCCAGGCTCAAGGCTGAATCAGCCTTCCGTTCTTCCGAGGTGGGTCAAATGAAGACCTAGATGGTCGGGGGGCGAAAACGCTGACTCTGTAAACAGCTTAGAGAGGGCTGGAAAGCACTGTGAAGCAGTATATAAGTCTAAGGGCTTTTGCTAGTGCCATTGTTGAAGTTGTTGACGGATACGTCCCTGCAAAGTGGGTGTTCAGCAACCAGCTCACACTAACACTGATTGCAGGGGCTTGCAGTCACATAATCACAATGTGCAACCTTCCCAGCTGACCTCCGATAAGCAAAGTTGGTTGAGCAAAGTGAATTCACTTAATGACTGCACAGCTCACTGCAGTAAAAAAATGGTCCTAAATTGGGTCCAGTCACGTGACGACTTATTTGGCAACTGCACCACTAAATGATCAAAATTCCGGTCCCCATTGTGGTCACAATTTGAGGATTGCCTATATACGAGAAGAGAAAGCAAACCAGCCAAACAAACCTGCATTTATCAATTCAGAAAGATTGGCATATACCGTATTTTTCAGAGTATAAGACGCACCAAGATTTTGAAGAGGTAAATTTTTTAAAAAAGTGTTTGCACTCTGTAGGCCTCCCAAACCCTGTGCACACCTCATTTTTTGTAAAATAAATGGGGCATGCAGAGATTTTGAGAGGCCTGCAAAGTGCTCCTGGGGCTGAGCAAAAAAGAAGCAAAAAACGGGCCGTTTTTCATGAAAACAGGTGTTTTTAGCCAAAAGCAGGGCTTTGGGAGGTATGTAGAGTGCTCCTCCGGGTTAGGGGGACAAAAATGAGCAAAAAAAACTAGCCCGTTTTTCATTCGTTTTTGCCCTCCCCAGCCCCCAGGGGCACTTTGCCAAACCCTCTGCACGTCCATTATTTGTGAAAGTGGTGGTGTTTTGGGAGGCCATAAATGCTGTATTCAATGTATAAGATGCATCCAGATTTTCTCCATTGGGGGGGGGGCAAGGTGTGTCTGATACTCCGAAAAATATAGTATAGTTTAATATAGTTATAATATAGTTTAATGCGGTTTAATGCAGTGGTGGGATTCAAAAACTTTACTACCGGTTCTGTGGGCGTGGCTTGGTGGGCATGGCAGGGGAAGGATGCTGCAAAATCCCCATTCCCTCCCAATCAGCTGAGACTCGGGAGGCAGAGAATAGACGGGGGCATGGTCAGTCAGAGGTGGTATTTACCGGGTCTCCAAACTACTCAAAATCTCTGTTGCCGGTTCTCCAGAACTGGTCAGAACCTGCTGAATACCAACTCTGGTTCCATGGGATTTTTATAACCAAAATTCTATTGTTTTAAATGTTTCCCTTCTAATGCAAGAGATGCTGTACATTCACAGGACAAATGTGCAAAAATCGGAAAAATTCAGTCCTCAATATAAATGCTTGTGATGTATTTACCCTACACGTCATAACTTTTACTAGCAACATGTTTAACTATTACAATTTACAGCCTGGCTGATTAATAACTAAAGTGGAAGAAAGACGACTCATATATATTTATGTAAAGAGAATCATAATCAGGAAGCGGAGAAAAAAGTAGGAAGCACATCCACAAGTCTTTCATTATTGATATATCAAGCCTCGAGCATCCTGTCATTGTTCATTAATAATTCAATGCTAGAGGAATCACTGCGTATCTAGAATTTGCTGATGTGGCGCTATCATTAATCTTCTCAGTGAATCCTGGTTCTTGTTCTCAGATATTCTGGAATGGCACTTTTTTCCAAATATTCTCTATCCCAGTGGTTCGTAACCTTTTCTTCACTACAGAAGTAAGGTAAAGGTAAAGGTTCCCCTCATACATATGTGCTAGTTGTTCCCGACTCTAGGGGGCGGTGCTCATCTCCGTTACAAAGCCAAAGAGCCAACGCTGTCCGAAGACGTCTCCGTGGTCATGTGGCTGGCATGACTAAATGACGAAGGTGCACGGAACGCTGTTACTTTCCCACCAAAGGTGGTTCCTATTTTTCTACTTGCTGTCCGGGTTCCAAATAGCATCCAAAAGTAAACCAGAGTCCAAGGCAAAGTATTGATCAAAATTCCAATTTATGAAGAGAGCCATGTTGGCACATCTGGGAAAACCTGAATCTGAAAGTTTCCTGGTTTTCCCCACCCAGTTGAAAGTTCAAGATCTTGCCCCCACACCCACCAGTCCATCACATGGTCCAATCCCCCAGTGCCACGCTGGCAGTTCCACCCGTCCAGTTCTGGTCAGGTGCAGAGGAGCAAAGATAAAGGATGACCTAGAAAGAACTTTGTTATGGCTACATAGCATCTAACTCTGTACAATCCCCCCTCCCATTTTCCCACAATATAAAATGCATAGTAGAATAATACAAAGTGTGGCAGGCCAAAAATTCAAAAGAAAAGATGGCTCCAGGCCTGACACTTGCATTTTTTACGTGCTTTCGAACTGCTAGGTTGGAAGAAGCTGGGACAAGTAACAGGAGTTCACTCTGTTACATGGCACTCGGGATTCGAACCGCCGAACTGCTGACCTTTCTGATCGACAAGCTCAGCATCTTAGCTACTGAGCCACTTCACCACAGAGGATGCCTCCTTAAATACCTTTTGTGGCCATGAATTAAATCAAGATTTAAATCGTAACATTTCTTCAAGTCCTTGCGGACCCCCTGGGACAACATCGCCAACTCCCCAGAGTCTGCGGACCACAGATGGAGTGGTTTCTCCTTTAATCCAAAATCACATCCAAGAGAAAGAACTGCGAGGCTTCCAGATTTCTGATACTGTTATAAGCATCTTTGACTTTTCCAGTTTGGTGTGTTTAAAAAAAAAGTTAAAAACCGGTAGTGCAATAAATAAAATAAGGTCTCAATATTCTGACTGATGAACCCAACCAAAGCAAGCACAGCCGAGACCATCCACTCTCTTAATGCAAAACTGTATTGATTACATCATTTCGGCACAGAAGAGGGCAAAACCAGATCTAACCATTTCCCGTGCAAACCCACAAAGTTAAAAGCTTAGGTTTTCCCTCCCCCTATTAGAACAAATCATGTTGTCCAATGGAGTCTCTTGGTATTGTTCTGAGAGAGTCTTCTGACTCTGGTAAACACCTCCCGAAGTGTCCTTAGTTCTCACGGCTGGCATCTTGGTATCTGGAAGCTATACTCTACCTATCCTTCTCCCCGCCTCCTCCCAGTTCGTTGGCAATCTGAGAAGTGATAATAGTTGCTACAGCAAAAGAGCCTTTTGAAGCTTGACATAAGGAACAGATGCCAAAATATAGGCAGTCCTCAAACTTACAACAGTTTGTTATGTGACAGTTTGAAATTACAGCAGCATTGAAAAAAAGTGACTTACTACTTTCTGTCACAACCATTGTGGCATCCCCGGTGGTCACGGAAACACATTTCCCATGCTGGTCACCTGACTCGTACTTGGACAGTTGCTGTGTCTTGGAGTCATGTGATCACCTTTTGAGACCGTCTGACAAATCTGGGATTCCGGATTCATTTAATGTCAATATGGAAATAACAACTGCAGTGATTCACTTATCGATCATAGCAAGATAGGTTGTAAAATGAGGAAAATTCACTTAAGAACTGCTTTACTTAGCAACAGAAATGTTGGGCTTAACTGTGGTTATAAGTTGAGGACTACCTCCAGGGGTGGGATTGAAAATTTTTAGCAACCAGTTCTCTGCCCGTTTTCTGGGTGTGGGCATGGCATGGAGGCGTGGCCTAGTTGGCTTCCTGCACCACAGTGGCGGGGGGGAGGGGCATTTTCATCCTCCAGAGGTTTTCCCTAAGCCTCTGGGAGGGCAAAAACAGTCTCCCCCAGACTCCAGAGGCCGGAAACTTGTGGCTTGTGTGTGGGCCCTGCACTTACCTATGAATGGGCCACGTGGAGACGCCTGGGAGGGGAAGGGTTGGCGGGGTCAGCCGCTGCATGTAACTACTGGTTTGGCGAACCAGATTAAAATTAACATCCAGTTCGCCCGAACCAGTCCAAACCAGCTGAATCCCACCCCTGGCTACCTATATGGGTAGATGAACACCAAACCTATAATTCCTCTAATCAGAAAATGAAATTTTTCTTACTCTATTTTGCAGCCACGTCACAGAGGAAGAAGAAGCATCAAAACATTAAACTAAAACATGCCACGTGTTATGTCCAAACCATCTCTTACTCCTAAATGTTTTCTTCATTTACTCTCATTAGAGAACAAAACAGATGGTGATCTTTTACTGGAAAGTTAGTACCTCAAGTGCTCAGACGATTAAATGACTGCAGAAACTCCCATTTCTGTTGATCTAATTTTAACAAGTAGCAAACTCTGTATTTTAGAAAACAGCTGCAACCCATTTTGTTGGCATTTAGAAGCAGACGTGGAATAGACTGAAAGCATTCACATTTTCTCCCGAAGCATCCGTTATAGGCGCATGTAAATTATGTCTCAGACCTTTTTTTTTTTTACTATTCAATGCTATGTTTCCTTTCCCAAGGAATTTGTGTAATTTTAGTTTAGTGAGAGATACGATGATTTAATAAGCATTCCTAGACACCTTTCACAAAACATCAAACATAGAATCAATAAATGTATAAAGGTGACATTGAGACATCAAATTTCAACGCCCAGCTCAGGGGAAAAAATCCATATTAAAATATCTAATTAGTTACAAGGGCTCCAATTAAACACTATCAACAAATGGCATCCTATCATTACTCTGGACAACTGGTTATACCCCTAACGTGATCCAACTATTAGGAAGATGCTTTTCCTCCTGCCTGTAACTTAAATCCATCTTGAATCCTGGAACAAAGACAATGGGTTTTGATCTTCTGCTATGAGCCACCACTTCAGGTATTTAAGATAACCTACATCAGGAGTGTCAAACTCAAGGCCTGGGGGCGGGATCCGGCCCATGGGGTGCTTAGATATGGCCCATGGGACCGCCTTGGAAACAGCAAAGGACTGGAGGAAAGGGGAGTGGTGGTCGTAGGAGACAACAGTTCAGATTTCTGAAGATTTGACTTATGTTTCGTGCCACAAAGACTGCCTTGCCAGAACTGAGGTTTGTCTATTTCTCTGTTTGAACTGACTTAATTTGCAGGGAACTCCCTTCTGGGAACTCCCAACCTTGCATTTATCATAACGAGCTGAGAAGGACTATTGTTTCAATCAATTTCTTGCAGGACTCTCGCCTGAACTGTCTGTTGGTGAATGCAGTTACAGGTAATTCCCAAAGTGTAAATAGAGAGGGGTTTTAAAGAGTCTGTTTCTTGCTTCTGCGAAGGCTGGTTCAGAACACTTATGTTATAGAATAGCAGAGCTGTATTGGGATGTGTGTATGACCTTGGGGAGGAGGAGAAGTGATGCTGCCTAGGATTAGACAAAAGAGGGAAGAGCCCCCAGTGGCTTAACAGCCAGAGGAAGAAATTTAGGAAGGACCCATCCTAATTGATCAAACAGTTCAAAATAGCAGCAAGAAATCTGTACCTTCAAGACAGGCAAGGTTCTGTCACGTGTCATTAAATGATGCTGGCAGGCCACCGAAAGGTGGAAACAAGATTTTTTTTTTACAGGATTTGGAGTAGTAGACTGTTTCCCTGTCATACAAGAGCACATCCTTGTACAGGGCCTATTTCGTCCTATTGTTAAAAAAGCAGAAATTAGCAGCGGTGGAATGTACGTGCAGCCAAATTCAAATAATTATTCAAAAGCAAATTGCTACTCACTTTGCTTGTCATTACTTTTTGTTTTGTAGCTCAATGGTATGAATTATGTTAGCTTAATCAGACCTGTGCACACTCTAATTTTTGCATGTTAACAATTGCATGGCTTCGCATTTCCCACATAAAGTTAAATCGCTTATGCATAACTTTTTTATTTTATTTTTTCCCCAGCCCGATATCCAGCGATCTATTCACTTTTCATACACTGGAAACCATTCACTCATCTTCTCCGGCAGGAATTCTCACCTCTGAAACTGCCGTCTCAAAACCGCCTCAATGACCTCCCACCCATCCAAAGGGTCTCCGCAATAGGGTTGAGCAATGGCGTCTTGAGAGGGGGGATATACCACTGGCTCCTTTAGAGAAGATTGCAGCAACCTAGGCTTCAATTGAGCTTGAATTTCATCCAAGCATATCTTTACCTGAACCCATCGTCACCTCCCTGGAAGATTTCACCAGCCAGGTAAAGGTGGGTGATCCAGACTACAAGTGGCAGCGGCAAACCTTAGAAAACCCTGTGTCAGGCCTGCAGCCATCTTTTCTTGTGGATCTATGGCCTGCCACACTTTCTATTATTCTACTATGCATTTTCTATGGTGGGAAAATGGGAGGGGGGAGTTGTACAGAGTTAGATGACATGTAGCCATAACAAAATTCTTTCTAGAAAGCCAAGGTCATCCTTTGTCTTTGCACCTCTGCACCTGACTGGAACTGGATGGATGGAAGATGCTAGCATGGCAGTGGGAGATTGGACCATGTGATGGACCTGTGGGTGTGGGGCCAAGATCTTGAACTTTCAACTGAGTGGGGAAAACTGGGAAACTTTCAGATTCGGGTTTTCCCAGATGTGCCAACATGGCTCTCTTAATAAATTGGAACTTTGAGCAATACTTTGCCTTGGTCTCTGATTTACTTTTGGACGCTATTTGGGACCCTGAAACCCTGCCTATTTGATCACAGGATCAAATTTATCCCTAGTAACCTTGCTGCCAGGCCTGGAAGCCGTCTTTTGCATTTGGGGCCTTCAGGCCTGCCACCTTTTCTACTGTGGGAAAATAGGAGGGAGGGTTATATGGAGTATGGGAGATATATAGTCTAAATAACATTCCTTTCTCAGAGAGTCAAGGTCATCTTGCCCTGCACCTGGAATAGTGTAACTGGGAGGCATCTCCAGTTGGGACGGTGCCTGATTGGACCATGTGACGGACATGTGGGTGCTGGGCAAGGACTTGAACTTTCATTTGGGTGGGGAAAATATGGAAGCTTTCAGATTCAGGTTTTCCCAGATGTGCCAATATGACATCTCTAATAAAATGGAACTTTGAAGAACTTGGAGTCTTCTTTCGTCAGGGGTGTTATTTGGAACCCTGACATTAACCCAAATCTGTAAGTTTCCAGGTTTTCCCCACCCAAGTTCAAGTCCCTGCCCAGCACGCACGTGTCTAATTGTATTTAGACTACCCGTGTTTCCCTGAAAATAAGAGAGGGTCTTATTTTCTTTTGACCCCCGCAAAATAAGCACCTGGCCTTATTTTCGGGGAGATCTTGTTCTCCAGGTGCTCAAAAGTTTCTTCCCAGCAGCCCAACTAATTGCTGTCCTATCAGTCCATCTTTAATAAGAGTCCAAATCCTTATGAATCGGATGACTGAGCAGAGGAAACATTGATCGACAATTATCATAGTGTCCATAAACAGTGATCTTATCTCTAATAGTCTCCTAAGAGAAGACAGATTGAAATCTCCAGCACTGTTAGACCAGAGGGAAATCTACCACCAATCCCCCATGATGAGATTAGTCTGGAAGCAAAAAAAGCAGGAAGCAGGTAAACCGCAGAAACTCTACCCCTGTAGGCCAACTTCACAAATAATATCCAGTTCAGAAAAGTGCCATTACACATCATCAGGCAACTGCCACACCACTGTAGAAAGTTAGCACCCACCCCTTCCCTAGGAAAAGGAAGATATTTTAGGAAATATTAAACGGTCTGAATATTTCCCATAAAAGGGAGGCAGAAAGTCAGTCCCATCCCACTTTTGCCAATGGGCCATTAAGGCCTGAGCCTATCTATTCAACATAACAAAGATCTACCTCTTTCAGGCACAGCTATAGAAGGAATTGCGCAAAGCCCTTTCATTACATCATCACCCAGCAAGGCTCAACCAAGCTTGGGACTCAGGACAGCCTACAGAGTTGCCCCTGCGTAGCTCCATGGGAGTCTGACAACCAATCAGAATACAAGCTCAAATTCAAAAGCCCAGGGAGGGTATAAAACCCAGGCACTCTCAGCATCTCTTCCCTTTTTCTTCTTCACCCTACATCTTTAAGGCATGTGATCCTGTCCACCATTAAAACCATCTTTCCAGATAGCCTCCATGTTTCCTGTGTCTTTCCCCCCACTTGGAACTGAACCCAGATGGACATTTCTTCCAACACCACCTTGTTATAGTCCGTCGGCAGCCTGAGGAGCTGGCAGCAGAGTCGGGCAGTGAGGAGGTTGGGGAGGAATATAGGCCAGTCCTGGAGTCTGGGGAAGGCTCAGACAAGGGCTCTGCATTGGAGGCAGAGAGGGGGCCAAGGCCATCTGGGAGTTATGTGCTCCCTCCGGAGTCTCCGGAGTCTGACATCAGTGAGGCAGAAGAACAGCGGGAGCCTGTTCCCACTGTGTGCATGCACAGAGCTGCCAGAAGGCAAGAACAGTTAAGACAAAAGGGGCAACTCGGGAATAAGGCTTGGAGATGATTGGCCCCCTCCATGAGACATAAAAGAAGATCAAACTTTGTTCATTCTGGTCGGTTCAAACTCGGAGAAGCTCCGTTTGACTCTGTGCTTCATTTGGCCTTGCAAAACGAATTGGCAAATTAGGTCTCCGGCAGCGTTTCAAGGGAGATAAAGGTGGGTGCTTATCAGCATTACCTTGAAAGACTGTGGCAGACTTCTGCCAGACTCTTCACAGAATGTCTGTGAATCATTACGGGCTGTGAGTGACCATAATTCACAGCCGTTTAAATAAAAAGAGGGTTTGGGGGACTAAGTGTGTGATTTATGCTTTATCAGGAAGCCTAGGACAGAACACACCTCCCCTTCTCTGAGCTTGTGATTCGTGCCAAATTTTTAACGGGGGGGGGAATTTCCCTCTTCATCCATTACGGTCCCTGCAACGCAAAACAAATCAGACCCTCATCCATTACAAGATAATGTATTAATGAAATTTACTGTTAACTCGATCTGACATTTGGGAGAAACAGTGAAAGTCACAAACTCCAAGTGTTCAATAAACTGGTCTTTCAGCTAAGAAGAGAGCACCAAGAACAGTGACTGACCTTGGATAATTAAGAGAGGACCTCACAGAAACTCTCAACTTCCTGATCCTGCTCGGACCAGGTTCCTATCAAGGAGCGGTCCAATTCTCTGTCCCATTTCCAATTTTCTCCCCTTCCTCCAATATTCAAGCCAATCCCGTCTCCTTGTAACTTTCAAGTCTTTCTCTTCGAAACTCTTGTTTCAGCAAAAAGTCCATGGAGATTCTCAGTCATCCAGGTCATGGTTGTCCCAAAGGTGCTTTTTCTTCAGTTTCCCAGAACTGAAGAAGCTTCTTGGATGAGAAGCGAAACGTCTCCAAGGAAAAACAACAAGCCCCTCTCTTTAATGAGCCTGGCCTCAGTCTCCAAGACCACCTCTAAGATCTCTGAATTTGCATCCACCGAAGTGTTGGGTTGTCTATCATTCCAAGCTTCTATAACCATTAGCAATGTGGCTTTTTGGTAGCAATACATCTACCTTCTTTTCTTCCCTCTCGCCACTTAGAAGTTGAGTTTATATTAATGGACAACATTGTGCCGTTTATTTATTAATTGAAGATAATAAGTAAAGCTTTAAAAGGTAAAGATTTCCTGCGCAGTTGTGTCTGACTCTAGGACACTATTCACCTCCGTTTCTTGGACGAGCAAGGCAGTTTTGTCTGAAGATATTTACTGTGGTCGTGAGGCCAGCATGCTGCCTTCCCACAGAAGTGGTATCTATTTATCTACTCGCATTTGCATGCTTTTGAACAATTAGGTGCACAGGAGCTGGAGCAAGGAACGGGAGCTCGCTCCATTGCATGGCACTCAGGTCTCGAACCTGAGCTGTCAGTTTTCCAGCTGACAAGCTCAGCATCTTTAATCACTGATCCATCGTGCCCCCTCCCGCCCTCTGCTAAGCCGTCACCCACCGTTCTAAACCATTATATCACAGGTAAAAGGTAACGGTTCCCCTCACACATATGTGCTAGTTGTTCCCGACTCTAGGGGGTGATGCTCATCTCCATTTCAAAGCCGAAGAGCCAGCGCTGTCCGAAGACGTCTCCGTGGTCATGTGGCCGGCATGACTAAATCCCAAAGGTGGCCCATATTTTTCTACTTGCTTTTGAACTGCTAGGTTGGCAGAAGCTGGGACTAGTAACGGGAGCTCACCCTATTATGCGGCACTAGGGATTCGAACCGCCAACTTTTCTGATCGACAAGCTCAGCATCTTAGCCACTAAGCCACCGCATCCCTTTTTTATAACATATTAAACCTTTATTTAATATGCTATGCCTATTATTTAGGATGGTCCAAAAAGACTATTTTGCTTTTAATTTATGTCTTAAGGCATTTTTTAAAAACATTGTTTTGGATTTTGCTCAGTGGCAATCAACCAGCCGCAGATTGCTTAAAAATTGCCGAAATAATATAACAAAGAGCCACAATCAGATCCATTGAAAAAATATGTTTGATAAATAAAACTGATCAGTAATGATCAATGTACCTCTCAGATCTTTATGGAATGTCAAATATGAAAAGCTGAATTCAAAATGACGCAACACAAGGGTATAATTTTGCATGAATGTAGTATTTATTCCACAATTAGAACTTTTGTTAAATTCTGAGCCAGGAAGACAAATCACATCTGAACTCCGACTCTTTTAAAAATTTGGTCTGTATGACCTTTCATAACAACGCATGGTTCATTAAAGTAATTCAATTCATAAATTGAAACACAGTCATTAAATTCCGCCATGTGGAGAAACGCTTCATTTGCTGTGAAACTTCCAATATATTAATATACATCTTCTAAAGACAACTCAATATTCAGCAGCAGTTTAGGCTGCTTGATTGATTAGTCTTCCACACGAACAACATGAAATAAAAGTTGAAAATAGTGGCCAAAGGCAAAATTATTCGCTTGTGCTTAGATACAGCCTGAACGGCAAAATGTTACTTCTGATTTCTGTATGCACCTAAAGAAATGAAACTTGTTAGGCAAGAAAATCCATTCAGATATAATTAATTAATCACTGGTTGCCCTCTCCCCTCGTTGGAAAAGTTTTATAGCTCCCACTGCCTTAAAAAAGTTGAAAACATTCTTAAAGATTGTTTGATGCACTCCTGTGCGCTGACCCACTTAACAACTCATTTAGTCATGCTGGCCATGGAGATGTCTTCGGACAGCGCTGGCTCTTTGGCTTTGAAATGGAGATGGGCACTGCCCCCTGGAGTCGGGAACAACTAGCACATATGTGCGAGGGGAACCTTTATCTTTACCTTACTTACTTAACAACTGTGGCAAAAACGTTTGTAAAATGGGACAAAACTCAACTGTTTTGCTCAGTTGTGGTTGCATGTAGAGGACTACCTGTGCTCTTTATTTTAATGATTAAGTGACCAGATTTCATCCAAATAGAAATGGAGAGCAATTAAACAGATGGTAAAACCAGGGGTAGAGCAACAAAATTGTCACAACTGACCAATTTGTACGTCTGCAAAAACAGAGAAGTCTAGTTCTTATTTTAATCTGGGATATTGGACTAGTGGGAATGAAATATCTCACAATGGCACGTGCTATGAGGAGGAGAAGGGGGCAAAATACAAATCAAATCAAATTTTCATTACGGCCACAGACCAGCAGAAGGCAGAAAATAATAGCTTATTTTTTAAAAATTGGAGCAAGCTCTAGAGTCCAAGAGGCAGGGAAAAATACATTTGTTTCCAAATGACCACACGTAAGCACATTAATACAATTATTCTGAAAAGAAAACTAGAGCTGGTAATTGGCTTATCCTATAATAACCCGGTCGACTGAGATGTTTTTCCGGCTCTAATGTTAGACGAAGTATAAATCATTATGCAAATGAACTGAGTGGACCGTCACAAATAAGAACTTCACAAAAAAGAAGAAGAAAGAAACAACTTTTTTTTAAGGAGGCTTATTATCTTTTCCTATGAGTCTGGGTAAAAATTTAAAAAAAATCTTTCAGAGGCAAGGCGTTTTGCTGAACACAACGTCTGGCTCGTAACGGTTCAAAACGAAATCGGGGAAGCCAAAGGCTCATTGACTGCAAGGTGTTTCTCCCCCCACCCCCCACCCCCTTATTCTTTATTCAAGTCAACCCTCGCAATCATTCATCGCAGATAGGACTCCAATTTCTCCTTTCGGTTCATTTCGGCTCAGCTTTTAACCTTGCTTATCAATCATCTTCCCCTTGAACTGTGTTCACTGAAAGCATCAGAGGTGAGATGCCAGAGACTATGATCTCCTTGGCTGATAAAATAATCCAAACAGGGATGGCATCAAAGCAGGGCGATTAAAGGTCAGTGACTAAAACGCTGAGTTTGTCGATCCGAAAGGTTGGCAGTTTGGCGGTTCGAATCCCAGGCGCCATGTAATAGAGTGAGCTCCCGTGACTTGTCCCAGCTTCTGCCAACCTAGCAGTTTGAAAGCATGTAGAAAATGCAAGTAGAAAAATAGGGACCACCTTTGGCGGGAAGGTAACAGCATTCCATGCGAGTTCGGCATTTAGTCATGCCAGCCACATGACCACAGAGACGTCTTCAGAAGGAGCTGGCTCTTTGGCTTTGAAATGGAAATGAGCAACGCCCCCTGGAGTCGGGAACGATTAGTACATATGTGCAAGGGGAACCTTTACCTTTACCAAACCTTAGTTGTGGTGAAACGTCTTTCAAGAGTAACAATTTAGCAAAACGGGCACTGTAGCTCCATTAGGGCATTTTCTCACAGATCTTTAAATATATATTTATCTCTCTTCATAGCATCATCCTAAATGACTAGGACAAATTAAATAAATAAAAGAGCAGAGGGTGACATGATAGCAGCCTTCCAATCTAAGGGGCTGCCACAAAAAGAGGAGTCACGGAGCAAAGCATAATAATAAATAATAATAAATAATAAATATTTATTTCTTAGCCGCACCCTCTCCCGAAGGACTCGGGGCAGCGTACAATAAAACATATAAAATACATATCTAGACAAGACATACATATAACAAAGACGTATACCAAGACGTGTACAAGGAGGAGGTGGGCCGATGAATAAAAACAATTAAAATCACAATGTTTAAAAACCCCTAAATAAATGAATACAATTAAATTACCCAAATAAAAAAAACCCGTCAGGAGCGATATAGTTAGATCATAGTTGAGCCAGGCCAGCTACTTGGAATAGGTGGGTCTTGAGCTTTACACGGAAGGAGCGGAGGTCAGAGGTAGTCCTAATATCCGGAGGGAGGTCATTCCACAGGGCTGGGCCCGCCACAGAGAAGGCTCTGCTCCTAGGCGCCGCCCCTCGGCACTGTCTGGTGGACGGCACCTGGAGGAGGCCCTCTCTGTGCGAGCGGATTGGTCGCAGGGATGTATGGGGCAGAATACGATCCCGCAAGTAACTAGGTCCTGAGCCATGGAGCGCTTTAAAGATCGTTATCAAAACCTTGAAACGCACCCGATAGACCACAGGAAGCCAGTGCAGCTCGCGCAGGAATGGTGTCACATGGGAGTACCTAGTACTCCCCATAATTACCCGCGCAGCTGCGTTCTGGACCAACTGTAGCCTCCGGGTGCATTTCAAGGGAAGCCCCATGTAGAGAGCGTTACAGTAGTCCAAGCGAGACGTCACCAGCGCATGAGTGACTGTGTGTAAGGCGTCCCGGTCCAGTAGGGGGCGCAATTGGCGCACCAGGCGAACCTGGTGGAACGCCCCCCTTGCCACGGCTGTCACATGGTCATCCATTGACAGCCGGGCATCCAGGAGGACGCCCAAATTGCGTGCCCGCTCCACGGGGGCCAGTTGTTCGCCCCCGATGGCCAGTGATGGAACCCACTGGTTGAACCGGGGAGCCGGTACCCACAGCCACTCCGTCTTGGAGGGGTTGAGTTTGAGTCGGTTGTCATCCATCCAGACCTGTACGGCTTCCACACACCGGGACATCACTTCGACGGCCTCGTTGGGGTGGTTCGGGGTGGAAATGTACAGCTGAGTATCATCAGCGTACAGATGATATCCCACCCCGAAACCACGGATGATCTCACCCAACGGCTTCATATATGTGTTGAACAGGGGTGGCGAGAGGACCAACCCCTGTGGTACCCCGCAAGTAAGGCGGCGTAGGGTCGACCTCTCCTCCCCTGCCAACACACGTTGCGTCCGGCCAGAAAGGTAGGAGCTGAACCACCGCAAAAGGGTGCCCCGGACCCCCAACCCCTCCAGCCGGCGCAACAGGATACCATGGTCGATGGTATCAAAAGCCGCCGAGAGGTCCAATAGGACCAGGATAGAGGAACAACCCCTATCCCTGGTCCTCCAGAGATCATCCACCAACGCGACCAAGGCCGTCTCCGTGCTGTGACCGGGGCGGAAGCCGGACTGGCGCGGGTCTAGATAATCATTTTCTTCCAGATGTCGTGGAAACTGGTAAGCCACCACACTCTCTACAACCTTCGCCAAAAAGGGAAGGTTGGAGACAGGACAATAATTGGCCAGCTCCAAAGGGTCCAGGGAAGGCTTCTTGAGCAAGGGTCTCACCATCGCCTCTTTCAAGGTGGCCGGGAGAGACCCCTCGCTCAACGAAGCGTTCACTAGGCCCAGGAGCCAGTCTCGTGTAACCTCCCAGGATGCCAGTACAAGCCAGGAGGGGCACGGGTCCAATAAACATGTGGTGGGTCGCAGTTGTCCACGCATTCTGTCCAAATCCTCGATGGCAACCAAGTCAAACTCCTCCCAGGTCGGTTCCTCAAGACTCGCCACGGACGTCTCCATTGGACCACTGACAGGGACCCAATCCTTCCGGATTTGAGCGATTTTATCCTGCAGATATTTCCCAAATTCCTCTGCCCTGCCCTGTAGAGGGGCCTCCCGCGGCCTCTGAAACAAGAGGGAGCGGGACACCCGAAACAGGGCGGCAGGGTGGTTCTCTGCGGATGCAATGAGAGTGGCGCAATATTGGCGTTTGGCCACTCTCAATGCCACAAGGTACGTCCTTAAATGGGCTCGTGCCTGTGTTCGATCAAATTCGGAATGGGAGGATCTCCAACGACTCTCTAGACGTCTCTTGCGGCATTTCATCACCCTTAGCTCCTCGGTAAACCAAGGGGCCAGGGTGGATCATTGCCGCCGGAGAGGCCGCAAAGGCGCCACCCGGTTCAAGGCCCCGGTAGTCGCATTATTCCACACGACCACCAGGTCCTCTACCCGGGGGCGGGTCAAGGTTACAGGTGGTGGCCCAAGCTCCGTCTGGAACCTATCTGGTTCCATCAGGCGCCTGGGGCGGAACCATCTAGTGCTTTCTGGTTCCGCCTCCCCGCAGCGGGAGGTAGCACCAGGGAAGTCAAGACGAAGGAGTGAGTGATCTGACCATGACAGGGTAGTGATGGTTAAGTCCCCTCCTCCCAGATCACTCAACCACTGTCCAGAGACAAAAACAAGGTCCAGGGTGTGTCCTCCCTCGTGTGTCGGGCCCTGAATCAATTGAGTCAGGTCCATGGCTGTCATGGAAGCCATGAACTCCCGAACCCCCTCTGATGCTTCTCCCATCGATGGCAGGTTAAAATCCCCCATCACTAAAAGTTTGGGGGTCTCAACCGCCACCGATGCGATCAGCTCGAGGAGTTCAGGCAGGGCCGCTGATGTATAGCGAGGAGCCAGGTATACTATCAGCAGGCCCAACTGTCTCCCAGGGCCCCATTTTACAACAAGGGATTCACATCCGGACGTCTGTGGCGCAGTAGACTCCCTCGGCTCTAAGTCCTCCCGAATAATTGCTGCTACCCCACCGCCACTTCCCTGGGCCCGGGGCTATTGAAATGCTCGGTAGCCTGGTGGGCACATTTCCACGAGGGGAAGACCTCCCTCGTGGCCCAACCAGGTCTCCGTTATTCCCGCGAGGTCCGTCTCCCCCTCTAAAATTATATCGTAAATGAGGGGGGCCTTGTTAACAATGGACCTCGCATTGCATAACAACAGCCTCAGGCCCTGGGTCTGTAACTCTTGACCACCTAGAACGCGGGGGTTGGTACAAGCGACCGGGTGTAACCAGCAACCACGGTCTCCCAACCGACTGTAAGTTCTTAATCTGTCCTCGTATCTGCCCCTCCCTGCGACCGTTGGAATTAAAGAGCCCTGTATAGGAACGATATCCTCCCCCTCCTCCTCCCTTCCGCTCCTTCTGCTCGCGACCACACCTGGAGACCCGGCTCTCTTAGCGCTCCTGACCTGACCCACCCGCCCCACAACCCCTGAACCCCCACCCCTACAAATTTTTAAAAAACAACTAATTTGCAAGAATTGTGAAAACAAATTCCTCTGGATTTTTTTTTTTTTTTTGAGAAAAATTGAGTACCTGACTATCTATAAAATACTGTATCACAACATAATCCAGAGGTTGGGAATGCTCCAACACTGGAAGTTTTTAAGAAGACAACCATTTGTCTGAAATGGTATAGTATAGGATCTCCTGCCTGAGCAGGGGGGGGGTGGACTAGAAGACCTCCTAGGTCCCTTCCAACTCTGTTAGTCTGTTATAATAGAAATAATATCGTGTATAAGAAGAAAAGAGGGCATGAAAATTATTTTAATTCCATCGTGGAAGTATGTGCAAGGGGGAAAAAATTATTTTAAAATAGTTTTTAGTTGTGTGATTCTGTAACTGCGTGTGCTATTATGGAAATGGAAATTTAGCCAGCTCAAGTTTGATGTAAACAACTTTGGGAATGTATTGATTACAAAATTACCTTGTCAGATATTGCTCTTCCGTGCATTCAATTTCCTCCTGCTTATTTCATTGACTCGGAGGCCTTAAGTGATACATGCCAGTTTCCAAATACTAAGTGCTAAATACTAATAAGTTAAGTAGAACCGTATCCCTATTTCACCACGGATACTGATGAATTGAAGTTGAGATGGATTCACCTGTGCTAAATTAGGCGTGGACATTTTGCTCAACATCCAAACTCAAGTTGGAGGTAACATCTGAAACCACATTAAATTTGCCTATTTTCACAACGTGCTTCATTTCATGAACCTGCCAAGTAAAAAAAATGATTGACAGCAGTTCCCATATCATTCTGTTGGGGTTTTGTCAGGCGCAAAGAATCAGGACCTCGCCATAAAACTCCAGTTAAGCTGGTTAAGGCTCATGCCTATGCACAAGAATCAAGTCAACTAAGGATCAGCACAAAATTGGAGCTAGATAAGAGTTAATAGAATCCAAGAGAGGTTTGACCTTGACCCCTTGTGCGCATATAATGACTCCAGGGTGATTCCTCTCTTGACTCCTCCCCCCAGCCTCTGCCTATCTTTCTCCTTCAGCTTTGTGCCATCTAGAGTTTCCATATTGCCAAGAGCAGGGGTGTCCAACTCAATTTCATTGAGGGTTGTGTTTGACGTGGCGGGGGGGAGTGGGCGTGGCCAGGGTGGGCATGGCCAGCTTGACATCACTCGTGTTGGGGGCATCTGTGGTAGCCCAAGTGCTGTGCCAGAGAAAACGGACTCCCAAGATCCTTTTTGGGCTGCGACGGCCTCCTGCAACCCTCTGCCAGCGAAAATGGAGCTCGGGGGACCATGTTTTCGGTTGCGGCCTAAGCTCCATTTTTGCTGGCGGAGGCACAGTAGGCCAGTCCTTCACTGCTTCCAGGGTGGGCCAGGTCTAAGCACCTCCCCCCCCCCGGGCCTTGAGTTTGATGGACCTGGCCTAGAGCTTTCGATCTCTTGTCCATTCATGATTGAGACTTGGCCTTAAGATATATATTGCTTATTAGTGTACAGGGTGGATTTGATTTAAATCAAGTCGATTTAAATCATGATTTAAATCTCTAGTAAAAAGGCTTTATTTAAATCAACTTGATTTAAGTCATAATTTTTAAAGACCAACTGCCATCTCTGTCCCGCAGCGGCTCCTCCTCTGAGCCGCTGTTGACTCATCGACAGTCCCAACATTGCAGAATATACAGCCTCTTCGTGCTACTTCACTAGGCTCCATTTCATGCTGAATAAGCCAAATTATTAATGCATCTTAGATAGAAAACTACCTTTAGATAGATTTTTTTTACTCCAAAAGCATTTTCTGAAAAATAAATTTGATAAAAATATAAAAAATCCAATTTAAATTTTTAAAAAATCCGATTTAAATTTTTAAAAAAATCCAATTTATTTATTTATTTATTTATTTAAATCATCGGTTTTTATCCACCCTATCAGTGTATCATGAAAGCAAAGGAGAAGGTGGAAGCGATAGAAAATCCTACTTTTTGCCAGATCCATCTGCCCCCCTTTTCCACTATCTTGTCCCAGTCATCATAGAGTCTACACCAGGGGTGTCCAAACTTGGCAACTTTAAGACTTGTGGACTTCAACTCCCAGAATTCCCCAGCCAGCAGAGCTGGCTGGGGTATTCTGGGAGTTGAAGTCCACAAGTCTTAAAGTTGCCAAGTTTGGACACCCCTGGTCTACACAAGCCAACTGCCCCTCTAAGGAAGACCACCAAACCACTTAATCTGTGTGGTAGAAAGTCCTCTTCCAGTTTCTCAAAACCTATTATAACAAAATAAACTAGGAACTTTTTCCTAGACTTCCTCATTTTCCTCACCCCTTCCTTTTCCTCTTAGGTTGTGCCAGCTAAATGGGAGTCCCTAGGCAACCTTGCCTAATCTTAATGAGTTGAGAAAATCCAGGCTGTTCAGATGGAAAACCAGCAGGAAATTGCAGAGTTTTAGTCTGACTGAGGACCTGCAAAAAGGAACCACACATATCCCTCCCATATTGTTACCAAGAAAACTACATGAAGGTCTCCTCAGGGTCTTCAGGCAGAGAGCAGGAGCTGGAAGAAATTCTTGTTTTCGTCCATGGACTCCCAAAACAGCTGGATTTATCTTTAGTCTTTGCGAGCTATTCCAGGGTTCTTTGAAGCTCAATAGGAGAGGAAAAACTGTGTGCATAAATTATGAAATGGACACTGATGTGCAACATATGGAAGCCCTGATGTTTCTTTTGCAACCTGCCCAGAAACCAAGTCCTTTTTTTCTCCATCCATCTGCTGTGCCATCTCTTTCTGCACAGCATTCTCAACTTCCAAATTATGGTTCTTTCTTTCGACTGTGGTCATTCCCAACATTATATTCGAGCCAACAGTTACAGAAGAGTATAGATAAGGCCGAGGAGCATCATTCAGGTCAAACTGGACGGAAGAAGTTAGTGGCTGAAATCTCCTGGCTTTTGCAATCTGATGACACTTTTTCAAAAAAAGGTAAAGGAAACTCGCACATATGTGCTAGTCGTTCCCGACTCTAGGCGGGAGAAGTGCTCATCTCTGTTTCTAAGCCGAAGAGCCAGCGCTGTCTGAAGACGTCTCCGTGGTCATGTGGCGGGTATGACTAAACGCCAAAGGCGCATGGAATGCTGTCCCCTTCCCAACAAAGGTGGTTCCTATTTTCCTACTTGCATTTCTTATGTGCTTTCTTACGTACTAGGTTGGCAAAAGCTGAGACAAGTAACGGGAGCTCACTCCGTTATGTGGCGCTAGGGATTCAAACTGCTGAACTGCCGACCTTTCTGATCGACAAGCTTAGGGTCTTAGCCACCGAATCCCTGATGACACCTTATTTCTTCCACATGACCATGAGGATGCTGCAATAGTCATAAATGGGGAAAAACAGTCACAGGTCACTTTTTTCAGTGCCATTGTAACTTTGAATGAACAGAACAACTAGAAGAACAACAGAAGAACTAAATGAACAGTTGCATGTTCAGGACTATCTGTACTCAAGTAAGGACACTGAAACAATCTACATTTGGGGGTTGGACTAGAAGACCTCCAAGGTCCCTTCCAACTCTGTTATTCTGTTCGTATGTGTTTCTATCTTCCTAATGGAATGCTCACCTATTTTCCTTTTGTAAGATTATACATCTAATTTAGGAGCTACTGAAAGGCAATGTCAGCGAGTCAACTTTCGTAACTATGATTAAAAATTAATTAAAATTAACTAACGGAAGTTAGGAATAATGTTGCCTCTATTTCAACAGGGAATTTGCATTCACCTCCTTTGTTGCAAATTGAACAGCTCCCCTCATTTCAAAGAAACGAAGCTGTCATTCCATTAAATATATTATTTGGAAGAACTTAATGCATTACCGCACATCATTCATAACCATAAGTGTTTGTATTTCTTTTCTTCCTTTCCTCTTTGTGCTAAGCAAGAGTTCCATTACACTTAGATTTTTTTTCATAATTTTTTATCTGGTATTGGGGCAGAGGGGTGGAGGAAGACAAGTGAGGCTCTCAGAGATCTACAGTATAATGGCTTTAGATGGGGAGGACGGACCACCTCACACTCAATCCTACCAAGAGCTACCAAGATGAGGGTGTTTCAACCATCCAGATTCTATCGTTGACCTTGGATGGGCCCTCCAGATTGGTACACAGTTGGGGAATCGTAAAGAGCAAGTCTCACCTGTGGCTAGGAAGGTCTTTGCTCAATTCTATCTGGTGCACCAATGGTGCCTGACTCGGGGCATGGCACAAAAGGCAACACAGCCAGAGAACCGGTATGAGTCCCTTTAGTGGCACCAACTTTGCCCCCAACGTCGCTTTTACTCTCCGGCCTGGAGAAAAGCTCTCCCGCAAACCTGCAGATCCGCCAGTCCAAACGCTGTAAGCAGAATGACTGCAATCAGCCACTCCAGCAGGGCAAGATAGGGAGTCCCAGAAGCGAAGAATAATTCCAACAAGACAAGAATACAGTAGCACGGAAACAGTCAAGAGGAATACCAGGAATGCAGGCCATAACTGTCAAGACTAGATGAATTCAGTGTTTTGTCCTAACAACCGCCCCTCCAAACTGCCTCTCCTTTAAACTGCATCCCCAGGTGTGCCTTGTGAAGGGAATCGGGGCCCTTTCCTTCCTCATAAGCTATGCAAACCTACATTGATCTCTTCTGCATTGAGGAGGAGGTGGGCCTTGGTCTTCATCTGAACCCCCTCTCCCTTGTTCTACCTCTTCCCTGCTCTGCTCAGCCTGACTTTGCCCTTCCCCAGTTTCCTCCAGAACCAATGGAGCCACGCTCCCGCTCTCCGTCAGCTTCATCTTCCATCTCAGTCTCCAACAGGGCATGACAGTGCCCTTTCTTAGATCAGGGGGCCCTTCAGCCAGTCACCCATGCCCTAGCCAACTAACGACTTGACTACTACATGTTGCTTTACATGGGGCTGCTACCGAAGACCATTTGGAAGCTTCAGCTGGTGCTGAATGTGGCAGTGTAAGCTGTAATGGGCAGAGCTGTGCCACCTCTGCGTTATAAGCTGCACTGGTTGCCAATTAGGTTCTGGGTACAACTCAAGGTACTGGTTGATACCTATAAAGGCCTACCATCCATAGGGTCTGGTTATTTGAGGGACCACTCATTTCCCATAACATCCACTTGGCTGATTTAATCCTGCAGAGTTGGCACGCTCTCTTGGATGAAACAATATCATCTATCCAGACTCCAAAGGCAGTACTGCACCAGTGGTGGGTTCCGGATCCCGTCGCAACCGGTACGCTGCGACGGGGCCATGCGTCCACCACGTGCACCCACGCTGCGCACCCACCACCCGCAATGCTCCAGGTGCTTGGCGGAGCATCGCGCAGGCACCGTACACAAATGGCCCGGTTGGGTCAAATACAGCTCAGGATCGCGGGCAGGTGGGTGGGCCCTCTGAAGCACCGTACTGGAACAGGGGGTACCGCCTGCAACCCACCACTGTACTGCACGCTACTTTTATTCTCTGAGGTCCAGATGGCCCCCATTTCTGTTGTTTAGAAGAGTTGTGAAATCACGCGTTAGACTGGAAGCCATCTTTTGCATTGGGCCTTCCGGCCAGTCACGTTTAATGCTGTGGGGAAATGGGAGGGGGCATTATATGGCGTATGGGAGATATATAGTCAAAATAACATGCCTTTCTCAGAGAGTCAAGGTCATCTTGCCCTGCACCTGGAAAGGCATGGCTAGGAGGCATCTCCAGTTGGGACGGTGCCTGATTGGGCCATGTGATGGACATGTGGGTGCTGGGCAAGGACTTGAACTTTCACTTGGGTGGGGAAAACCTGAAAGCTTTCAGATTTGGGCTTCCCCAGATGTGCCACTATGACATCTCTAATAAAACAATTCTGATGAACTTCAAGCCTCGGAGTCTTCTCTCGTTGGGGGGAGGGGTGTTACTTGGAACCCTGATATCATAGGTTCTTCACCCAAGTCTGGTATTAATTCGTCTTTTTTAAAAAAATCCTAGAATTTTATTTTCAAACAACCACACGGATTTCACCTATCAATCTTACTACTCCTGAATTACCATCTCAGTATCTGCATATGAATACTTTGGTTACAACAGGAAAAATTTGATAAGTCATATCCACCCACCACACACAAAAATAATTTCAAATGTGCTTCTATTTGATCTAAAACATAGCTTAATCCTTTTCAGAAAGCCAGAATGTTGAATGAAATGTGAAAAATACACACTATGCAGAGTGCAATTAAAATCCTTATTTGACAAACCTCGCCATTCTTGTCATAAGCTGGGAAATACAACTGCAATATAAACCCTGATTAAAAATACAAATGTTAACAAACATTAGCAAAACAAACAATAATGCATCTGCATTCACAACTTACCTGTGTAACTAGCGGCTCCAATAATCTCTCCACAGTTAGAGTCCTGATTTCCAAACTTTTGGGATCCCATTTTAAAATGATGGGTGAAGTTGCAGAAGTCATGCTCTCTAAAACAAAAAGATAATGAGTATTATAAATCATGCCCTGAGCCATGTTTGTATCTGAATTTTAAATCAGATGCTGGATTGATTGCAAATGGCTACATTTACAATGGACAGTGTGCTCAGTAGCCAATTCAGAAATAGCTAAGTACATATTGTACATTAGGGGAAATGTATAGGAGTTCCAATGGATATGCATTAGCTAGATTTTTCCTTCTTGTGTGTCCTTTCTTGGCTTCGGCATAGAAAATTTGAAAACAAGGTTTAGTCATATGTTTAAAAAAGCTTTCCTATACTATACATCTTTCTGAATTTTCAGAAAATGAATACACAATCATTTTCTGCTGAAACACAGCTCTGCAATGGTGCACGGGGAAACAGCCTGAAATTGGGGGAAAAATGAATATATGAGCCAAGCGAACGCACAGCAGCAACCCACAGGGAACAGCGTTCCGTGCACCTTCGGCGTTTAGTCATGCCGGCCACATGACCACAGAGACGTCTTCGGACAGCGCTGGCCCTTTGGCTTTGAAACGGAGATGAGCACCGCCCCCTAGAGTCGGGAACGACTAGCACATAGGTGTGATGGGAACCTTTACCTTTACCTATAGATATATAAATAGGAAATGTACAGCCAGGAAGCAATATCCTTTGATATTGCTTCCTCCTCCCACTTCAAAAAGTACGTGCTTTGATTCTATTTTCTTTTTCTTCTGAAATCACTCTAGATCTATGGATTCACCCCTCCCTAACAATCCAGCCATTGCCACCAAACTGCCTTCTGATGCATAAAAGCTCTTCCTTACAGCCTTGTTCCTTACCTCATCAACTAATAATATGTACCTTCCCCTTGATCATCACTCTACATTATTAGAGAGCAGTTTGCAAGAACAGTGCTTGGTGCTGAGCGTACCAAGAATGGTTTTTTTCCCTTTCAATAAAATGTTGAATCAAAGCATGCCCATGTTTTCCATTTTTTCCCCCCATGAAACACAGATTGGTCTACTGTCAGGTAGCCTAGACAAGAAGCACCAAACATGAGTACCAGCACTACCCTTATTGTAGTTTAGTTCAGTTCAGTTCAGTTCACTTTACTTTATTTTACTTTATAGTCATTGCACATCATATAATGAAACAAAATGCCATCTTCAGTGTACATTATAAAATAAAAACACAAACACACATCCTTCACATGCTATATAATTGAAATTGAAAATCCAATATTGTATTAATATTGCACTATACTGTAGAATTCAAGATAGTCACTGCCCTGGGATAGAAACTGTTTTTCAGCCTATTTGTCCTTGTTTCTATTGCCCAGTACCGTCTGCCAGATGGTAATAGTTCAAAACAAGGGTGCCCAGGATGAGATGGACCTTTAAGGACGTTTTGAACTTTCTTAAGGCAGAGGGAGCTGTAAAGCTCTTCCAAAGAGGGGAGGGGGCAACCCATGATCCTCTGGGCAATGGCATTGACCCTCTGGAGTGCTGTCCTATCTGCCACTGTGCAATTGGCAAACCACACACAGGGGCAGTAAGTTAAAATACTCTCTCTGGTGCAGCGGTAGAAGGTCGCCAGCAGTTTTCCATTCAATTGTTGTTTCCTGAGAAGTCTCAGGTTGTATGATCTCTGCTGGGCCCTTTTGACCAGGGCTGCAATGTGAGTTGCCCCAGGTCAGGTCCTCTTTTAGGATAACACCCAGAAACGTAAAATTGGGCACTTGCTCCACTCGGCCTCCATGGATAAGCAAGGGCTGGATGTCTGATCTATTCCTTCTACAGTCCCACTATAAGCTCCTTGGTCTTATTGGTGTTCAGGACCAAGTTATTGTAAGGTTACAGGAAAAGAATCTTGCAACTCGGAAACCATTTCTCTCCTCCTCTCCTTTTACTTTCCATAAAACTAAGGAGAGTCCCGAAGGAGAGATGCTTTCCACAGCCGTTTGACTTCACTGAGCTGAGATAACTTTTACATTTGGCTGACAGCTGTATAAGACAGCGGTATCCAACATTTCTGGCTTTGTGAACCGGTGGGGAGAAGGGTTTTTTTTTGCACGAGCAGCGTGTGCCTGACCCTTTGCACAAATGTAGGTGTGCCCATATGTGCGCTCGCCGACCCACTGCGTGGACAAGTGGACTGCACACATGTGCACACTCGCACCCCGCTTCCATGGCCTGATTCTGAATGAGCCACAGCCTGGGGACTGGGGACCCCTGGTATAAGAGACCAGTTCAATTCAAGCACCAGGTGTCAGGCCTGCAGCCATCTTTTCTGTTGGAAGTTTGGCCTGCCACACTTTCTATTATTCTACTATGCATTTTCTATTGTGGGAATTGTACGGAGTTAGATGATATGTAGCCATATCAAAATTCTTTCTAGAAAGCCAAGGTCATCCTTTTTCTCTGCACCTGGAAGTGGAAGCTGCCAGCATGGCAGTGGGAGATTTGACCATGGAATGGGCTAGTGGGTGTGGGGGGAAAGATCTTGAACTTTCAACTGGGTGGGGAAAACCAGGAAGCTTTCAGATTCGGGTTTTCCCAGATGTGCCAACATGGCTCTCTTCATCAATTGGAACTTTGAGCAATCCTTTGCCTCTGACTCTGATTTACTTTTGGACGCTATTTGGAAACCTGACACGAGGTTTAAAACAAAGAGTCTGGGAGTTCTAGTCCTGCTTTTTGCAGGAAAGCCATCTGGTGCCTTATCCCATTTTAGGTCTGAGAAGTGGCTGAGTGACTTTGAGCCAGTCACTCTCTCTCACACGCAATCCACCTCATAGGGTTGTTGTTGTGTGGAAAATAGGAGGGTCATGGTGTGTTGGATGGTGTTCGCTGCTTTGGAGTGTTTGTAAAAATACTAAAGGCGATATACAAATAAATAATCGACCGATCGATCCTCCTTCTCCTGTCTGACTAGATCATTCTCACACGCCATGTCATCAATCTTCTCCTTGGATATTTATTGGATATTTATGTATCCGATAAATGCATGGGCATAGGAGTGTCACTTACCTGTGAATAATTCCATTTGTAAAACCCTTTAAGTTAACCCCATGGATGCTTTAAATGAATACTGTGTCATAAAAAGAATTATAAATATAAACAAAAGTAAAACATTACACATCCAGACGACCTCACAAATCTTTTTTCCCCCCCTGAATATCAAAAAGAATTGTGTAATAAAATCTTTTGAGGATAGAGTCATGCCTGGAAGTAGCCATAAAGAACCCTCAGTGCCAATTACAGAAAGACGAGAAAAAAGTGAAACGGGAGATGAGAACGCACAAAAATATGTGTGTGTTTTGGAATTAGGCAGAGGCCAAAACTTTTTGTGGCCCACCAGAGGCCAGCAGAGCTGGCAGCAGATTGAGAGAGTGAGGAGTCTGGGAAGGAACATGGGCCAGTCCTGGAGTCTGGGGAAGGCTCTGATGAGGGCTCTGTGTCGGAGGCAGAGATGGGGCCAGGGCCGTCTGACAGTTCTCAGCTGCCTTCAGAGTCAGACATCAGTGAGGCAGAGGAATAGCTGGAGTCTGTTCCTAGTGTGTGCATGTGCAGAGTTGCCAGAGGAAGGGAACAGCTAAGGAACAAGGGTTGACTTTGGAGTAAGGCCACATGTGGACGATGAATGGCCCCTCCCAGAGGAAATAAAAGAGCGAAAGGGGAGTGGAGTTTGCAGGAGACAATTAGTTCGCTTAATTGGTTTGTGACTCTCTGAGACTCGTTGCAAGTTTTGCAGAGATCGGCCTGACAGCTCTCCAAGCCAGATAAGGTCTGTGACTCTAAATCCTCCCTTTGAAAGACTTTGAATAATCAGAATTCACAGTCAATTAATAAAAGGGTTTTTTGTCGGGACGTGGAGTTTGCTTCATGCTCTTGGGAAGCCTTGGTCAGAACAGAAGTGCAGGTTAAAAAAAAAAGTTGTGATTTTAAAACACCGAAGGCAACAATAAGCAGGGAAAAAATCCCTTGCTGAGAAGCACTTGCTATTATTTCAGTGGTAGGAAAACCAACCCCGGGAGTGTAATAAAACAGAAGAAGTTGACAGAGGAGGACTAAATCATCTTGTAGCGACAGGAAAAAATGTAAGAAGATGCAGCAGATGGTTCAAAAGAATGCTTCGTATCTCCCAACTATACATTTTCATATTATTCATTATGAACAATAACTTTTGGATGTTGGTGCATCTGCAAACAATTTCTGGGAAGCTTCATGGGTGGAAAACAAGAAACATACAATAAGACAGCGGCCATTATATTCAGGAGGGGAGGAAAATCCAGTATAATTGCAAACATATAGAAAGATATGGATAACCACGGAAATAGATTCCAAAATACTTTTTACCCAAGTATTATATAGCAATAGCACCAGTGGTGGGATTCAGCCAATTTGCACCTGTTCGGGAGAACTGGTTGTTAACTTTATAAGCAGTTGGGAGAACCGGTTGTTGGAAGAAATCTCATTTTGTTCCCCCCCCCCCCACTTTACAGGGCTAATCCTGTAAGGAAGGCAGGAAGGAAACATTCTGGTGTTGTTTCTAGCCTCATCTTTATTGCCTTTCTTACAGAAACTGCCTCTCCGGTTAACCTTTATGACATTGTAGCACCTAAGACGAAGCGCCCTTCGATCTGAATGATGTTGATTTGGCCACGCCCATCCAGTCACATGACTGAGCCATGCCTACCCAGCTGGTCATTAGGGCAGAGAACCGGTTGTTAAATTATTTGAATCCCACCACTGAATAGAACTTAGACATATAAGGCTTTACAGTACTTTACAGCCCTCTCTAAGCGCTTTACAGAGTCAGCCTATTGCCCCCAATAATCTGGGTCCTCATTTGACCCACCTCGGAAGGATGGAAGGATGAGTCAACCTTGAACCTGGTGAGGTTTGAACTGCCAAATTGCAGGCGGCCAGCAGAATGCAATACTGCATTCTAACCACTGCGCCACCAGGAAGGAGAATGAGAAAGGGAATTAAGAGAGGAAGGAAGGAAGGAAGGAAGGAAGGAAGGAAGGAAGGAAGGAAGGAAGGAAGGAAGGAAGGAAGGAAGGAAGGAAGGAAGGAAGGAAGGAAAATAGCAATAGCACTTAGACTTATGTGCCACTTCACAATGCTTTTACAGCTCTCTCTAAGCGCTTTACAGCCTCTTGCGCCCAACAATCTGGCTCCTCCTTTGACCCACCTCGGAAGGATGGAAGGCTTAGTCAATCTTGAACCTGGTGAGATTTGAACTGCCAATTGCAGGCAGCCGGCAGGCAGCAGAAGTCGCCTGCAGTACTGCACTCTAACCACTGCCCCACCACAGCTCATATGACAAGTCTTTTGTTTTGTAGTGGATACCATTGTGGTGTATCATAAAACAGAAGAAGCTAATTTGAACTCTTCAGATCCCTCACAAAATGCACGCGGTGTGTACAAGTATTCATTTGACGGACTGAACCTTATTATGAATACGGATTTGATTATTTTCATTAGCGTTGGAGGAGACTCTTGAGAGACCCTCAAGGAGATCCAACCAGTCGATCCTAAAGGAAATCAGCCCTGACTGTTCTTTGGAAGGACGCTCAAAGGCTTTGAGCCACCCAATGAGAAGAGAGGACTCCTTGGAGAAGGCCCTGATGTTGGGAAAGATGGAAGGCCAAACGAGAAGGGGACAGCAGAGGATGAGATGGATTGATAGTGTCATCGATGCAACAACATGAATTCGGACAAACAGTGGAGGACGGGGGGGGTGTCCTGCGGTCCATGGGATCGCAAAGAGTTGGACACAACTTAGCAACTAAACAACAACAACTGATTATTTTTCTCATAGCTGGTCCAGAAGGCAATGGCATGGGTGTTGTTGTGGCTGCTAACGGCCAGTAAAACTGGTGGCAGACTCAGACAGTGAGGAGGTTGGGGAAGAACATGGCCCAGTCCTGGAGTCTGGGGAAGGCTCTGCATCACAGGCAGAGATGGGGCCAGGGCCGTCCGACAGTTATCAGCTGCCTTCGGAGTCAGATATCAGTGGGGCAGAAGAACAGCTGGAGCCTGTTCCCAGTGTGCGCATGCGCAGAGCTGCCAGGAGAAGGGAACAGCTAAGGAACAAAAGCTGACTTGGGAGTAAAGGCACAGGTGGATGGTGAATGGCCCCTCCCATAGGGAATAAAGAGGAGCAAAAGGGGAGTGGAGTTTGCAGGAGACAATGAGTTCCGTTCATTAGGGTGAAGATCTGTTCCTGACTTCTTACCAAGTAATTGCCTGTTACAGAGTGGCGTTTGGAAGATATCAGCCTGGCAGCTCTCCAAGCCTGATAAAGGTCTGCAGTTGTGAAATCTCATGAAAGACTGTTGGCCGGGACTTTGCTGGAGATGAATTCCCTTTAACCTAAATAAAAGAGGTTTTATCAGGACGAGGAGTCTGCTTCATGATCTTGGGAAGCCTAGCTCAGAACAGGTGTGCTTCGTTTGCTATCTGGCAAGTTTAACAGATACAATTCACAATGCTAGTTATCGTCAATAAAGCTTTTCATATCACAGACAAGGATTCCTGAGGCACTTCATCTCGCCCAGGGTTTCTGCCCATCCAATAAGTTCAGGCAGAGTTGGGCTGCTTTGGATCCCTTCAATCAAAAGGTGCTATTTATTGAGTTATAGGAAGTGGGTGTTATCTGGATTGAGATTTATCAATGAAACCACCATCACCCCAAAAGGATTTGCGCAACTTCTATTTGAATGATGCTCCTTTGAAGATGCGGCTTTGGGGTAGGGGAGTTGTAGGGCTCCCTCAAGGGAGGTGGGGGACATAATGTATTTATTTTATAAACTGAAGTCTGACCCCGATCATTCTGGACTTGGGGAGGCCCCTAAAATCAAATTAATATATAAATGCCCCTTCCCAGTAACTTTGGTTTATTTATTTGTATCCTGGCTTTATTATTTTTACAAATAAGATGACAAACGTATCCAATTTCCCCCACAACAGCCACCCATGAGGTTAAGACTGGCTTAACATCACCCAGGTGGCTTTCATGGTGAAGGCAGCACTAGAACTCACAGTCTCCTGGCGAGTGGCCCAAAGTCACCCATCCAGCTTTCCTGTCTAAGGTGAGACTTGAACTCACAATTTCCTGCTTTCTAGCCTGGTGCTTAAATCACTGAACCGAACTAGCTCTGAACTTCATGGAGATACAAAGAGTAGTAGGGAGGAGGACTAGGCTACACACAAGTGAGTAGCTCTCCTATCAACTCTTCTATAAATTAAATCCATTAGTCCTGCCTTCTTGAATATCAGAAAAAAATATTTGCCTTCTTCTATGTAGCAGCTCTGAGTTAGAAGACTTTTAATTCAACAGACAGAATTCTGCATCATAATTGTACAATATTTGTATTCATTTTAGATATTATAGACTTGGTTATGCCAATGGTGAAATTCAATTTTTTTTCCCTACAGGTTCTATGGGCGTGGCTTGGTGGGCGTGGGCAACCTTTAAAAAACACTTTTTAAAGCATTTTTTAACTATTGCTTCTCCTGGACCGGTAATTTAAAAATGCTTTTAAAAAGTTTTTAAAAGTTCCGATCATCAGCTGTGCCATGTGATCATCGGAACTTTTTGTAAACCTTTTTTTTCCCGGGAGAATTGGTATTTAAAAAATGCTAAAAATAGTTGAAAAAATGTTCCGACGATCGCGAGGCACAGCTGATTGTGCACAGCTTTTTAAAAACTTTTAAAAAACTTTTTAAAGCATTTTTTACTACTTGTTCAGGCGAACTGGCCCGAACCGGTAGCTTTTCACCCCTGGGCTATGCTTCATGGCTGATTATTGGCCTTTAAAAACCTAAAAAGCTGCTTTGAAAGAAATTGCCACAATGCTGAGCTGTGTAGCATCTATTTAGGATTGTTGTTGTTTTACTCTTAAAAAGTCAGGTTGAATCTAATATAAGAGTTCAATACCAGAGAAATAAGGTTAAAAAAAATAAGCAACCAAGTAACAATTAGAAAATGTCGGAAACCGGTTGTTAACATTTGAAAGGAGCTGCAGCTGAGTTGTCCTTGACGAACAGCTTCCACGAAGAAAAGATTTCTGCACAAAAATAATTTTAGCAACTCTGCTGGCCCCGAAATGATGCAATTTTTTTTAAAAGTAAAAAAAAAATACTTAATTGGCAGCAGCTTTGGCAGAAAGCTTTTTAACATTGCCCCACCAACCAAACCCTCACTGGGAGAGCAATAAATTACACATTAACCCTAATAGCTAGAAGCTTTCTCACTGCCCCCTCCAAAAACAGCCAACATTTCAGTTTGATTCATTATGGATGAGAAGAGAGGAAAGATGGCAGTGACACAATGAAGGCTTTTTAATGCAGGTAGTCCTCAACTTACAACCGTTCCTTTAGTGACTGTTTGAAGTTACAACATCACCGGGAAAAGTGACTACTTCTGACCGTTTTTCACACTTAGCCATTATAACCTGAGGGCCGCGTGATCGAAATTCAGAAGCTTGGCAATTGGTTGGTATTTATGACAGTTTGCAGTGTCCTGAGGTTGCGACCTTCTGACAAGCAATCTGGGGAATCCAGATTCACTTAACAACCGTGTTACTAATTTAACAAGGGCGGTGATTCGCTTAACAACCATAAGCAGAAGAAAATGTTGGCCTTGGAAATTTGCTATGCTGCTAAAGAGACGTAAACTGATTGTTGAGAAGCTGAGAAACCTTTACTAGTTTAACAAGTACAGTGATTCACTTAATAACTGTCACAAGAAAAGTTGTAGAATGGGGCCAAATTCACTGAATAAATGTCTCGCTTAGGAACTGACATTTGGGTCCTAATTTTGGTTTTAAGCCAAGGACTACCTGTGGTAAAAAATATACCGTACTTTTCAGACTATAAGATGCACCGGTGTATAAGATACACCAAGATTTCAAAGAGGTAAACAAGGAGAATATGTTTTTTGTCCTCCTCAGCCCCAGGAGGCCTCCCAAACCCTCTGTGTGCCCCAATTTTGCAAAAAACTGGACATGCGGAGAGTTTGGGAGGCCAAAAAGAGTGCTCCTAGGGCTGTGGAGGACAAAAATGTGACGCATGGGGGTTTGGGAGGCGAAAAATGGCTCCATTTTTCACAAAACCGCCGCACGCAGAAGGTTTGGGAGGCCCGTCGAGTGCTCCTGGAGGCTAGGGAGAGCAAAAATAGCATTCCTGGGGGGTTTGGGAAGCCAATAACGGGCACATTTTTCACCAAAACAGGGTGTGCAGAGGGTTTGGGAGTCCTGCAGAGCGCTCCTGGGGGCTGGGGAGGGTAAAAATGCTCCCATTTGGGGGGGGAAAACAGGTCTCTTTTTAGCTTCCCAAACCCCCTACGTATTGCATTTGTGCCCTCCCCAGCCCCTAGGAGCACTCTGCAGGACTCCCAAACAATTTGCACGCCCCATTTTTGGAAAAAACAAGTCTGTTTGGGGCAAAAATGGGACATGCGGGGTGGGGTTTCCAGAGGCCAAAAATGGCTGTATTCGGTCTATAAGATGCACCAACATTTCCACCCTCTCTTATGTGGGGGAAAATGTGTGCCTTATACTTCAAAAAGTACGGTATAAAAGGAGCACATTATATCGAGATGCACATACAAATTTTGTAAGGCATGGGGAAATTCAAGAAGTAGCCTATTAATTGTAGGTTACATTTTGAAATACATTGGTTCGTGAGAATGGAATATGTGTCCTATATATTCTTAAGGAGGCCATTCATCCAATTATGTATAGTTATTTTTTGTTAGTTTGAGGAAATCTGCTTTTCCCCTTGTAGAAGTGTTCAAAATGGCATCTAGCCGGTATATGATCCAGTGTCTGCTACAGTCACATTCAAGGGGGGTAGACTGCTCCATTTAAGCAGAGAGCCGTAACAGATGGCATGCAAGGTGCAAATCCTATTCAGAGTTTCCCATCACTGGTGGGTGGCTTGGAAATAAACCTGTGACCATATTGTTTTTTACTTCCTTCCAGGTAATGCCCTACAAAAGAGAGAAAAGTCTCGCCACAAAGTGAATCCCGGACAACAATAACAACAACAATGAAATGAGGATTGACCGGATGTCCCTACAGGCACTCCAACATCATCACCTTCTCCAATCTTAGCAACTCATGAAACATTTCAGCAGAAACAAAAGGCATTGTTTCCTCCCCACCCCACCCCCGATTATCTTTGCAAAAGCCACAGCTGCTCTATCGTTTCCTTTAATTGCAGATCAAAGTGGCTGCCACAGATGATGTCAGTTTCCAAGGGGGAAGAATGAGTGACAGTTCCGAAGCTTCCCCTGGGGAAGACAATCCCTCCATATGAATTATTCACATTCATATAGGATGAATGCGGTTAGGTTAGGGCTGTTCTGGATACTGCTATAGTTTTTGCTTCGTCTTATGCTATGGCAACGTCTTCCAAGTTTGATGAAAAGAAGGACTAAGGGGGGCATGATAGCAGAGTCCCGATATCTCAGGGGTTGCCACAAAGAAGAGGGAGTCAAACTATGCTCCAAAGCCCCTGAGGGCAGAACAAGAAGCAATGGATGGAAACTAATCAAGGAGAGAAGCAACTGAGAACTGAGGAGAAATTTCCTGGCAGTTAGAACAATTCATCAGTGGAACAGAAGTTGCCTCCAGAAGTTGTGAATGCTCCAACACTGGAAGTCTTTAAGAAGATGTTGGATAGCCATTTGTCTGAAACGGTATAGGGTTTCCTGCCTAAGCAGGGGGTTGGACTAGAAGACCTTCAAGATCCCTTCCAAGTCTGTTATTCAATTCTATTCCGTTCTGTTCTGTTCATTCCATTCCGTTCCATATTTTCTATTCTATTCTATTCCATTCCATTCCATTCCATTCTCTATTCTTCTATTCTATTTGTTCTTTCCTTGTTTTAAAGTTTAACAGTGTTTTATTTATGCTTCAAATGTGGGTTTTGGTCTTCCTTCTTCTCCACTTTCAGTTTAAATCCTACCATTCCATTCCATTCAGTGGTGGGTTGCGGATCCCGTTCTAACCAGTACGGTTGGAACGGGCCGGCAGCGTCCACATGGATGCGTGCAGCGCATGCGTCTTACCGCCTCTGCGACGCTCCAGCTGCTTAGCAGAGCGCCACGCAGGCGCTGGAAGCACGGAAGCCTTAAAAGACAGGTAAGGAGTTCGGGCAGGCGGGCGGGCCCTCTGGAGCACCGGAACGGAACGGTATCCGGTGCTCCGGGCAGGCTCCGGTACGCCCATACCGGGGCGTACAGCCTGCAATCCACCACTGATTCCATTTCATATTTTTCTATTCAAGTATCCTTTAAATGTTTTTGAAGAGCCTTCCTTTTTCCTGATAATAAAGCAGTTCATGTGGTTTCCAAGACTTTGGGAAGCGCACAAAATAATGTTTTGGTGGATAATATTTTTCATCTGCTGAATGAATGCAACAATCCAGCTCTCAATGCGCAGAATACCACAGGTAGTCCTTGACTTACAACAGTTCATTTAGTGACTGTTCAAAGTTACCATAGCACTGAAAAAAATGGACCTAGGACCGATTTTCACACTTACGACCGTTGCAGCATCCCCACAGTCACGTGATCAAAGTTCGGCCCCTTGGCGAACTTCTGACAAGCAAAAGCAATGGGGAAATCTGATTCACTTAACAACCTGGTTTTCTAACTGAACAACTGCAGCGATGTACTTCACCGTTGTGGCAAGAAAGGTCGTGAAATGGGACCAAATTCACTTAACAAAGGTCTCACTTAGCAGCTGAAATTTTGGGCGCCATTGTAGTCGTAAGTCGAGGATACCTGTTCTGGAGAGCCTCATCATTGGAAAATATCAATTCTGTGACTTGACGTCAAGAACTTTTGATCGGCATTGCCATAAAATACATTTCAGCTCTGATCCTGGGTGATTTTTCAAGTTTTATTTGCCTAGATTGCTTTTGGCAAAATGGGCTTGTCAAATAAGATAGCTGTTGCCGTGTTCAACGACGGAGGTAGGCTAAATTGGATGCCATTGCAAGAACCGGGCTGGCCAAAGGGTTAATTCCTGGAGCCACTCCGGAGAGGATTATAATAATCCTATTTTGATCCACTTGTAGCTCCTGACCGGAGAATAAATAGAGTTTGATTCCATGATCGTCTAAACAGCCAAGCAAAAGGAAGTGTAGCACTGGTGGATGTGTAACCTGAATTAGGTATGTCAAAAATCAGAAAAGCTTTGTTACAGGAGCCAGGCCATTAAAATGTTGAAATCGCTGTCAGAATGATAAAAACGACAGTAATAAACCTGTCCAATTCATTTCAAAGAAAGTACCAAATAAGGCAGATGGATAAATGTTCCAGTTTGTAGAAGTCACAAATTTAGCCTCAGTGCTAACTCAGCATCATGGGGCGGAGGGGGGGGGGGAGACGAGACACCTGTGTTCTTATAACCTGGTTGTATAGCAGGCTATTCTTATACCAGGGGTGTCCAAACTTGGGAACTTTAAGACTTGTGGACTTCAACTCCCAGAATTCCCCAGCCAGCAGTTGGAGTTTGGACACCCCTGTCTTATACCATCTTTAGAGATTTCATAAAACTAGGGTGCTGCTGTTTCTGATAAGAGGGGACAAAATGCTCAATCTCCATTTGGTAAAGTTTTATATTTTTGTCTATAATCCTTATGAAGGATTTTTATTACCATCGTAAAAATAGAACAAAAATAGAATAAAAAACAAAGAGAAACAAAACAGTAAGTAAAAAGAAAAAGAAGAAAAAGAAGAAGAAAGAGTGAAAGAGAAAGAAAAGAAATTCAGACAATCTACTAACTGTCATTTATAGTTCCACTTTCAGTATGTTCTCTACCCTTGTCAGAACAAAGTTTGCTCCACATCCATCTTTCCCCCATTAAAATCTTTTGGCATAATCTATCCATAGATTCAGATATCAATATTGACACTATTGATATTGTAGGTGCTAATTTCTGAAACTATTATTCTTCAAAGATCTGTCTTAATATTTCCAGCGTTATGACATTTTGCATCATTTGCATCAAACTAGTGCCCAGTTTCTAACATCATAAAGTTGCTTATCTTTGGTGTGAGTCAAAATAGCCAAAATAATTCTGCTTCCCAGAGAAAGCTATTTACTTTTTAATAGCTAATGGCAAAAAACTTAACAGTAAAAGTCAACACTTAATTGAACTCTTAATCCAACCTGGGCTCTTGGCAACCCATTTGCTCTTATGACTGGTTGCCAAGTAACCCATAATTTTGGGATCATCATTTTCAACCTTTCCTGCCGGCTTCCCCAAGAAGTCAATGGAGAACCTGAGGGAAGGTTGCAAATTGTTGGGGTAATCTTCATGCATCCTTCTACATTCAAGCTGCACCAGTCATTTGTGCACCCTTGCATACCCTCCCAAACCCTTGTTGTGCCTCTCTTGCACTCTCACACATGCCCCAATTCACACTCTATCCCCCCACAACTTCCCTACCGGTTTAGTATCTCTTGTGCACCCTCCTGATGCTCCCCCATATCCACATCAGTGGTGGGTTGCAGGAGGTTACCGATGCCTGCCGGGAGTACCAGGTACAGTTCCGGTACGGTGCTCCGGAGCGCCCGCCCGCCCACCATCCTTACCTGTATTTGAGTTCTTTGTCGCTTCCACACATGCGCACGGAGGTTACGGCGCCTTCACAACACTCTGCCGAGCAGCTGGAGCGTTGCGGAGCACTGCAGGAGGTAAGGACGCATGTGCACACTGTGCACATGTTGCGGGCATTCATGTGGTGGATGCCGGGCCCCGTTGCACCAGACCAATCACCACTGATCCACATGATCTACCCCTTGCTTCCTCCCCACCCACAGCAGTCACTTACCTGCCACACAGCCTGGGACATGCAACTTCCAGCCAGCTTCCCCATTGAGGTGTGGGAATCCAGCAGGAAGTTGCCTCATCTAACAATAGTCAGATTACTGTATTTTTCAGAGTATAAGATGCACCTTTTTTTTCCTCAAAAAAGAGGCTGAAAATCTGGGTGCGTCAAATACAATTTTTTGCCTCCCGTAGCCCCGCCCCTTCACCAAAATGGTTGTGCATACCCTTATGGAGGCTTTCAGAGAGCTCCTGGGGGCTGGCGAGGGCAGAAATGAGCAATAAACGGGGCTGTTTTTTGCCCCAGCCCCCAGCAGCAGTCTATAAGCCTCCATAAGGCTATGCATGCATTTCTTTTGACAAAAAGAGCCGTTTTTTTGCTCTTTTTGCCCCCACTTCTCCCAGGAGCACCCTGCAAGCCTCTCCAATGCTATTCATGCTTTTTTAAAAAAACAAAATGGGTCTGTTTTCATGAAAAATGGGCCGTTTTGGGGAGATTTGCAGAGTCCAAAAGCTTCCCCCCCCCTCTTTTGGAAAGCTCTTTAACTGATTGATGAGAATTAGATTGATCAAGTGCTGTTCCAGCAGAAACACCTACCTATCTACTGTATTTCTCTCTCTCTCTATTTCTCTCTTTCTATCCCTCTACCTACCTACCAACCTACCTTCTCTCTCTCTCTCCCCCTACCTATCTACTGTATTTCTCTCTCTCTCTCTCTCTCTCTCTCTCTCTCTCTCTCTCTCTCTCTCTCTCTCTCCCTCTCTCCCTCTACCTACCTACCTACACTCTCTCTCTCTCTCTTTTACTCTCTCTATCTCTATCCCTTTATCTACCTACCTATATTACTACTCTCTCTCTCCCCCTACATACCTACTGTATTTCTCTCTCTTGATCTCCCTCTCTATCCCTCTATGTACCTACCTTCTTGTTTTAAAAAATTGCCTCTTCAAAACCTTGATGTGTCTTATACACCGAAAAATACGGTAAGTTAACAATAGCAACCAGGATTGCTGTTCCTAAGCAATGTGCTCACTCTTAACAACTCCATTGCTTAGCGACAGATTCCAGTCGCCATTGCTGTCATAAGTCGAGGACTAGGTATGAATTCAAGAAATGTATGCGATATAAAATTTGATAAAATTACATTAGAGAGTGCTTCTACTTTCACATTCTAAAGATGATTTAGTTCCCAAACAGTATACGTTTAGAATTTGTTTTATTTTCCACATTATCTTTTTGTTGCTGTATGTCATATTTAGGGCATATCCAGGTGAATATATATTTATGTGGCTGTTAAGAGTCAACACAATCAGGCCACCTATTTGCTAGCAAACAGATATATTTTAATAAAATATTTTCACCTTTAAATAACAAAATGTTTTGATGGTAAGCAGAGTTTATCTCTTTTTTTCATACATCGAGCACGTATCCTGTGAGTATATTGCTCCAAGAAGCTTTTAAAGAGCAACAATCTGCTTCCAAAGAGATCTGTGAGTGCCCAACTAATTGCTCATCTCGGGGCTGGAGACCAGACAGTAGCATATAATTAGATTCTCTGGACGGAAACGAAAAAGGTCACAATTTTCATCTTATATGTTGCATCAGGACATTGGGATGCCTGTGCAACAATTATATTACTTAGCATAAAATGAGTCGTTGCCTTTCTACATAAAGAAGCTGCTCAGCTCCAAGAAATAAAATAACACGGCTAGATACTCGCAGTTTAACCAACAATTTACATCAGGTCCAATTAGTTGCAATTTTTGTTCCTATTCCTCTAAGGCAAGCTTTCACTTGTTACTCATCAAATCAAATACAAGCTTTGGAAACACGTTCTGTCACACGCCATAGATTTCCCAACACTGTTCTTTTTCTTTTTTTAACCTTTTAACCAAATAACAGAAACATAGTGTTCAGCACCTCTCTAATATATTCCATAACGAAAGATTACTTGCGGAATTATCGGAAATATTTCCGATAGTGCAAAAAAGTAGAAAAGGATTAATTTTCCTTCATAGGATGACTTTCAATAGTTTATATCTTTTTAAAAGTTTATACTAGTCTTACAATTTCTGTTTTAAAAAAAACCAACATTTTAAAAACTATTAGGATTATTTTGAATATTTTTGTTTTTGCAAATCCTGGATCTGTATAAGGACTTCTAAGATGCATACGCTATATTGCCAAAAGTATTCGCTCACAACTGAGTCTGATTATGTGGATGGGTGAGCGAATACTTTTGGCAATATAGTGTATCAGCAAATATATTTAGTTCTTTAGGAACAATGTGATTCCTGCAACAAAATAATCTACTTCTTTGTCCTTAGACCTATATGAGATTATCTTTAAATTGGCTATGGAAAAACCTTTCATTCAAATATTTTAAAAGGTGAAGGCTCATTTTCCAGTGTTGTTCTGCTGAAGAGTTAATATAGCCATTCATCAATGCCCTTAAGTGAGGGGTGTCAAACTCAAGGCCCAGGGGCTGGATCCGGCCCATGGGGTGCTTTGATCTGGCCCGCGGGGCCGCCCTCGAAACAGCGAAGGATTGGCCTACATCTGTCAGTGAAAATGGAATTGGGAGGACTGCACATGGCCCTCCCGAGCTTGCAGCCGAAAACGGAGCTCAGGAGCCTGTTTTCTCTGGCAGAGCGCTCGGGCCGCCACAGGCACCCCCGACATGAGTGATGTTGATCTGGCCACACCCACCCTAGTCACGCCCATTCTGGGCCCCCAAGGTCAAACACAACCCTGATGCAGCCCTCAATGAAATCGAGTTTGACACCCTTGCCTTAGGTAGTCCATGGACACAACCAGTCACTCAGTAACCATTTGAAGTTATGACAGACTCTGTTTCAAAGTTCCAAAGTTACAACACAAAGAAGCAACAAATATTGAAAGAGGCGGTTGTGAGACCCCTGCTCAAGAAGCCTTCTCTGGACCCAACGGAGCTAGTTAATTGAAAGAGGCGGTTGTGAGACCCCTGCTCAAGAAGCCTTCTCTGGACCCAACGGAGCTAGTTAATTATCGTCCAGTCTCCAACCTTCCCTTTTTAGCGAAGGTTGTAGAGAGTGTGGTGGCGCAACAGTTTCCACGTCACCTGGAGGAGAATGATTATCTAGACCCGCGCCAGTCCGGCTTCCGACCCGGGCACAGCACGGAGACGGCCTTGGTCGCGTTGGTTGATGATCTCTGGAGGGCCAGAGATAGGGGTTGTTCCTCTATCCTGGTCCTATTAGATCTCTCGGCGGCGTTCGATACCATCGACCATGGTATCCTGTTGCACCGGCTAGAGGGGTTGGGAGTCAGGGGCACCGTTTTACGGTGGTTTGGCTCCTACCTCTCCGGCCGGACGCAACGTGTGTTGGCAGGGGAGCAGAGATCGACCCTGAGCCCCCTCACGTGTGGGGTGCCACAGGGGTCGGTGCTCTCGCCACTCCTGTTCAACACATACATGAAACCGCTGGGTGAGATCATCCGTGGCTTTGGGGTGGGATATCATCTGTATGCTGATGATACTCAGCTGTACATTTCCACCCCGAACCACCCCAACGAGGCCGTCGAAATGATGTCCCGGTGTTTGGAGGCCGTGCGGGTCTGGATGGATGGCAACCGACTCAGGCTCAACCCTTCCAAGACGGAGTGGCTGTGGCTTCCGGCTCCCCGGTTCAACCAGTTGCTTCCATCTCTGGCCATCGGGGGCGAGCAACTGGCCCCCGTGGAACGGGTGCGCAATTTGGGCGTCCTCCTGGATGCCCGGCTGTCCATGGATGACCATGTGACAGCGGTGGCAAGGGGGGCGTTCCATCAGGTTCGCCTGATGCGCCAATTGCGCCCCTTATTGGACCGGGATGCCTTACGCACAGTCACCCATGTGCTGGTGATGTCTCGCCTGGACTACTGCAATGCTCTCTACATGGGGCTTCCCTTGAGATGCACTCGGAGACTGCAGCTGGTCCAGAACGCGGCCGCGCAGGTGATTATGGGGAGGACCAGATACTCCCCTGCAACACCTCTCCTGCGCGAGCTGCACTGGCTTCCTGTAGTCTATCGAGTGCGTTTCAAGGTTCTGATTACGATCTTTAAAGCGCTTCATGGCACAGGACCTAGATACATGCGGGATCGCATCCTGCCCCATACATCCCTACGACCAATCCGCTCACACAGAGAGGGACTTCTCCAGGTGCCGTCCACTAAACAGTGCCGGGGGGCGACACCTAGGAGCAGAGCCTTCTCTGTGATGGGCCCAGCCCTGTGGAATGACCTCCCCCATGACATCAGGATTACCTCCGATCTCCGCTCCTTCCGTGTAAAGCTTAAGACCCACCTTTTTGAACTATCTGGCCTGGCTCAACCGTAGTCTTTCTTATCCTCCTGACAGTCCTTTTAAATTTTAATTAATTGTGTTATTATTACGGGGTATTTTAATAGCTGGTTTTTAATATTCTGATTGTGATGTAATTGTTACCTCCTCCGTGCATGTATGTCTCTGTATATGTGTGTATTTAGATGTTTATGTGTTTTTATGTTTTTATCTGTTTTACTGTACGCCGCCCCGAGTCCTTTGTGGAGAGGGAGCAGCTAACAAATTAAAATTATTATTATTATTATTATTATTATTATTATTATTATTATTATTATTATTATTATTATTATTATTATTATTATTATTATTATTATTATTATTATGAAGCATTTGCCACTGCAGGATACATTTTTCACATTTTGTTGAACAGCAACTTCGGATATAACAGGTGGATTTCCACAACTTATTTCAGAACTTATTTGTATTTCACGGACATGCAAAATTCGGACAGAAGCTACAGAATATGTCCCGTGTAATCTTAAGAGTCATTACCACAAGCAGGGTGTTATGATTACAATCCTTAGCAGATGGAAAGAATTAAACTGGAAATGTCCATAATTAAGATAATTTTAAAAATGTTCCCATATCTAGAAGCTTCAATAATTCATTGGGCATAAATGAATATATTAACACTCACCTACCCTTCAAACGATGGATGTATTTAAATTTTGTGATGCAGTTCTCCAATAAAGAAATGCTTACAATGCTGGCTAGCTCAATTCAAGGATTAGCAGCTTAACGTTGAAAAGGCTATCGTGTCCCAACTTCCATTTCTCATAGAATTGATAAACCTTCACTATGGATTTAAATAATTTGCGCTGGGGGTTATTGTTGGATTTGGTTGTATACCCACCCACCCCGCCATCCAGAGTCCACTTGGATTGAGTCGGGCCATAAATACAGGAAGTCCTCGACTTACAACAGTTTGCTTACTGACCTTTCGAAGGTACAATGGCACTGAAAAAGTGGGTTATTACCGTTTTTCACACCTGGGACCATTTCAGCATCCCCATTACATTCGGATGCTTCACAACTTTTTAGACGTTTAGAATAACAGAGTTGGAAGGGATCTTCGAGGTCCTCTAGTCTCCGATTCACATTTATGACGGTTGCAGTGTCCCGGGGTCATTTGATCGCCTTTTGTGACCCTCTGACAAGTAAAGTCAGTGGGGAAGCTGGGTTCACTTAACAACCGCGTTACTAATTTAACAACTGCAGTGATTCATTTAACAAATAGAGCAATAAAAGTCGTAAAATATATATACACATACATACATACATACATACATACATACATACATACATACATACGTACATACATACCAGTGGTGGGTGTCAAATCCTGTTCCAATCAGTATGGTTGGAACGGGGCCGGAGGCATCCTATTGGACGCTCATGGAGCTTCGTGCAAGTGCTGTATGCACCATGCACAGCAGCGCAGAAGCTTTAAAACACAGGTAAGGAGCTCGGGCGGGCGGGCCCTCTGGAACACCGTATTCGGTGCTCCAGGCTGGCTCCAGTATGCCCGTACTGGGGCGTACTGCCTGCAACCCACCACTGATACATACATACCAGTAGTGGGATACGACCAGTTCGCCCCGGTACGGGCGTACCAGTGCCTGCTGGGAACACCAGGTACCATTCCGGTATGGTGCTCTGGAGGGCCCACCCCCTCTCCTTACCGCTATTTGAGCCGATCGGGGCATTTGCACATGCGCACAGAGCATATGGCGCCTGCGTGATGCTCCACCGAGCAGCTGGAGCATCGCAGGCAGTAGGTACGCATGCACGCGCTGTGCACGTGCACATGGTGGACGCCCAGCCCTGTTGCACCACACTGGTTGCAACGGGATCTGGAACCCACTTCTGATACACACACACACACACACACAGAGTATATATACATATTCAGCTCAAGCAGTTTGGATAGAGCAAGAGAAAATTGCCAGCAATGATTTTTGCCCTGATCACCTTTCAGTAAACTTTGTCTTCCATAATGAAGTTTTTTTTAAAAAATGTCAATGACTTCCAATGCTTTGACGCAGCCAAGGTTGTAAGTAATCTTTAAATGGTTCTGCTGGAGCAACTCCCACTTAAGCTTTGCCTTTTTTTTAATCCTTTCTGTTTGCTATAAACTAGTTTATAAGTGATGATTACATCATGAAATTAAATCTTCCACTTGTTCTACAAAACAAGAATAGCAATACACACACACACACACACACACACAAATAAACAGCCACATTCCCTCCTGCCAACTGTGCCAAATCAGTGATTGCCTCCGCATGACTAAATTAAAGGCAGCTTTATTTATTTATATTCTTTGTCTAACTTTAACCTTCGGTTTCTCTAACTTCCAGCATCTGTTTTTCATGGTTAGCATCCTAATTTCTCACTGCAGCGTTTGCACAATAAGGACTCGCTTCTTTCTCTTCTCTCCTTTCTCTTCAAGCAAAGTGCAGATTATAAATTGCAGCCACTGTCAAGGATGCAAACCAGATTGCGCTACATTTTCCCAACAGATATTACAAACACTATAGTTCAAGTAGAATTGCTTTGCTGTGAAGAGCTCAACATCATTACACAATTCTTGATTTCCACCCTCATCCCCCCAAAAAGAATTACGATAAGAATATTTTTGTAACTGGTTTAAAAAGCTGGTGACAATAAAAGATGATCCTAATAAAGGATGAAGTCCTGTTTTGTACTTTCCGGCCTGCTCCGCTGAAGCCTTAACATTTTAAAACACGAAGGTCTCAAACGCCAGTCTTATCCGTCGGTATCTTCTTGTTAGGGCTCAGCATGTGCCAAAAGAAAGGCAGTTCATAAAATAATAACATATTTTTTGAAAAAAAATCTGTGTCAATGTTGGCTGCTCCAAAATTCTCCATAACGGCAACTATCTACCATGGAGCAAGTCCTTAACAGAAACATTTGTCAAATTTAATTAGGGTTTATCTATCCTTGCAGATTTATACTGTGAATGCAAGTTTCAAGGGCGCTCTTTAAATTCCAGGCATAAATATTAGAACCTTCAAAACCATTAACAGTTAAACCCACAACTGGGTGCCAAATATGATAATTCTGTATGTATGATCAGAATAATAACATCTGACGGAAGTATACTTGGAAGTATGCAGTAAATGCCCACAGGTATTCTTTTCTAAATCTACAGTTAAACAATTAGAGGGTAAAATTCTATCACAAAAATAATTTAACCCTGCTTAAAGGTAAAGGTTCCCCTCGAACCTATGTGTTAGTCGTTCCCGACTCTAGGGGGCGGTACTCATCTCCGTTTCAAAGCCGAAGAGACAGTGCTGTTCGAAGACGTCTCCGTGGTCATGTGGCTGGCATGACTAAACACCGAAGGCGCATGGAATTCTGTTACTTTCCCACCAAAGGTGGTTCCTATTTTTCTACTTGCATTTTTTTGTGCTTTTGAACTGCTAGGTTGGCAGAAGCTGGGAGAAGTAACGGGAGCTCACTCCCTTACGCGGTGCTAGGGATTCGAACCACCAAACAGCCGACCTTTCTGATCAACAAGCTCAGCGTCTCAGCCACTGAGCCACCGCGTCCCGCTTCTTCCCGCTTAGGGTTTCCTTTTTCCCCCCCAATTACTCTCATAGGTATGTTTTCATAGGGCATATTGCAGTACCTGTTCCAGAAAAGGAGGAGCAAAGAATGCCATATGTGTTTGCAAAGAGTGTACAGGGAGTGCTCGACTTACAATGATTCGCTTAGTGACTGTTTGAAGTTACAACATCACTGGGCAAAGTGACATATGACCGTTTTTGACTGTTTCGGCATCCCCCTGGTTACGTGATTTACATTCGGATGCTTGTCAGCTGACCCACATTTATGACGGTTGTAGTGTCCTGGGTCACGTGTGTTCTGACCGAGGCTTCCCAAGAACATAAAGCACACTCCTTTCAAAAACCCTTTTATTAATTGATTGTGAATTCATCTCATTCCCATCCAGCAAAGTCTTTCGAGGGAGGATTTACTGTCACAGACCTTATCCGGCTTGGAGAGCTGCCAGGCCAAGATCTGCAAAGCTTGGCCAGGAGTCTCGGAGAGTCACGAACCAATTAAGTGAACTGATTGTCTCCTGTTCGTCTGCCTCAGTGATGTCTGAAGGCAGCTGATAACTGTCAGTCGGCTCTGGCCCCATCTCTGCCTCCGACACAGAGCCCTCATCAGAGCCTTCCCCAGACTCCAGGACTGGCCCATCTTCCTCCCCAACCTCCTTACTGTCCGAATCTGCTGGCAGCTTTGCTGGCCGCTGGCAGGCGACAACATGATCCCTTTTTGCGACCTTCTGACAAGCAAAATCAATGGGGAAACCAGATTCCCTTAACAACCCATGTTGCTAATTTAACAACTGCAGTGATTCCCCGAACAGATGTGGCAAGAAAAATCGTAAAAGGAGGCAAAACTCACACATTTCTCACTTAGCAGCATAAATTTTGGGATCAATGGTGGTGGTACGTTGAGGATTATCTGTATAACCCCATCTGGGTCATTCAAGGTCATCCCATTTGCCCAGCTAAAGCAAAGAGAGATCGGCATCAAGCAACAGTGATATAGGGAGATGCTGGAGGCTGCCCAGGAAAAAACCTTCTGAATTTTTTCAGGGCCTCCAGATCGACAGAGAAGCTCCTTCAGTATTAGCCAAGGTCATCTGGTTGATAACCACAACCCATGGTGCCATGGTTGTAAGGAGTGGTGGGATTCAATTTTTTTTCTGCCTGTTCTGTGGGTGTGGCTTGGTGGGCATGGCATGGCTTGGTGGGCGTGGCTTGGTGGGTGTGGCAGGGGAAGGTTACTGTAAAATCCCCATTCCCTAACCCATCCCACTCACCAGTTTTCCAGCTCCATTCTCCTGTGCACAGCAACAGAAGAAGACGCAGCCTATCAACTGGGACGCCGATCAGCTGGGACTCAGGAGGCAGAGAATAGATGGGGGTGGGGCCAGCCAGGGGTGGTATTTGCCGGTTCTCCAAACTACTCAAAATTTCTGCTACCGGTTCTCCAGAACTGGTCAGAACCTGCTGAATACCACCTCTGGTTGTAAGTTCAAGGATGGGTCATAGGTTCCTTTTTCTGAGGCTGTCATAACTTCAAATTATTGCAAAACAAAGGGTTGTAAATTGAGGACTAACTCTAACTCTGTTATTTCAGCATTCAAAAGAATCTGGGGACACCCTGGCCCGAAAATGAGAATACATGTTAAAATAACGGCATGGCATGAAATATGATGTTGCTATTATCTCCGATAACTGAATAACCTGCTATACAAGATAAGTCAATGTTCATGGCATTTTAATACCAGATTAAGAACCATCAGGATAAAAAATGACATGGTTTAAAGAATCTGTGACCTTATTCTGACAGTAGCATCTTGAGCAAGTCCAATAATTCATCGCCATCTCAGCAAGTCACCAAACACTGTAGCTCGAAATGCACATTGCGCTGACTTCAAATCCCCAAAAGGTTATTGTGTAGATGCCAACATATAAATTCTTCTGCTCTTCAAGTAGGCACATCTACTCTACGGATACCGGCATAGCTGAGAAGTAACTAAAAGATGTAGTCAGAAACGGTTGGTGTAAAAAAAAAAAAAAACGTTTGCAGCATGCTTTTAGGGGGCCGGTAATGTTGGGACTATTATTTTTGCAGCTTTAGCTTAACCTGTGTTTCAGAAAACAACCCTAGGATAGTAGACATACAGCTGGGAACTCACAATCAGTACAAATGGAGAGAAAATTGGATTTTGGGAAGAAAGAGGAAGAAGTCAAATCCACATTTTGATAGAAAGAGGGGAGGGGGAAGAGGATGACGATGAGGAGGAGGGGGAGGAAGAGGAGGAGGAGAAGAAGAGGGTGGAGGAAGAGGAGGAGAAGGAAAAGGAGGCGGAAGAGGAGAAGGAAAAGGAGGAGGAGGCGAAGGAAGAGGTTGTGATGACTTGCATGGTCTGGTGCAAGTTCTCTATTCTCTTCTTACCCAAAGAATATGCTAATAACTTAAGTTACAAACGCTTCTGTAAGATAAAGGTAAAGGTTCCCCTCGCACATATGTGCTAGTCGTTCCCGACTCTAGGGGGTAGTGCTCATCTCTGATTCAAAGCCAAAGAGCCAGCGCTGTCCGAAGACCACGCTGTCTGTGGTCATGTGGCCAGCATGACTAAATGCCGAAGGCGCACGGAACGCTGTTACCTTCCCACCAAAGACGGTTCTTATTTTTCTACTTGCATTTTTTTAATGTGCTTTCAAACTGCTAGGTTGGCAGAAGCTGGGATAAGTAACGGGAGCTCCCTCCATTAAGCGGCGCTAGGGGTTTGAACTGCTGAACAGCCGACCGTTCTGATCGACAAGCTCAACGTCTTAGCCACTGAACCACCGTGTACCTCTTCTGTACGGAAGACAAATTCCTTGTGTGTCTAAACACACTTAGCTAAATAAGAATTCAATTCAATTCAAGTGCAAGCTTCTCCCCACTACCGGAGAAAGGACTGGAGCACCTTTTTGCTTTAAAACTCATCAAGAGGAAGCAAAGAGCACATAGATATCACATAGAGAGTTCTCCATGTAGATCAACTAAAGATCCACAGCAGGGCACAGAAAGTTGTTCAAAAGCAGGAGAGGTAGGAAGGTGGGAGCAGCCAAGTGGTGCTTTCCTGGTACAGGTATCTAGGATGCGGCAGAAAGATTGCCAAGGTTTATCACATCCAGGGGGTGTTGGGGGCAATATGCTGATTTAGAGAGCATGTAAACCGCTTAGAGAGGACTGTGGAGCACTGTGAAGCGGTATGTAAGTTTAAGTGCTCTTGCTATTGTGATAGCTCAGCGGTTAAGCACACTGAGCTTGTCAGCTGGAAAGCCAACAGCTCAGGTTCGAGACCAGTTTAAAGTACTACAATGTAGTTTAAAGACTGTAATGCCTTGGGCATTTTAATTCATTCAAAACATTTCTCATGCCACTTCCCCCTCCAATGGCACTCTTGTTGTTGTTAGTTGGGAAGTCATGTCCGACCCATCGCAACCCCTTGGACAACGTTCCTCCAGGCCTTCTTGTCCTCTACCATCCTCTGGAGTCCATTGAAGTTCACGCCGACTGCTTCGGTGACTCCATCCAGCCACCTCCTTCTCTGTCTGTTGTCTCCCTTCTTCTTTTGACCTCCATCTTTCCCAGCATTAACACTCTAGAAAGCTTTAAAGACCTGTCTCTCCTTCCAGGCTGTGGATTAGGATGGTTGGAGTCTCAGATGATATTCGCTTGTATGTTAACTGGGTTTGCCATTTGTGCGGCGTTTTGTAATTTTTTTCCTATTGCCTTTTATTATGAGCCATCCAGAGTAGGGTCTAAACCGAACAAAGAAGTGGTCTTGAAGTGATTAACAATTAAAACAACTAACTAAAGTTTTTGAAAACAATTAAAATGTTTTGCAAAATGAAAGGAGCAATTAAAAACATGATAACAATACAGAAAGTAAAAGACTAAAAATCAGGGCAGCATTTAACACATCATTAAAAAGCTTTGGAGAGCAGCACAAAGAGGCAACAGAAAACCTCTGAGTGGAAGGGTCTGAGTGGTAGCAGCTGATAAGAGAAGGCAAGGTAGGTCTGGCCAAGTCTATACAGAAAGGGGCTGTGAGATTTCTAAAATGGGGGGGGGGGAGGCAGCAGGAATATTGTTATTCTGTGTTCTTTGTTATCTAGAACCGATACCAACCAGTGTGGAAAAGGGAGAATGTCTGAGCTGCACAAGCCTTGGGAGATTTAGAGACATGGATAAGAAGGGAAGTATTGTGTTGACTTGCAAGGTAAGTATAACAGAATAACAGAGTTGGAAGGGACCTTGGAGGTCTTCTCATCCAACCCCTTGCTCAAGCAGGAGAGCCTCCACCATTCCAGACAAGTACCATGCTTGTGTTTTTGCTTGAGGACAACTTCAATTGAATCAACTATGCCAAGGGCAAACTCACTGCAGCATTGAAAGAGAAGACAGAGGGGCTGGAGGCCTTCCATCCTGTGATGAATTGAGGGGTTTCTAGATAAGGCAAAAGGATGTCTCCAAAAACAAGACAAAGAAAACAGGGAATATCCAGGGGAGAGGCCTCAGCATGGGACCTGGAAGACAAGAAAACTAGATGATCGTTCCTGTTGAGGAAGCTGCCCAATCAATTTCAGGTCCTCCCCATAAATTGTGACTCATAGACATTTGGAAAGAGGGTAGCAATCACACTTAGACGTACCGCTTTAGAGTGCTTTTACAGCCCTCTCTAAGCAGTTTACAGAGTCAGCCTCTTGCCTTCAACAATCTAGGTCCTCATTTGACCCACTTCGGAAGGATGGAAGGCTGAGTCCACCTTGAGCCGGTCAGGATTGAACTCCTGGCAGTTGGCAGAATTAGTCTGCAACATTGCATTCTAACCACTGCACCACCAGGAAGGAGAATGAAAAAGGGAATTAAGAGAGAGAGGAAGGAAGGAAGGAAGGAAGGAAGGAAGGAAGGAAGGAAGGGCAATAGCAGTTATATACTGCTTCATAGGGCTTTACAGCCCTCTCTAAGAGGTTTACAGAGTCAGCATATTGCCCCCAACAATATGGGTCCTCGTTTTACCCATCTTGGAAGGATGGAAGGCTTGAGCCTTTACTTTTACTTTACTTTTATTTAGATTTTTATACCGCCCCCTCTCCCCAAAGGGACTCGGGGCGGTGTACAGTCAGATAAAAACACATCAATAGATAGAAAATACAAACATAAAAGAGGAGGCAATAAGAAACTGTACATATCGAAGCAAAGTAGTTAAAAAACAATATTTAAATAACCCTAAAAATACCCTAAAAATACCCGATTAAAATATCTGCCAGGAGGTAGAATAAAACTATAGATCTATAAATGGGCCAGGCCGGCTAAACGGAACAGGTGAGTCTTCAGTTTTCGTCGAAAGGAGGAGAAGTCGGTGGTGGTTCTGATATCGGGGGGGAGGTCATTCCAGAGGGTTGGGCCCATCACAGAAAAGGCTCTACTCCTAGGCGCCGCCCGCTGGCACTGCTTAGCGGACGGCACCCGGAGGAGTCCTTCCCTGTGAGAGCGAATCGGTCGCAGGGAAGTGTGTGGTAGGATGCGATCCCGCAAGTACCTAGGTCCTGAGCCATGGAGCGCTTTAAAGATAGTAATTAGCACCTTGAAACGCACCCGAAAGACCACAGGCAGCCAGTGCAGCTCGAGCAGGAGCAGTGTTACGTGGGAGTACCTAGTACTCCCCATAATAGCCTGCGCGGCTGCGTTCTGGACTAGCTGCAGTCTTCGAGCGCGTCCCAAGAGAAGCCCCATGTAGAGGGCATTGCAGTAGTCCAGCCGAGCCATCGCCAGTGCATGAGTGACCGTGCGTAGGGCATCCCGGTCCAGTAGGGGGCGCAATTGGCCCACCAGGCGAACCTGGTGGAACGCCCCCCTTGCCACGGCTGCCACATGGTCATCCATTGACAGCCGGGCATCTAGGAGGACGCCCAAATTGCGCGCCCGTTCCACGGGGGGCAATTGCTCGCCCCCTATGGTCAGTGATGGAATCAACTGACTGAACAGCCACTCAGTCTTGGAGGGGTTGAGCTTGAGTCTGTTGTCCCCCATCCAGCCCCCGACGGCTTCCAAACACCGGTTCATCACCTCGACAGCCTCGTTGGGGTGGTCTGGGGTGGAAATGTACAGCTGCGTATCATCAGCGTACAGATGATACTCCACCCCAAAACCACGGATGATCTCCCCCAGCGGCTTCACATATGCATTGAACAGAAGGGGCAAGAGGACCGACCCCTGAGGCACCCCACAAGTGAGTGACCTTAGGGTCGACCTCTGCCCCCCTGCCAACACACATTGCGTCCGGTCAGAGAGGTAGGAGCCGAACCACCGCAGAACGGTGCCTCCAACTCCCATCCCCCCCAGCCGGCGCAATAGGATACCATGGTCGATGGTATCAAAAGCCGCCGAGAGATCTAATAGGACCAGGATAGAGGAACAACCCCTATCTCTGGCCCTCCAGAGATCATCGACCAACGCGACCAAGGCCGTCTCCGTGCTGTGTCCGGGCCGGAAGCCAGACTGGCGTGGGTCTAGATATTCGGATTCCTCAAGGTGTCGTGGAAACTGCTGTGCCACCACATTCTCTACAACCTTTGCCAAAAAGGGAAGGTTGGAGACTGGACAATAATTAACTAGCTCCGTTGGGTCAAGGGAAGGCCTCTTGAGTAGGGGCCTCACCACCGCCTCTTTCAAGGCGGCAGGTAAGGACCCCTCACTCAAAGAGGCGTTCACCAAGCCCAGTAGCCAGCCTCGTGTCACTTCCCAGGATGCCAGTACCAACCAGGAGGGACACGGGTCCATTAAACATGTGGTCGGTCGCAGCCGTCCACGCAACCTATCCAAATCCTCGGGGGCAACAGAATCAAACTCCTCCCAGAATGGTCTCACAAGACTCACTGTTGGCGGCTCCTCTGGTCCACTGAAGGGGGCCCATCCGCTCCGGATCTGAGCGATTTTGTCCTGCAGATATTCCCCAAACTCCTCTGCTCTGCCCTGTAAAGGGGCTTCCCGCGTCCTCTGTGATAAGAGAGAGCGGGTCACCCGAAAAAACAGGGCGGCAGGGCGGTGAGATTCAAACTGCCAAACTCCAGGCAACCGGCAGTCAGCAGAAGTACCCTGCAGTACTGCACTCTAACCACTCTGCCACCATGGCTCAATAGCTTTCCCAGAGAGGAACAGCCATGCGGTGGCAATGGATGACTTACTGCTGTGAAGAATGGAGAGAGTAATCTGTAGACTAGACATTATATTAAGAGATGTGGTCTTTCCCAGATTTATAGAGAAGCTGACCTGACTGCTGAATACCGTCCCTTTTTTCTGCTTTAACCTGGAACAAATGATACTGCCAGAAAAAAAATGGAAATTATCGTGAGGCTATCATGAGCTTGTCAGGAAGACAAAAGAGTTTGGAGCACAGATATGATTTTTGTTCACACTTCTAACCGAAGGTCATGGCTTGAGAACAGAAGACTCTGAATGTCCCTGAGAAAATGCTGAATTCCTGGATCAGGATCTACATTACATGCAAGGACTTGCATTGAGAAATGGATTGCATCTCACAAACTCTGGGAGGGGAGGGAATGTATTTAGAACATGTTTTGCCCAGATCTGGTAGGATTTAAACTGAAAGTGGAGGAGGAGGAAGACCAAAACTCAGAACCGCACTTGAGGCATATATCCAACACTGGTAAATTTTAAAACAAGGAAAGACCTAGTAGAGGGATATCCTCAAGATCAAACCAGGAGATATACTAGGCAAACATAAATGGCTGACATGCTTACACACCACAGCACAAGAATATGGGAAACAAAATGGGAGAACTCAAAATTGGATGATGAAGGAACAAACATGACATTGTTGGTGTTACTAAAATCTGGTGGGACTGAAATCATCTCACACACACACACACACACACACAAACACACACACACACACACAGAGAGAGAGAGAGAGAGAGAGAGAGAGAGAGAGAGAGAGAGAGAGAGAGAGAGAGAGGATAGATAATAGATGGATGGATGGATGGATGGAGTGAGAGAGATATTAGATGATGATAGCTGGATAGATAGATAGATAGATAGATAGATAGATAGATAGATAGATAGATAGATAGATAGATAGATAGATGATAGATTGATAGATAGATAGATAGATAGATAGATAGATAGATAGATAGACAGACAGACAGACAGAGAGTGGGAGAGAGAGGGAGGGAGAGAGAGATGGATGGAGAGATATCTATATTAGATATGAGAGAGAGAGGATAGATGATGGATGGATGGATGGAGTGAGAGAGAGATATTAGATTATAGATAGATAGATAGATAGATAGATAGATAGATAGATAGATAGATGATAGATAGATAGATAGATAGATAGATAGATAGATAGATAGACAGACAGACAGACAGACAGACAGACAGACAGACAGACAGACAGAGAGGGAGAGAGAGAGGGAGGGAGAGAGATGGATGGAGAGAGAGATGGATGGAGAGATATCTATATTAGATATGAGAGAGAGAGGATAGATGATGGATGGATGGATGGAGTGAGAGAGAGATATTAGATGATAGATAGATAGATAGATAGATAGATAGATAGATAGATAGATAGATAGATAGCTATAGCTAGATAGCTAGATAGCTAGATAGATAGATAGATAGAGGATAGATAATAGATGGATGGATGGATGGATGGATGGATGGATGGATGGATGGATGGATGGATGGATGGATGGATGGATGGATGGAGATATATATATATATATATATATATATATATATATATATATATATATATATATATATATATATATATATATATATATATATTAGATATGAGAGAGGATAGATGATGGATGGATGGAGTGAGAGAGATATTAGATGATAGATAAGATAGATAGATAGATAGATAGATAGATAGATAGATAGATAGATAGATAGACAGACAGACAGACAGAGAGGGAGAGAGAGAGGGAGAGAGAGAGGGGGAGAGAGAGAGATGGAGAGATATCTATATTAGATATGAGAGAGAGAGGATAGATGATGGATGGATGGATGGATGGATGGATGGAGTGAGAGAGATATTAGATGATAGATGATAGATAGAGAGAGAGAGAGAGAGAGAGAGAGAGAGAGAGAGAGAGAGAGAGAGATCTATATTAGATATGAGAGAGAGAGAGGATAGATGATGGATGGATGGATGGAGTGAGAGAGAGATATTAGATGATAGATGATAGATGATAGATAGATAGATAGATAGATAGATAGATAGATAGATAGATAGATAGATAGGTAGATAGATAGAGATCTATATTAGATATGAGAGAGAGAGAGGATAGATGATGGATGGATGGAGTGAGAGAGAGATATTAGATGATAGATAGATGATAGATAGATAGATAGATAGATAGATAGATAGATAGATAGATAGATAGATAGATAGATGATAGATAGATAGATAGATAGATAGATAGATAGATAGATAGATAGATAGAAAGAGAGAGAGAGAGAGAGATCTATATTAGATATGAGAGAGAGAGAGGATAGATGATGGATGGATGGAGTGAGAGAGAGATATTAGATGATAGATGATTGATAGATAGATAGATAGATAGATAGATAGATAGATAGATAGATAGATAGATAGATAGAGATCTATATTAGATATGAGAGAGAGAGGATAGATGATGGATGGATGGAGTGAGAGAGAGATATTAGATGATAGATAGATGATAGATAGATAGATAGATAGATAGATAGATAGATAGATGATAGATAGATAGATAGATAGATAGATAGATAGATAGATAGATAGATAGATAGATAGATAGATAGATAAGATAGATAGATAAGATAGAGGAAAGAGAGAGGGAGGCATGTTTATACCCATGTGGAAATTTCATTTTATTTATTTGATTTTTATCTCATTAATTACTAATTAGTAACTGTTCCCCACAGCAACAGCCAATGCGATTGAGAAAAAAAACACCTGCTGAATCAAGGAAGAAAGAAACCGAATGACTGCTCTGAGTATATAACACAGGTCACCAAAGGAAAAAGTACAGATGAAATCTGACCAAGTCAGATAGATGAGATGGGGGATTTTAGTTACCCTGACATCAGCTGGGAATCAAACTTTGCAGCAAGTAGGAGAGCCAACATGTTCATCCTCGGCCTTGAGGATGACCCCCCCATCATCTAAAAGGTCAAGAATGGAATTAGGGGGTCAGCTATGCTGGACTAACAATGGAAAAATAGTTGAGGAAATGGAAGTTGCAGCAACCTTAGGAAAAGATAATTGTAACCTCCTAGAATTCATCATTTTTCAGGAAGGGAAATCTAAAGACTTTGAGAAACTCAAGATTTCAGGACAATTGACTGTAGTAGGCAAAGGAGGGGAAAAAAACCCACATTGATGTCCCAAATGTGCTTTTTCAAGAGGGAACTGGACTTTCTGGTTTTTCTTGGAAGACATTTCGCTTCTGATCCAAGAAGCTTCTTCATTTCTGAGGAGTTCAAAGAAAAACTAGAAAATCTGAGAATCTCCATAGACATCCCACATGGATGAACATCCTTACGGGGAAAAAATTAGAATGGTTGGTAAAGTCTGAAAAATAATATAAATTAAACACAATAATTTAAAAATATGAAACAACTTATAGCAGGGGTGTCCAAACTTGGGAACTTTAAGACTTGTGGACTTCAACTCCCAGAATTCCCCAGCCAGCATGGCTGGCTGGGGAATTCTGGGAGTTGAAGTCCACAAGTCTTAAAGTTCCCAAGTTTGGACACCCCTGACTTATAGAAATAATGTGCTTGAATAAGGAGCTCTTTGATAACCCTTTTGAGCAACAAAAATGATTAGGGCCTAGAAATTAAATTTCCCGAACACCATCGCTCTGCTAAACAAATAATTCCTCAACACTGTCAAACTATTTACTAAGTCTGCATTACTATTACTATTAATCTTCTCATCATTCCAATCACCCATCTCCTCCCACTTACGACTGTATGATTATAACTTTGTTGCTTGTATCCTTAAGATTTTTATTGTTTCCTAGGAAGATTTGATTGCTTATTTGTACCCTATGACTATCGTTAAGTGCTGTACCTTATGATTCGTGATGAATATATCTTGTCTTTTATGTACACTGAGAGCATATGCACCAAAGACAAATCCCTTGTGTGTCCAATCATACTTGGCCAATAAAAAATTCTATTCTATTCTATTAAAACATATGAAGAACGATTGCAGGAATTGTAGTCTAGTGAAAAGAAAGGTCAGGGGTGACATGACAGCAGTCTTCCAATACTTGAAGGGTTGCCTCAAGGAAGAGAGGGACAACTTATTTAGAAAGTGAACTCCTAGAACTAAGGAGAAAATTCCTAACAGTGAGAACAATAAACCAAATTGCCTTTGGAAATTGTGAATGCCCCAACACTGGACGCTTTTAAGAAGAGACTGGACTGCCATATCGGAAATAGTGTAGGTCTCCTGCGAGAGCAGGGGGTTCAACTAGATGACCTCCAAGGTCCCTTCCAACTCTATGACTGTTACTATAAGAGACAAGGCACAAACCCATTACAACTAATAAGATATGGATAGATGGAATAAATATAAAATACGAACAGGAAACAAATGAAACAAATTGCAGGCTACTTTCATCTGACGGGAGGATTGAGGCATAAATGCTGATGGAACTTCTCAAATATAAGCACTTAGTAAAGTACCATATTTTTCAGAGTATAAGACGCACCCCTTCCCCCCAAAAGTGGGTGGAAATGTCTGTGAGTCTTATACTCTGAATATTGTGTTGGGGAGGGGAGGGTTGGGGAGGCACCGATCAGCTGTTCTAAAACGGGCCGCCACGATAGTGAACGGGGGGGCAGCAAACAGACACCAGTGGCGAATGGGCCGTGAACAGGCTGTGGCAAATAGGCAGCTGCAAATAGGCTGTGGTGAATGGACCACGGCGAATGGGCTGTGGCGGCAGCGAACAGGTTGGGGGGGGGCGGCAAACGGGCCAGATGAATTCTGGGATGGATGCTGGGAGGCAGAGGCAGATTTTCCCCCCCTTGTTTTCCTACCCAAAAGCTAGGTGCGTCTTATAGTCCGAAAAATACGGTGTTTTGAAGGACTCTACTGGTTCTTCAGAACGCAGCTATTTAGGGTTCTGCATATAGAAGCAGCAAAAAGAAAACCTGAAATACAATTGAGGGATAGCAAAGAGCTCTGGAAGCCTTCGCAATCTTTCCCTAGAGATGCAGAAAACAAAAGGAGTCTGTTGCCCAGCTGCTCCATTCCTCCTAAGACCATAGAATTTCCCCTGAAATCCTTCAATAGAGGCACTTCGCATAATGCAAAAGCAGTGAGAACTGGTTCTGTTTAACCGCCTTTTGAGGGGAAATACCTTTTCTTTTGGACTTTACATTTACTTATATTCATAAGGTATCAAAGAGTCATCAATATTTTTGAAAGCCCATATGAAACTTGCTCCATCTAAAAGGCTACGTGAATTGGAAGCAAAGAACCCCCAAGGCATGTCTCTCGGAGCTTTCATTAGGAAGATTTATAGAAGTTTAGTAACCTTCCGATGAGTAAGCTATTTCCAGATACAGATATTAGAGGTTTAGTAGAATAGAATAGAATAACAGAGTTGGAAGGGACCTTAGATGTCTTCTAGTCCAACCCCCTGCAAGTGTTGGAGCTTTCACAACCTCTGGAGGCAAGTTGTTCCACTCATTTTTTTGACTGTCAGAAATTTCTCCTCAGTTCTAGGTTGCTTCTCTCCTTGATTAATTTCCATCCCTTGCTTCTTGTCCTGCCCTCAGGTGCCTTGGAGAATAGTTTGACTCCCTCTTCTTTGTGGCAACCCCTGAGATATCAGAAGACTGCTATCATGACACCCTTGGTCCTTTTTTTCACTAGACTAGGCATACCCAATTCCTGCAGCCGTTTTTCATATGTTTTAGCCTCCTAATCCTCTTTGTTGCTCTTCTCTGCACTCTTTCTAGAGTCTCCACATCTTTTCTACATCGTGGAGACCAAAACTGAATGCCGGATTCCAAGTGTGGCCTTACCAAGGCCTTATAAAGTGGTATTAACACTTCACGTGATCTTGATTCTATCCCTCTGTTGATGCAGCCTAGAACTGTGTTGGCTTTTTTGGCAGCTGCTGCACACGGCTGGCTGTTATTTAAATGGTTGTCCACTAGGACTCCAAGATCCTTCTCACAGTAGTAATGGGAAATGTTTCTATTTCGTTTTCTCTTACACTGCGTAAAGGGAAGCTTTTGAAAGTACCTAAGACACATTTCCTTTGGCCATGTCGAGCGTGCAAATTCATTGGAGAAGTCAATGATGCTAGGATTGGTTAGAGGAACAAGAAGAAGGGGCAAGGAAAAGAACATGCTGGCTTGATAACATCAAAGTGGACACAAAGTCGAACATCCGACAACTGAAAAGAAGCTGGGCCAAGAGTGAGACACAACTGAATGGTGAAAACAAAACAAAAAACCCAGACATTTTAAAACCATTTAGAAGCCAAATCTTGCATCAAAAGTAAATCTGTGACAGAATGCATTGGCCAATTTTCCAAACAGGGTACCTGGAGATACACACTGCACCTGTGTCAAAACAACTGCACTTCCTGCTAATTAGTTACTGGGGTAACTTCAAGGTTATAAGGTTATAAGGCCTAAACAAGTTCTATCCAGGAGACATGACACCACTGTAGACATAATTAACCAAGAATACTGTTGCAAAGTGCGGGTATGAATACCAAGAACTGTAGGAAGACACTGCTTACATTCTCAAATATTCTCTACCCTGAGTTCTACCATGCTACCAATGCTGCGTCTTTTAATGACCTTGTTCCAACCGAGGCTTCACCAGAGCATGAAACAACTCCTGGGCCTGACAAAAAACCCTTTTATTAATTGACTGTGAATTCTGCTCATTCACACCCAGCAAAGTCTTTCAATGGAGGATTTACAGTCACAGACCTTCTCTGGCTTGGAGAGCTGAAAGGCCGATATCTGCAAAACTTGGCAAGGAGTCTCGGAGAGCCATGAACCAATTAAGCAAACTAATTGTCTCCTGCAAACTCCACTCCCCTTTCGCCCCTCTTTTATTTCCTCTGGGAGGGGCCATTCATCGTCCACCTGTGGCCTTCCTCCCAAGTCGACCCCTGTTCTTAGCTGTTCCCTTCATCTGGCAACTATGCATGCGCACACTGGGAACAGGCTCCAGCTGTTCTTCTGCCCCACTGATGTCTGAATCTGAAGGGCCCTGGCCCCCTCTCTGCCTCCGACACAGAGCCCTCATCAGAACCTTCCCCAGACTCCAGGACTGGCCCAGGTTCCTCCCCAACCTCCTCACTGTCTGAATCTTCTGCCAGCTCTGCAGGCTGCTGGCGAGCCACAACAGTCTCTTCACCAGGACTTTGTGTGAATGTTGGAGGAACAGGGTTTTGTTCCTACTTTTCTCTTTTTCTTATTATATATTTAGCATTTTAAAATGTCTTTTTATTGCATTTTTATTGCATTTTTTTTGGTTTTTGTTTCAAGTAAGCAATACCCCAAACAAGAAACTGCCAAAGAGCGATCAGTAAACACTCCAATCAAAAAATCTCTTAAGACCACCCACACTGACAGGGCAAGATACCAGAATAGAAATTGACAGCAAACCACAATCCTTATTAACACTAATGATGTTACCTAGTTGGGTAATGAAACATCTACAAGAAAACAAGCAAGCTCAGATAGTACAAAAGACCCCTCATATTGTTTGGTCTATTTGTTTGGTTAAGACTCTAAGCTAGAAACCAGGAGACAGTGAGTTCTAGTTCCACCTTAGGCACAAAAAGCAGCAGGATAATTTGGGGTCAATCATCAGGCGACAGTGAGTTCTAGTCCTGCCTTAGATATAAAACCTGGCTGGGTGAATTTGGGTCAATCACCAGGAGACTGTGAGTTCTAGTCCTGCCTTAGCCATGAAAGCCAATGGGGTGACTTTGGGCCAATCACTCTCTCTCAGTCCAACTCACTTCAAAAGGTGGCTGTTGTGGGGGAAAACAAGAGGAGGAAAGAGTATTGAGCATATTTATAAAAAAATAATAATAAAGGCAGGATATCAATAAATATTTTAATTGCTTTGAGATGTTTCTAATTCAAAGTTGTAGAGAGAGTAAGTCAATAAGAGCTGCTTGATTGGTCTTTTCTGTTTGGTGTTGTGTGCGTGTGTAGCTGTAATGTTTAAATATATATGTAGTTAAATCATTTCAATTGACAGCATCTGTTTCCATGCTGAAGCATATGTTCCTACTACGTATATGTGTAAGCAAGTTGGGAATTCATACTGGTAATACTCTCACACCTCTTCATAACAGCCCTAAAGCATTTATAAAAGGAAATACCATCACACATATAGCAATGGAAATATCACTTACTAGCTGATAACTCGGCGTTGCCCGGGGATTTATTTATAGGGAGAAAATGTCCGGACCAAACATAATTTCTAATATTGGATTTTCCCCCTTACCAGAGGGAGCCTCCTTGTGGAGGACTGTGAAGCTATTACCATGTCAACTCCACTGCAATGTACAGTAGAAGCCATTTTACGGCAGTAAGTAGAAGCCATTTTACGGCACAACAGGCAGTACCCTAACAGAACACACACACCCAAGGGTTTTAGGGATGTCTTACCCCCACAGTATTTGTTTTCAGAAACTAAGTCATCTGGGTACCAAGTTTGGTTTTTATATACATACATACATACATACATACATACATACATACATACATACATACATACATACATACACCGCTTCATAGTGCTTTACAGCACTCATTAAGCCATTTACAGAGTCAGCGTATTGCCCCCAATAATTTGAGTCCTCATTTTACTACCTCACCAGGATGGACGGCTGAGTCAACCTTGAATCTGTCAGGATCGAACCCCTGGCAGTGAGCAGAGTTAGCCTGTAGTACTGCAGTCTAACCACTGCGCCATTACGGCTCTTATATGGGAAAATATTAAATGGTTTCCCACAGTCTTCCATAAACTGTTCTTTCATTTTTGCAAATGTTCTTCACAGATTTATATTTGAACCCATTAAAAAGACCAATTACAGCTAAGTGCACACATTCTTAAAAATGCCCATTCATCTTTGCAGAGGCACATTACATTATTATCTCAACTGCTAATTACTAAAATCAATTAACAGCAAAAATGGTGTTTTAACAGAGTAAAATTGTATTCCTTCTTTCACATGCATTATGTAAACTACTGAAGATATTGTATTGTACAACAAATACCCACAAAAGTAATTCTGAAATTTTCACTCCTGCACAATTAAATTAATATGCACCGTTCCAGTTCACGAGAAGGTCTGAAATATAATCTAATTACTACTACTTGATTTAATGGAAGACATGCACACAATATACAGTATCAATCATACATTTTTGATACTAACTTGCACATTGATTCCTGCTTTTATGTAATTATGATGATAACTCTTGGTTTCCTATATGTATAATTTGTAACAGTTTTTATGGTTTTGTGGTTTTAATTATTGAGATGTTGCTCATGGCCTAGACTCAGTTGGATTGAGATGGGTGGCTGTAGAAGTAGAATAAATATATAATAAATATTACATACAGGTAGTCCTCGACTTATGACCATGAATGAGCCCAAAATTTATCATGCTAAGTGAAGCATTTGTTAAGTGAATCTGGCCCCATTTTACAATCTTACTTGCCACAGTTAAGTGACTCACTGCAGTTGTTAAGTTAGTAACACAGTTGTTAAATGAATTTGCCTGTCAGAAAGTCGCAAAGGTGATCATATGACCCTGGGACACAGCAAACGTCATAAATAAGAAACAGTTGCTGACCCTCTGAATTTTGATCACAGGACCTTGGGGGCTGCTGCATTGGTCGTAAGTGTGAAAAACGGTCACGTCACTTTTTTCCACTGCCATTGTAACTTCAAATGGTCACTAAATGGACTGTTGTAAGTCGAGCATCATCTGTATTGCAATTATTTTACTGCTTTTTATTTTATAACAAAAAAAAACATAAAGGAGCAAAACACAAAAATAAATACATCGTCAAATAGAAGGAAAAAAACATATTAAAAGTCTTATGACAGAAAATTTAAAAAAAGATGACAAAGGAAATGTAATATATATCATCATAACGTTATAATTCTGTGCACAGCTGTCTGTTGCACATATTATTGAAGATGTATATATTTCTAATATACGAACATGACAATATTTTAACTTATTGTATTCTATACAAATAAGTCCCCATATTTGATTATACCCAGAGGTGGGTTGCAAATCCCAGCGCTACCGCTTTGCTCGTGCTTGCCCTTCTGCGCATGCGCAGAGGCAGACCCTCCCACCGCCGCGGCCACTACCGGTTTGCCCAACCGGCAGCAACCCACCTGTCCATGCAAAGCTTACATCTATAAGCAATCCACTCATTGATGTCAAGTACAATCAAGTCTTCAATGCATTCAGCAAACGGGCGCATACATTTATCTTCCTTATACTGAAATATCAGCCTTTGGACCATAAGGGCATGAAGAATCCAGATACCATAGTTAAATATTTACATATGCTATTAATGATAATAGCCCATAGCTTTAATACACACACACCCTAAAATAATTTCTATAGTATTTGTTCATGCATAAAAAACCTACACTGATTATAGCAGCTCTTGGAGATTAAATATATATTATATTAATATTTATATATTAGATATAAAAAGAGGATTATAATAAGAATCACTGCAAAAAGAATTTCTGTTCCCTTATCTATGGGGCTCCAAATAATGAAATTCTATAATTATGTTAAACAACTTGAGTATGCAAGTGTGAGAATTCAAATATACTAAAGATGTGCTTCTTTTTTTTTTTAATACTGCTTTGGCAAATTGCCCACATTTTATAGTTTTCTGCATTGTTTGATTATTGAGAGCTACCCAGAATTCGTTTAGAGTGGGGCAGCATGCAAATTGAATCAAACATAAAAAATATTTAGATCCATAATATATTCAGACAAGTTAAAAATATCTTAGCATATGCCGTACAGACTCAGGACTGAAGTCCAAAACATGAATGTGTGGAACAATAAAACAATATTTAAATGAAGTCATTTCTTTAAAAAGCAACAGCATATTGGCCCCACTCTTTGCAAGGACTATCCCAGGGGTGTCAAACTCTATTTCAAACCCAAGTGCTCTGCCAGTGAAAACAGGCTCCCAAGCTCCATTTTTGACTGGGACGGCCTCCTGCAACCCTCTGCCAGCGAAAACGGAGCTCTGTTTTCGCTGGCAGAGGCACCGGGGGCCAGTCCTTTCCTGTTCCCACTAGGGGCATCAGGAGCCGCAGCCCCAAGGCTGAGGCCCAAGCCAAAATAGGAATGGTCAGGGGATTACTCACAAATCCAAATTTTTCCACCGAATTACTAATTTTCTTTCAGATCAATTTCAGAATTTTGGGAGAGCTAATCGATGACACCTCCATTCTTACTGAGGGACTGAGTCGAAAGCTGGATGTGCCTAGCGACAAGAGTGTGGCTTAACAGCTTCAACAGAATCAGTCCTATCAGTGAGTGGATGAGGTCAACCCATGTCTGGATGCTATCTCCACCTCTATGGAGAAATAATAGCTCTTTTTAAAAAATCAAAACTTTATGGCAAATATTTTGCAAAGCACCTGAGGGCAAGACAAGAGGAATGGATGGAAGTTCGTCAGAGGGAAATCCAACCTAGAACTAAAGAGAACAATTAATCAGTGGAACAGCTTGCCTCCCAGAACTGTGGGTGCTCCAACAATGAAGGTGGACAACCATTTGAGTCTTGGGCAGGAGGTTGGATTAGAAGACCTCCAAGGTACCTTTCCACCTTAGAATTTTATACTATCCTTCAGATATCACATTTAGCCCCCCTTTTGGTTGCCATAAATGCTGATGCTAAAATCATTGGAAACTTTGCTTCTCTGCAGAATTAATGAAACTAAATTGTGGAACATTTTATCAATGCCAAGTTAAGCAGGAGAGTCCTTCTGACCTTGGTGAGTTTCAAAAAAAAAAAAAAAAAGCAAGAAGAACTCGACCTAGTTAGTACTGGATGAAAAGCCAACAGGAAATCCCAGGGCTACAGACTAGATTGCAAAGTTGTGAAAAGAAAAAGAAAAAAAAGCAATGACAAACGCCTTTCTTAGGGTTGCCAAGAAAACCCAAGGGATTTGTCCCATGAAGGCACCACGAGCCAAACTCAATTTAAAGGAATTACATTGATATCTACATATAGTTCAAAGCAGACAAACAAAAAAAAGGAAAAAGGAAGCAAGAAGGCAGACCTAAAAACTCTCCTAGCCTGCAATCAGCACTCAGATTAAAACTAAGATAAAGGGATGCGGTGGCTCAGTGACTAAGATGCTGCGCTTGTCGATCAGAAGGTTGGCAGTATGGCGCTTCGAATCCCCAGCGCCGCGTAACGGAGTGAGCTCCCATTACTTGTCCCAGCTTCTGCCAACCTAGCAGTTTGAAAGCATGTAAAAATGCAAGTAGAAAAATAGGAACCACCTTTGGTGGGAAGGGAACAGCGTTCCGTGCCCCTTCGGCGTTAAGTCATGCCGGCCACATGACCACGGAGACGTCTTCCGACAGTGCTGGGCTCTTCGGCTTTGAAACAGAGATGAGCACCGCCCCCTAGAGTAGGGAAAGACTAGCCCATATGTGCGAGGGGAACCCTTTCCCTTTAAGCAGGATGAAATTATTTTTGTGATAGAATTTTACCCTGTAATTTTTTAGCTGTAGGTTTCGAAAAGAATACTTGTGGGCATTTCCTGCATACTTCCAAGGAGACCGTCAGACGTTATTATTCTGATCATACATACAGATGTGCGAGGGGAACTTTTACCTTTACCTAAAACTAAGGTTAATGCTAGACCAGCAGTAAACAATACCCCAATCAAGGAACTACCAACTCAGACAATCAACCCAACATTAAACAACAGCCTAATCAAGAACTAACAAGAAGAAAACAACACTCCCATCAACCCTGACACGGGAAGCTACTAGTATATAAACAGAGAGCCAATCCCACTCCCTTCCAGCACTGATGTTATCCAATTGGGTCATAAAATGTCTGCAAGAAAGCCACCAAGCTCAGAGAGCACCAAGGTCCATGCAACTCAACCCTGAGCTACAAATATTCTCTTGCTACAATTTCAAGGATGTTTTATTTTACAGAAATGGGAGTGTGGAAGAAATTTCACATCAAAATACAGAACCGCTGAAAGGGGAATTTATGATAATTTCAGGCAGAAGATCAACAGCATTCGGGAGCTTTCAAACCAACTAGCCGGATTCATCCCTCAAAGGAAGAAGATTCATGGCCACGTTAGGCCGGTTAGCATATCCAATTCTTGAATTCTATCTAGTTCCTGTAGCATGAATATAACAAAAGAACAGAAGAGGGCTTTCCAAAATGATGAATACCCAACAGACAAGGCATTGACAGTTTTAATACGATTAGACTGCCAAGGAGTTATATGCAAATACTGCATACTCAAAAGATCAGAGGGAATTCAGGAGATGCATCCTTACATTTACTGCTTTAATAGAGACGTGCGCGGAAGTGCTCCCATTCCACATTTTGCTCTAAAATTCTACAGCGAGGGCAGCATAATATTGGTTTGAATAGCCGTTCTTCTTTCGTTTTCAGCCTGTCAATCTTTTTCCAACCGTGGCAGAGTTCGTGAAAATTCAGCAAACATTTCTGAACCACGTCTGAAGGACACAATTCCCACAAGAGGCTAAACTATTGCTAGAGAGCTATCTTTTTGTAGGCCTAAGTATGCCGTGGTTTATTTCCTCGTTTTTTTTTTGTCTGTTATGTTTACTTCTCTTCTGAACCTTTTCTCATCTCTGTGTTTACTTCTCTTCTGAAGACATTGCCTGCGACTAGCTGTCTGCATTTCTCAAGGTACATTTCTAACGTTGCAGATAAGAAAGTTGTCTTCCAGCATTTTGCCCTTTTTGTTCTGCGCATATCCTCTGCAAACCCAGGTAAGAGTTATATGGACACCTCCAGCTATGAATAGAATAATTGGCCTTACTCCCAAGTCGATCCCTGTTCTTTAGCTGTTCCCTTCTCCTAGCAGATCTGCTCATGCGCACATCGGGAACAGGCTCCAACTGTTCGTCTGCCTCACTGATGTTTGACTCCAAAGGCAGCTGATAACTGGCATACGACACTGGCCCCATCTCTGCCTCCGACACAGAGCCCTCATCCGAGCCTTCCCCACATTCCAGGACTGGCCCCGGTTCCTCCCCAACCTCCTCACTGTCCGAATCTGCTGCCAGCTCTCCTGGCAGGCCAAAACACCACCAGAAAAAAGGTTTATAATGGTACTCATTAATGCAGCCGATGATTAAAGAGCCATGATGTTTATGAAAACATTTTAGCGATAGCCCCAGGTTCACTACTACTGTGCCAAGGCTATTAATCTAGAGGCTAAAACTATCAAAGCCATGCCCAGTGCCAATTTGGTAGAAGAATTAGGTAGAAAGACAAGCATTGCTTTTGTTAACAGGCTGCTGCTAATCCCCCAAATTAAAAGAACCAGCATTTCTAATATGGTTGTCCTAATAGGTTATTATTTTTCTACCCATCCCTCCCTGATATCTAATCGGCATGTTGCAGAGAAGCTGAGCCAGTTCATCATTCTTAGGTCGTAAGAGTGATAAATTAATGCATCCTTGGATAAGGATTCATCTAATCAGAGGCTCTCTCTATATATGCAGTACATCAGTAAAATGTCACCCAAAAATGAACTGCTGAGGGAATACCCGAGGCAGCAGTCAACGTGGGGAGATGATTGAGCAGAGGACGTACCATGGCAAGAAAGCAGAGGTGGTATTCAGCAGGTTCTGGCCACTTCTAGAGAACCGGTAGTGGTAATTTTGAGTAGTTCAGAAGACCACCTCTGACTGGCCCCACCCCCATCTATTCTCTGCCTCCCGAGTCCTAGGGGAATGGGAGGAAATTGGGATTTTGCAGTATCCTTCCCCTGGAGTGGGGAGGGAATGGGGATTTTGCAGTATCCTTCCCCTGGAGTGGGGAAGGAATGGGGATTTTGCAGTATCCTTCCCCTGGAGTGGGGAGGGAATGGGGATTTTGCAGTATCCTTTCCCTGGAGTGGGGAGGGAATGGGGATTTTGCAGTATCCTTCCCCTGGAGTGGGGAGGGAATGGGGATTTTGCAGTATCCTTCTCCTGGAGTGGGGAGGGAATGGAGATTTTGCAGTATCCTTTCCCTGGAGTGGGGAGGGCATGGAGATTTTGCAGTATCCTTCCCCTGGAGTGGGGAGGGCATGGAGATTTTGCAGTATCCTTCCCCTGCCACGCCCACCAAGCCACAGAACCGGTAGTAAAAAAAATTGAATCCCACCACTGCAAGAAAGGATCCTGCATGATCGACGTAGTGGAGGTGGGAGACACTGGAAAATCCTTCCAGTGGTTGGAAAGAGCTGGACTTAAAGACAGCCCTGAGGCACTGATCATAGCAGCACAAGAAAAGGAACTAAATTCCAGATCCATAGAAGCAGGGGTCTGCCACACTAGACTGGATCCAAGCTGCAGACTACACAGAGAGGCCTCAGAGACAGTCTGTGGAGGAGGAGGGGGGGAGGGGGAGGGGGAGGAACCAGGATCATCTGATGGGGATGGCATGTCTTCCCAGGAACATCCAGAGACCCCGAGGGCTGAAGATGACATAGTCCCAGGCCTGCCCAGCATTGGGGGAAGTGGTCAACTTCTCTAACAAAAGCAGGAGAGAATCGGCTGTCGATGGTCAGTGGCAATGAAAGCCAACAGATCACCTCCGACAAACAACAGCTGGCTCCGCCACCCGATCCAGAGGCACAGAGAGCGAAGTGGAGGGAGGCACAGAGGAGGTCTGTGAAGCTGCTCTGCCCCTCATCACTGTTTTCTTCAACACGCACTTCCCTGGTCTTCGTAAACCCCGCTTTGTGGATTCTGGAGACCGTTAAGAGGCTAATAGCGAGAGCCAGTTTGGTATAGTGGTTAAGAAATCAGACTAGAAACTGGGAGACTGTGAGTTTTAGTCCCACCTTCAGGAGAAAGCCAGCTGGATGGCCTTGGGCCATTCACTCTCTCTCAACCCTAAGGAAGAGGCAAAATTAAACTACTTCTGAAAAAAACTTGCCAACAACATTGCAGGGACGTGTCCAGGCAGTCGTCAAGAATCAGACACTGAAAGAAAGTGGTGTGTGTGTGGGGGGGAGTAAATAATAAAATAAATAGCATTTTACTTTTGAAGAGAATGCATAAATAATGCCCATTTCTGGCTGTACACATTTTAATAAAAACCAAAATAACAATAAAAGCAGTTACAACAGAAAAAATATGGGGTTTTATAGTATCTAATTAGATCCCCCCCCCCAATTCTCAATTCTTTTCCAACATATGGGTAAGCTATTCGCATGCCATAGACCACAAATGACCAATTGCATTCAGACGTACAGCGATTCTATTAAATCCCACCCAAATAAATATGCTTAGAAAGCAATAACTGAGGGTCTTGTTATACAATACTCACTCTTTAATACTCAGCTACAGAAATGTACACAGCACTTTCTATCCAACGGCTATTTTAAATATCCATTTCAACTGCCAAACTTTTACAATAGCGGATATAATGTACAGCAAAGAAAAAAAATGGGAGCCAAAATGTAATATGTGATATAATTTACATGCAAATGCGCGGCATTAACCACAGTGACAGAGTGGGGTGGAATTGTTGAATTACGGCAAGTAACTCTACAATGTTCACGTACCCATCTAATTTTCAAACCGAGAAGAGGAACAGTCATCTATTAAGAGTGCTCAAATGATGAGTTGGGAGATGGTATTCAGCTGGTTCGGACTGGCTCGCCCGAACCGGTAGTGGAAATTGTGGGTGCCCCCACCCCCTGGCCCGGGCTCTATGCTGTCCTTTTTCGGCATATTTTCAAGCCACGTGCGTGATCAAAGTGCATGCACGGAAGGCCGAGCACACACATGCGAGCTCACATTTGCGAACCGGTACAGAAAGTAAGTGAGTATCACCCCTGGATGGGTTGCATCTCCTGGAAGAACCAGGAGTCTGGAGCTTTGGGTAGGTAAGGCAAAGGGAGCCCTGTCCACAACCCTTTGCTTCATCACTGCAGGGAGAAGAGCCCAGAATAAATTCATGAGATGACTAAACTTGCAAATCCAGCCATCATCTGCCAAAACCACCCATCAATCACAGCAGCTGTAGGACTGATTCTTTCTGACGGGTGACTTCTGTGTGGTGTGTAGTAATGTATCTGTAGTCTTTGGGATAGCTGTAGAAGCCCGTGTCATCATCTTTGGTAATTTTATCCATTACTTTAAGTGCTCAGGCCTTTCAAAATGGGAGTTTTCCTGGGTGGAAAAGGAAGAGAGGATCAACTAACCATGTCAGGTAAGTACAGTAGAGGTTATCTAGGGAATGTAGAGTATATTTATTTCTTGTTCCACACCAAATCGGAAATAATTGCAATTGTTCCTAATAATGAGAGAGGGTCAAATTCACACTTATCATTTTAGGGGGTCACTACACATAGAGTTTGAAAACCTCTCAGCTGAACTGACTAGTTGTTGTTTTTAAGCTATTCAAGGCACGATTGAAACACTGTAGAACGTCAGTAGAAAAAGAGTGTGCCAGACACCTATAATGTCAGATGTTTGTTCCAGACAGAAAACAATGGATCCTTTTTGTCTCAATATTATGAATCAGCCCTAATTAAAGATGCTGAGAGATACGAATCCTCTATGTCTTTCAGGTTTTTTTCAGTCAAAAACCTTGCTAAATTGCAACAAAGATTTCTTTCCAAGCAGCTTTTCGAGGACGTATTGTTCCTGTATTGCACGTCAAAGATAAGTAATAAAATTCCATTTGCTGTAGCTTGAATGCTTGTGCACTATTTTCTCTTCCAAAATCCAAATACCACTAAACTCAATAATATTCTGAATCCTTTTACTCATCCTGTCTTCCCTTGTTGATAGCAGCAGCTGCCACTTCGTGGTGCTTTTTTTCCCCCTTCCTTTTTATTGAGCATACAGAGGGAGCAAATCTGCAGTCGGCCACCCCCCCCCCCAAATCTTCACTCTCTAGGGCAGCCATGTACTCAAATGGATTTTCCTGTCCCAAATAATTTAGTGTAGGCGAACTACTCTAGGGTCAATGTTTTTTACCTGCTTTCTTCTAATGTTTGCTATATAGGGAAGTATAAGGTCTGTGCCATTTTTGTCCCCCACCCCAAAATAATGAGAGGGGTTTTTTGAACCTTGCCACTTATCTCACGAATCCTATATCTCAACGAATCCTATATCTCAACGAAGTCTACAATCTCTTGAGCTACAAAATGTGTATGTAGACACTGATGTAATGGAGGTAGCCCTTAAGAAAACAAGAGGCAATCAGTGGAATTCTGGATAATAACCCCCATCTTTTCTTATTGTTGGCCAAGCTTCCCAGGGCTGCTGGGAGTTGTTGTTTATTAATTAATTTATTACAATTATTTTTTCCCATTTTTTATTTTTTTTTGAATAAAAAACAAACAAAACCATCCTCCATTACAAATTGTAAAAAGTCTGCCAATTGGTTACAAAGAGTTTTTGTGCATCTCTTCCACAGTCATTTATAACAAACATTCCAAAATTTAAAATAAAACCACATAGTGGCATTCCCTTATCTATTTTCAATATCATCTAACCACATTATACCTTTATAACACATTCAAAATAAAAAATTAATTATATTTAATAACAAAAATTTTAAACCACTTTTCTTAATCATTGTTTACAATTTATATCCAATTTCCCTTTTATCCTGTCAATACAAATTATTACATTGTTTTCATTATCAGTCATTTATTTAATGATAGTTTGACTGTTTAACTTACTTTTTCCCCTTTTTTTCACCATTTAAAATATTTACCAAATTTCCTCTTATCAAACCAATACATATATATACATTGTTATCCTTTATCTAACTTTATCCATTAACACTACATTTTTAACATAGTGCTCTAATTTTGACAAAATTTTTAAACCTCTTTTCTTAATCATTGTATACAATTTATATCCAATTTTCTCTTTTATCATATCAATACAAATTATTACGTTATTATCATTATCAGTCATTTATTTAGCGATCGTATCCTGCCCCATACATCCCTTCGGCCGATATGCTCTCACAGAGAGGGACTCCTCCGGGTGCCGTCCACGAGGCAGTGCCAACGGGCGGCGCCCAGGAGTAGGGCCTTCTCTGTGATGGGCCCGAGCCTCTGGAATGACCTCCCCCCGGACATCAGGACAACTACCAATCTCCGCTCCTTCCGTAAGAAGCTTAAAACCCACCTGTTTAGTTTAGCTGGCCTGGCCTAATCCCAGTTTAGTCCCTCAATTCTGCACTTTTAAATTTTTAGGGGTTGGTTTTAAGTTGATTTTTAATTTTTACCATCCTGTACAGCCTTAAGGTTTAATTAGATTTTAAATTTATTTATTCTTTGCATTCAGTTTTTAATGTGCCTGTACACCGCCCCGAGTCCCTTCGGGGAGAGGGGGCAGTCTATAAATTAAATAAATAAAAATAATAAATAAATAATAACTTACTTTTTCCCCTTTTTTCACCTTTTAAAAATTTATACCAAATTTCTTGTCAAACCAATATATATGTGTACATTGTTATCATTATCAATTATTTACCTAACTTTATCATTATCACTACATTTTTAACATTTTAACTAAATTTAACTAGTGTTTTATTATTAATTTTCATATCTCAACCTGTGTCTTTCCAGTAATAGTGTAGTCCTATGTTTTTTGCCATTTGTGGAATTGGTCTTCTGGCTATTTCCTTAATCAAATTTGTTTGGACTTCTCTTCGCGACTTGTTGCTTATTACATATCTTGTAAAATCTCGAAACCCTCCATCAGCTTCCTTAATCAGTTTATCTTTGGTTATCAGTAATGTTTTGGTCAAAATTTCTCTCCTTAAATCCACCCATTCTTCTCTTTTTCCTTCTTCTATATCTTGAAATATGTAGTAAAACACCTTTCCATCTATCTTCCCTTTTCTTAGTTCACTCTTTCCATCTCCAATCACACTCAGTTCACTGTCAATATCCACGGTTATCTTGCCTCTTTGATCATTTTCCCCCTGGGTTTTTAGGACTCCAGCCTCCACTTTTTCCTTTTGCTCAATTTCTTCTATTTGCTGTTTATCCTCCATTTTTCCATCAGGTTTTGCCACATTGAAGTTTATATTTTCAATATTTTCCCATCTCTTCTCAATTCTCTCTGTTGTTTCTAATAGTCTTTGAATTCCAGACATAATCTGTTGCAATGTTATGGTTTCTTTTTGAATTTGTGTCATCCTTCCAATTAATAAACACAGCCACTCTGGTTAAAAAACAAATCTTTGTTATCACTTCTTTCCAGATAGCAACAAACATCCAAAGGGCACCTGCGTAAACAATCCATGCCCTTCTTTATAAACAAGCTGAAGCCTTTGAAGTGCAAGGTCAAAATTGATCAAAGGGAAAATAGAAAAAGCAATGTTTCCAGGTCTCAACCTTCAACCTCCAAGTGGCAGTGTAACTTCTCTTCCCTCTCAGGTTACTACCTTCTTTATATACCTTTTAAATCTTCTTTATGTTTCAGGCTTAAAAGAAATGAAGTTCTTAAAAGAAACCAAATAAAAAGAAAAAAATCCATCCCAACCAATATTGTAGAAATAAAGGAAAAATGTAATCCATAGATAAAAAAAGAAATAGAAGGAGAAAATCCAAGACTTTCACTTTAAAAAGTAAAAAATATTCGCAAAACTTCCATCGCTAGAAAAAAATATATAAAAGATAACACACTGTCCAAATATGCTAATTCCGCTGCTTATTTCCTTTTCTTTACCAAATTGATTTAACTTCAATCTTTTTGGGGCAGTCTTTTATAAAAATAAAATTTCCTCACCAGATGGACACACTTTCTCTTTTCGCTTTCCTCCCGTTGCGGAGCTGTCCCAACTTCAGCAGCTTGAGGCTGTGCGTTTTGTCGCCGGCAAGAAGAGATTCTCTTGGATCGATCAGGGACTTTGCGATGTCCCTGAGATCAGCAAGATGTACTCTGCCCTGTCACCGTCTCTTCGGGATGGTTTAGGTCCAGATGGACCGTCCAGTGGCAAAAGTATAGACTGCGGTCTGGGAGCCCCGAGATCACACGTCGTGTCATCGCGACGTCAGCTTCTGTTTATTTATTACAATTATTGTTAGCCTGCCTACTCAAACACCCTACTATAGTTTCATTAAAATCATCCATTAAAGGTAAAGGTAAAGATTCCTCGCGCATATGTGCTAGTTGTTCCCGACTCTGCTCATCTCCGTTTCAAAGCCGAAGAGCCAGCGCTGCCTGAAGACATCTCCGTGGTCATGTGGCTGGCATGACTAAACACCAAAGGTGCACGGAACGCTGTTACCTTCCTACCAAAGGTGGTTCCTATTTTTCTACTTGCATTTTTCTGTGCTTTCGAACTGCTAGGTTGGCAGAAGCTGGGACAAGTAACGGGAACTGACTCCATTATGCGGTGCTAGGGATTCAAACCGCTGAACTACCGACCATTCTAATCGACAAGCTCAGCATCTTAGCCATTGAGCCACTGTGTCCCATATCATCCATTAAGTCAAATTTGCTTCTGCCTTCTACTAAAACCCATTCGGCAAAAATCCAGAAGAGCATTTTTAACCTGTTTCCTGAAGCAGCAGTCCCCAACCTTTTTCAATCTGACGGTACTGGCAGGGGGAGAAGATGGTTGCAAACATGCAACCTAATCCAGTGCATGTGCAAATAAAGCTTCACGTGTGCCCACCACTTGTGCAGCCCCGTTTCCAACAGGTCGTAGATAGGTACTGGTCCATGGCCCAGGGGTTGGGCACCCTGTGCTAGAGGATAAATGGTGAAGGGCACATTGACCACTGGGAGGCAGGCTGTTCCAGAAAGAACTGTTCGCCACCAAGAATGCTAATTTCCACTTCCCCATGATAGGTTCTTGAAGTATCGCCTCCTGGCCAGATTGTGTAGGAATGGCAGATTTTGCCTGCAGAAGATCCCAAAAGCAACAAGCACACTAAAGACACAAATAACTGGAATTAGATGCAGAAGTTGTCTGGCAACCAGTGAAGCTCTCGTACTCTAGATGTTACTCTGTTAACAGGGTAGCAGAACATTTTACCACTGGAAGTGAGAACTGATCCCACCCCTTCAGCCTTCTGGAAGGGTATTAAAACTTTGTTTTGCCAGTTGGCTTGAGACCCTGAGGGGGTGCTCACCATTGGAAGTGGGTGACTGGGTAACAAGACCTCATCTCCCTCCCATCTGTCACTTGGTCCCGGTTTCTTGCATAGTTTTAAATTTGAAATCTGAATAGTTTTTAAAAATTTAACTACTTTTCCATCTGGTGCAGTGGTTAGAATGCAGTATTACAGGCTAACTGTGCTCACTGTCAGGCGTTCAATCTTGACTCTGAGTCAAGGTTGACTCAGACTTCCATCCTTCCGAGGTGGGTAAAATGAGGACCCAGATTGTTGAGGGCAAGAGGCTGACTCTGCTGTCATAATTAAGGAGCTTCTGCCAGCTTGTAAGAGATTTGTGTGTTATCTTGCTTGGTATGTATGCTTTTTATGTTAGGCTTGTGAATCTGTTTGGAAGATCTAATAATAAAACTTAAAAATCCCTTTATCTACTGTTATGCTCATTGTTTCTGGATCCCTAAAAACCCAATTGCCTGGGCATCTGATCACCGCCCTGACACTTGGCAAAACAGCTTGTGAATGTGTGTGCATCATATAGTTATGCGCATATGTGCCCACCAACTTTAATCTACAAATCTATACAATCTAGCAGAACACCGGGCATACCGGTGCCTGCTGGTAGCACCAGGTACTGTTCAGGTATGGTGCTCTGGAAGTTCCCACCCGCTCGCCCTCTGTCCTTACCTGTATTTGACCCAACGGGCCATTTGCGCACGCGCACGGAGCATACGGCGCCTGCACAACGCTCCGCCGAGCAGCTGCTCCGTCGCAGGCAATGGGTGCACGTGGTGGGCGCCCGGCCCCATTGCAGCGTACTGGTTGCAACGGGATCCGGAACTCACCACTGATTGCATGTTTTATCAGACTGATCCAGAAATAATCCCCTTCTTGTTACAAAAATGGTTGGAGAAATAATCCAGATCATTTCCAAGCTAATCTGAATTCCATTTGGAAATCTGGCTGAAAGCTGCTTTAGCCTTTTAGCACAATAGGAAAAGAACTGGTTAGTTTCTCCAGCTATCTTCAGAACTTACAGCCTCTGAAAGAACATTAAAAAATTACTCACCAAACCATACACTTTACTTCCTCAAGAGATCACTATTTTTACAGTCTTTAAATCTGTTCAGGAAGAAGGAACCAAGCAAAACAATGAGTCGATTCCAAGTGCGAAATCATAGTTCTTGGATGAACGATTATTTGAATTAATAGGTATGAGATGCACTGCCATGGAGACAAGTTATGCTCCAAAATTCAGGACACTTCACTGAACATTCCTCCTTTCATTCATATGGAAATGAAATCCTACTGGAAGATAGACTAAAATCTACTAAACTGAACCTAGATTAAGCAACCCAAAGACCACAAAACAGTAAAAGTCTCTATGTGTTTATGGTATTTAGAATATCAGAAGGCCTTTTTGCATACTGCAAGCTGTTTGCGCTCCATCCAGATGGGATGCCATGTATTGGGAATACTACATTGCCATATATTTTTAAGCAGTAAATTTATAAGCTGCCCATCTTCTATGTGTCCAAGAATTGTGTAATCATTAGTCTCCTCTCAAAGGTAATAGATATTCTCTCCTCAAAACACTTTTCCTCTCCCCTGTGATTAAGGAATTTTGAGGATTGTCATTCACTTTCCTTTGAGATGTACAGGGAGTCCTTGACTAACAACAGTTCATTTAATGACTGTTCGAAGCTACAAAAACACTGAAAAAAAGTGACTTGCAACCATTTTCTCACACTTATGACTCACATTTTCATGCTTTCAAACTGTTAGGTGGACAGGAGCTGAGGCAAGAACGGGAGCTCGCCCCATCGTGCAGTGCTCAGGTCTCAAATCCAGGCTGTTGGCTTTCCAGCTGACAAGCTCAACTATGTTAAACCGTTGAGCCACTGTACCCCCCCCCCTTTATATAACATAATAGATATCTAGATTCTATGTACCTGTCGTGTTTGCATTTGCATGCATGGGCCAGCTGGTAACTGTCTGAACTACTCCTTGCAGTCTTATTGGCAACATTTTTCAGAAGCGGTTTGCCCCTGCCTTCCTCCCAAGGTGAGAGAGTAACTGACAGTCACCCAGTTGGATTTGTGCCTAAGTGGGAACCATAATTCATAAGTCTCCAGTTTCTGCCTTGACACCATTACACCAAACAGGCTCTCTCTGAGCATTTGTAACTCCACAAAGCCATTTTTTTTTCTCAAACAGAGAACTGTCTTACAGAAAATAAATAAAGGAATAGCTGAAGAAGCTTCTTGGATGAGAAGCGAAACGTCTTCGAAGAAAAAACAGAAAGTCCAGTTGCTTCTTGAAAAAGCACCTTTGGGACAACCGTGACCTGGATGACGGAGGATCTCCATGGACACTTAGCGATAATAAAGGAATACTTTCTGAAGGTGTTGCAAAATCCCCATGGTCACATGATCAAAATTCAGATGTTTGGCAACTGGCATGTACTTATGATGATTGCAGTGTCCCGGGATCACGAGATCCCCTTTTGCGACCTTCTGACCAGCGAAGTCAATGGGGAAGCCAGATTCACTTAACAACCGTGTTACTAATTTAACAAATTCAGGGGTTCACTTAACAACAGTGGCAAGAAAGGCCGTAAAATGGGGCAGAGCCCACTTAATAAATGCCTCACTTAACAAGAAAAACGTTGGGCTCATTTGTGGTTGTAAGTTGAGGACTACCTATGTACAAAGCTAGGAAGATTTCTGTAATATGCGATGTGCATAGTATCAGTAAATTGACATATTGGTTAATCTGGGTGTTTTCATTCTCTATCCCATGGACTGAAAAGGCATGTCAGACAGATTTTCCCTCAAGTGGATACAGTCTGCATGTTCAGCAAAGCAGAGAACCACGCAATGAATAATTCAGAAACAAGACAGTAATAATACACGGGTACTTCAAGCAAGTAAACCATGTCTCAAGTGAAATTTCAAGGAACACAAGGTCACTAGCATTTCCATTTGGTTATGTTCCTCCTCAGCACCAAACATGTTAAAACTTTTGTGGTCCGCCAGCGACCAGCGGAACTGGCAGCAGATTCGGACAGTGAGGAGGTTGGGGAGGAACATGGGCCAGTCCTGGAGTCTGGGGAAGGCCTGGATGAGGGCTCTGTGTCGGAGGCAGAGAGGGGGGCAAAGCCATCTGACAGTTATCAGCTGCCTTCGGAGTCAGACAACAATGAGGCAGACAAACAGCTGGAGCCTGTTCCCGATGTGCGCATAAGCAGAGCTGCTAGGAGAAGGGAACTGCTAAAGAACAAGGGTTGACTTGGGAGTAAGGCCACAGGTGGATGATGAATGGCCCCTCCCAGGGGAAATAAAAGGGGAGCGAAAGGGGAGTGGAGTTTGCAGGAGACAATTAGTTCGCTTAATTGGTTCATGACTCTCAGACTCTTTGCCAAGTTCTGCAGATATCGGCCTGGCAGGTCTCCAAGCCAGATAAGGTCGGTGACTGTAAATCCTCCCTTGAAAGACTTTGCTGGATGTGAAAGAATGTTGGTTCTTACCTGAACGTGTCTTTTCAGTAGAATAGAGGGAGGGGTTATGCATGGGTTTTGTCACAGCCTGATTGGTCTATAGACTGAGGGAAATTTCTATAACATTCCTCCATTTCCCATTGGCTCCCAGTTTCCTCGATGTCGGAGGACTGCACCTGCAAAATACAAGCAGACCACAGGACCTCCCAGCCCTCCACCTGGCCCATCCCTAACACTAACTAGGGCGGGGTCGTAACCCCTCCCTCTATTCTACTGAAAAGACATGTTCAGGTAAGAACAAACGTTCTTTTTCCAGTAGAATCAAGGGAGGGGTTACGCATGGGACATACCCAAGCTTAGTCCCAGAGAGGAAAAGGTTAGGACCCAGGGGGAGGGACAGCTGCCACCTGCTGCCAGACCCTGCGTCCAAAGGCTGCCTACACGGAGGCGAATACATCTAGCCGATAGTGACGGATAAAGGGTTTCGGAGACGACCAAGCGGTCGCCTGGCAAATGACCTTGAATGGGTGGCCATGCCGCCGTGATGGCGGCTCTCCAAGTGGAATGGGCCGTGATCCCTGCGGGAGGGGTCCGTCTGGATGCTTCATAGGCCATCACGATGGCCTGCCTCAGCCACCTGCCAATAGTGGCCGAAGACACCCTGTCCCCTAAGGACCTGGGCTGAAATGAAATAAAGAGAGCCTCGGATCTGCGCACCCCTGACGTTCACCTGAGGTAGATGCGCAAGCTGTGGCGGATGTCCAGTCGGTGCCAGAGAAACTCCCTTTCGTCAAAAGGGGCAGGACAAAAATTAGGCAAAATGATTTCTTGTGCCCTGTGGAATGGAGTGTTTACTTTTGGAAGAAATGTAGGATCCAGACAAAGGACCACCCTATCCTAGTGGAATTGGCATAGATCGTCTCTGGACGATAGAGCGCCCAGTCCCAATATGCGTCTGGCCGACGTAACTGCAACCAGTAAGGCCACCTTCAGGGACAACAATCTAAGGTGGACTATTCGCAAGGGTTCAAATGGTGCTCCCATTAAGGCCCTGAGGACAAGAGGTAGGTCCCAAGTGGGAAATCTATGTACTAGGGGAGGCCTGAGATTTGCTGCCTCCTTTAGGAACAGCTTTATCAGGGGGAGGTGAGAGAGAGTGGAATTACCCTCCCCCCCCAAGAATAGAGGACAATGCAGCCACATGGCGACGTAAGGTGTTATGGGAGAGGCCCCCATCTAATCCCTTCTGTAGGAGAGGATCTGAGCCACCGAGGCTTCGGTTGGACAGATACCAAATGACAAACGCCGATCACATGGAGTTGTAGATCCGAGTGGTCGACAGGCGCCTCAAGTCCTCAATGGTTGCTATGACCTTGGAAGACAGGTTAGAGTTCCTCAAAAGATGCCGCTCAAGTGCCAGGCGATCAAGTGGAGCCACTGGGGCTCTGGGTGGATCAGGACCCCCTGGCACAGGGCGATCTCTTCCCGAGATATCCTCCATGGGGGGAGGGGGGAACGGATAGCTGGACGAGGTCCGCAAACATATTGGGCCAATATGGGGCCAGCATGATGATGTGTGCCCTCTCTGTCACTACCTTCCTGAGGGTCTCCGGGATAAGGGGAATAGAGGGAAAGGCGTAAAGGAGGCTCGGCGGCCATCTGCTCCTGAGGGCGTCCGTGCCCTCTGCGGTTCAGGTCTGGAAGCGGGAGAAGAATCCCAGCAGTTGCGAGTCACCGGGGTAGCAACTAAGTCTACTAGCGGGGTGCCGAACCGCCGGCAGATCTTCTGGAACAACTCGGGAAGGAGTTGCCACTTGCCGTTGTCGAGTGTTGCTCAGCTCAGCCAGTCGGCCTGATGGTTGGACGTGCCCAAGATGTGCTCCTACACACGTGATGACAAGTGTCTCTCTGCCTAGGAACCGGGTTTTAGGGCCTCTAGCCAGAGACTCCAGGAGTGGGTACCCCCCTGACAGTTTATGTGGGCCTTTCTGGCTGTCAGGAGAAGTATGTGATGTCCTACGATCGAGTCTTTGAAGTGTTGGAGGGCCTTCAGCTCCAGCCAGTTGATGTTGTGGCGGAGGTCCGAGGCAGTCCAACGACCCTGCGCCAGCCTGGAGTCCATCAAGGGGCCCCCAAACAAACAAACTGGCATCTGTAGTCACTGTCACCCAGTCCGGTTCCCAGAATGTGCAACCCCGTCTCAGGGCCAGGGAAAGCCACCACTGGAGGGACAGCCGTATGTCCGCCGGGAGACGAACGGATCGGAGGGAGTTGCTCATCCGCTTTCTCTGGAAGGGGATGAGAGTCTACTGGAGGGATCATGAGTCCAACCCCGAGAAAGGGACGCCTGGATTGACCTTGGTATCTGCTTCGATCCTGGTAAAAGGGACGTTGGAATTGTCTGTCGGACCTAAAGGAATGGTACCTCTGCTGGTGGTCAGTCTCGGGAGCCCTGTAAGAGGATCTACGGAATGGGGCTGGGCTGGAGTCTGTCTTCTTGGCATTGGAAGGAAGGACATTTTTCTTACCCTTGTCCTCTATTAGAATAGGATCTAGTGCCTCCCCAAATAGATTAGTGCCCGTGTAAGGGGCAGCCACCAGGTTCCATTTGGCCTTGTTGTCCATCTGCCAATTGCGCAACTACAGTAATCGTTTGGAAGTTACCAATGTGGCAAGAGCTCTAGAAGCACATTTTATGGAATCTAGAGTCGCATGGGCAGAGAATGACCATTGTCTTACCTGAAGGGTCCTTTTCAGGGCGCTGCAACGGAGAGTCCAAAGAAGGGGTTAAACACAGCCAATCTGCCCAGAACTGAATTGAAAACTTTAAGCCACGCCTCTGGTGCCGACTCTCCTCAGATTTATTCAATGAAGACGTGGAACAGTTGCGCGCTGAAACTTCAACTGGAAGTCTAATATGGAACAAGTCAAAAATAGTCCAACAACAATAACAGAAACAACAAACAACACTGTGACTTCACAAACACCAGCGGAGAATAGACCCCAGGGCGGGGTGGACTCTCCGTTGCAGCGCCCTGAAAAGGACCCTTCAGGTAAGACAATGTCATTTTCCAGGGCGCTGCTCTGGAGAGTCCAAAGAAGGGACATGCCCAAGCTAACTGTCACTAGGGCGGGAAGGCTCAGCCATCAGGGTCGCTCCGCTGGTATGGATGCCCTGAAGAACACGCCTCCCAAAGGCCCCTTCCGCCGATGCAAAACTGTCCAGTATGTAATTTCGGACAAATGGAGACAGAGAAGTCCAGGTGGCCGCCTTGCAGATCTCTTCAATCGGTGCCTGTGTAGACCAGGCAGCTGTGGTGGCGGCGCTTCTAGTCGAATGTGCTGTGATATTGCGAGGCACAGGAACGGACTGTAAAACGTGGGCAAGCGCAATGCAGGCTCGCAGCCATCCGCCGATGGTAGATGAAGAGACCTTCTTGCCTTGAGAAGCTGGTTGAAAGGAGACGAATAGAGATTCGGATTTCCGAAAACTGGCCGTGCGCTTGATGTATCTGCGAATAGTCCTGCGCGCATCCAGCATGTGCCAGCGCTTTTCCCTCGGGTGCCGAGGATGCGGGCAAAAATCCGGAAGGACCACCTCCTGCGCCCGATGAAACCAGGAATTGACCTTCAGAATGAAGGAAGGGTCCAGCCTCAGGATTACTCTAGTCGTTACGAATGAGACACAAGTCCTCTCTGACTGACAAGGCAGCCAGTTCCGATATGCGACGAGCAGACGTGATAGCGACCAGAAAAACCGTCTTGAATGTGAGGTGTCTGAGACTGGCCGTCTTAATGGGCTCAAACGGGGGCCCGATGAGGGACCGCAACACTACATTGAGATCCCAAGATGGGTATCTGTGGATCACTGGGGGTCTCAGGTTGGTCGCTCCCCTGAGGAAACTGCGGATGGTCGGATTCCGGCCAAGAGATGCGTAGCCCTCAACTGAGAGGATGGTTGACAGGGCTGCCGCCTGGCGCCTCAGGGTGTTAGGTGCCAGGCCCTTGTCCAAACCTTCCTGCAGGAAGTCCAGGATGACAGGAACCGAAGCAAGAGGCGCAGACGTACCATGAGCCGTGCACTAGCTGGCAAAGGATTTCCAAATGGCGTCGTAGATGCGCGTCGTGGACTGCCGTCGTGACGCTTGGATGGTGCCAATCACCTTGTCTGACAACTTGCCTCTGCTTAGGAGATCCCTCTCAAGTGCCAGACGGCCAGCTGCAGCCACTGGGGTTCTGGATGTTGAAGGGCCCCCTGGCTGAGAGAGATGTCCTGTGGAGGAATCCGCCACGGTGGTGTGATCGAAAGACTCACCAAGTCTGCAAACCAGGTTCTCCTGGGCCAGTACGGTGCTACCAGCAGCACCTCCGCCTCCTCTGCTAGGATCTTCCTGATGACTCTGGGAAGAAGAGGTAGCGGGGGAAAGGCGTAAAGCAGACCTTTCGGCCACGGGCCGTGCAGCGCGTTGACTCCTTCCACCCTCGGGTCGTGGAACCTTGTGAAGAACCGCGGAAGATGCGCGTTGGCCGCGGTGGCGAACAGGTCCACCAGCGGGAGGCCGAACCTCTGGGACAGTTGCTGGAACAGCAGCGGATGTAGACGCCACTCCGAGTGGTCGACTGTGGATCTGCTCAGCCAGTCCGCCTGGGTGTTGCTCGTGCCCGAGATGTGCTCCGACTGAAGAGAAAGGAGATACCTCTCCGCCCATCGACCCAAGAGCTCCGCCTCCTTCATCAGGGATCTGGAGTGCGTTCCCCCCTGTCGATTGATGTGCGCCTTGGTGGCGACATTGTCTGTCATGATGCGCACGTGGTGGCCCTGAACGGTGCTCTGGAAGCGCTTCAGCGCAAGCCTGACTGCCCTCAGCTCCAGCCAGTTGATGCTGTGAGCGGCTTCGGAAGGGGACCACCTGCCCTGTGCGAGCTGGTTGTGGCAGTGGGCCCCCCAACTGAACAGGCTGGCATCCGTTGTGATGGTGAGCCTGACTGGCTCCTTGAATGGCGACCCCTTTAACAGGGCCGGAGACAACCACCACTTTAGAGAGCGACGTACCTCTGCTGGAACTGGAATCAGTCTTGTTGAGCTGCTTTCGTTTGTTCTTTGATATGGAAGCAGGAGCCACTGTAGGGGACGGGAGTGAAGTCTCGCCCAAGGCACGATTGACAGGCACAAGATCATCTTGCCGAGGAGCTGTGAGAGCTGAACCACCTTGACTAGACGTGACTGCTGCACCTGAACGACCATCTCCCGAAGGCTGGCCACCCTTTCCGGGGACAGGGATACCGTGCACGAGGTGGTGTCGATGACGGCCCCTAGATGCTTCAGTCTGGTCGTGGGAACGAGATGACTTTTTTCCAGGTTGATGGTGAACCCGTGGTCCCGGAGCGCCTGCATGGTGTGTTCTAGGTCGCTGACAGCTTGTTGATGCAATGATGACAGAATGAGAACATCGTCTAGGTAACAGTGGAGTCTGACCGGACGTGACCGTAGAAAAGCCGCCACGGCTGCGAGAACCTTTGTGAATGTCCTGGGCGCTGATGACAGGCCGAATGGCATTGCCCGGTACTGGTAATGGAGGCCCGCATAAGAGAACCTCAGGAACTTGCGGTGGGCTTTGCGGATAGGGATGTGGAGGTAGGCCTCTTTGAGGTCTATGGACGTTAGTATATCGCCTGGCCTGATGCACCCCAAGATGGACTGGAGGGACTGCATCTTGAACCTGCGATATGTCACGTGGTGATTGAACCTCTTTAGATCTAATATCCCCCTCCACCCTCCTGAGTTTTTGGGGACCAGAAACAGGATGGAGTAAAACCCTCTTCCTTCCTGGCCTGCTGGGACAGGTTCTATGGCCCTGATCTCCTTGAGGTGCCTTATCTCCTGTTCCATGAGGGATCTTTTGACTAACCCTGAGGGAACTGGACACCGGATGAAGTGGCGGGGAGGGGGGGACCAGAATTCTAAAGTGAGACCCATGCGGACCGTTTGAAGAACCCACTGGTCCGACGTGGTCTGCTCCCATTTGGCGTGGAACAACTGCAACCGCCCTCCTATGGGAGCTGACCTGTGATGGTCATTTATACCTCCTAAAGGGTCGGGAGCCGGAGCCCCCCCGAAATGGCCGCTTGGAGAAGGGCTGCTGGCGACCTCTGTCTCGAAAGGACTGACGGTCCTGAGACCGCTCACCCTGCTGGGGATACGCCCGATGATAGGGGGCGGAGCTGGTGGAGGGCTCATTGTTCCAAAAGGCCTGCCTCCTGTAAGAGCCAGGACCTTTACGATCAGGCTTTTTGGTGACTGATGGCATCACTTTCTTTTTGTCCTTGTTTTCCACAAGGACTGGATCAAGGACCTCACCAAACAGCTTGTCCCCTTTAAAGGGGGCAGTAACAAGCTTCCATTTGGAGCGCATATCCACATTCCAGTGCCTAAGCCACAGGAGGCGTCTGGAAGTAACATTAGACGCTAGGGCACGCGAGGCAAACTTAGCAGCATTCAGAGTGGCATCAGCAGTGTACTCTGTGGCTGCCATGATTTTATTGATATCCTGCCTGACTTTAACGTCCTTGGCAGGTATCTTCCTCAACAACTGCCTCAGCCACAGGAGAGCCGCCCTGGAGAAAAAGGAGGCTGAAGCGGAGGACTTAATGGCCCATGCAGCTGCCTGATGGGTCTTGTGACAAGCAGTTTCGGTTCTCTTGTCCTCAGCCTTGAGCCCCTCCAACAGGTCAGGAGGGAGCACAGAAGAGGAGGTAAGAGCCGCTACAGGGGGATCGATAGGAGGGAGCTTGAGCAGCTCCTCCAGGCTGGCATCCACCGTATGTAGCTTCTTGTCATGGCTGCTGGGGTTAGCCATGGTAGCTGGCTGCGCCCACTGTCTTTGAACTAAATTGAGGAACATCTTGGGTACAGGAACTATTTCCTGGACCAAAATGGGTTGCTCAAAGAGATCCCCAGATAGATCATCAGGGTCTACAACCACCTGAGCTGGGGGGGTGGACCCCATGTGAGTTGAGATCTTAGCCTTATCTAAAATGGTTTTGAAATTATCCAAATTAAATAAGCCTGAAAAGGCCGGCTTTTTGGCGGGGCTTGCCTCATCCCCAGAGAATTCAGCTTCCTGCCTAGGAAGAAATTCCTCTTCTTCCTCCCAGTCTGACTCATCAGAGGCCACTGAAGAATGCAGGGACGGAGGTGGAAGGCTAGGAGTCATCTCTCTGGAATCCTCCTGGGGTTGCAAATGGTGGGTCTTGCGAGTGCGCTTGCCACCTTTTCGCATGCCTGCCTCAATGCCCTGGGAAATGGCCCTGTTAATTATTTCCTGCATTTCAGTGGATAGGTTAGGCCCTTGGTCCTCAATGGGGCGAACCCTTTGAGTGGGCCCGGGGATCGGCTGTTGAGGGGCTAAGGGCCCCATTGGAGCTGGTCCCTCCTCCATATCAGAGGGACAGGCAAAGAGATCAGCCTGATCAGCCATGGAATGGCCTGGAGAAGTTGCCATGGCCAAGGAATCCCCTTCCTCTTCACTATCAGAAATGGGGCCTCCCTGGGCTGGAGGAATTTCCCTGGAGGGCTCCCCAGGAGACACCGAAAGGGAAGATTGGGCCTGCTGTTGGGCTTTGGAAGACTGTTTTTCTAAGGCCTTCTGTCGCCTTAATGCATCTTTGTCTAGGCCTGAGCCCTGCTCGGGGCCATGCCTGGAGTAAGGCTTACTCCCTCTAATGGCCTCCCTGGCAGCTTTCCCGGCCTGTCTTACAGGGGCTCTGGAAGAGACACCCTCAGAAGTCTCAGAGGCCTGATCTGCCATGGTAACAATCACTGGTTGGGGCAGTAGGGGGATGGGAAAACCACCACTCACCACCTCCAGAAAGCCCACCGCAGCACGATGCTCCTGAGGAGACAGAGAAACTGCAAGGCCTGAAGTAGCTTGGAATTTCTTAGGCGCGAGCAGAATTCGCTCCCAGCGCCTGCAGGAGAGTAAAGGAGGTGACCCAGCAGGCCACGATCCCATGCCGATATCACTTGCTTGGATTGGGGCCCAGGTCGCCAGTCACACCGGGCAAGTCTGACTCCACGCGGCTCCTGCAAAGAGCCAGGCACCAGGCAGCTGCGGCAAAAAACTTTTAAAAGTAAAGCCGGAAGATTGCGCAATCCAAAATGGCGGCCGGAACTCACCGGAGCTTTTGCGCGCCAAATTTAAAGAGGGAAGAAGCCAAAATGGCTGCCCTGGAAGCCCACGCAGCAATTTGACTTGCTAGAAGCACAAATTGCAACGGAGGGCTTCCAGTGGGAATCGGCCCCCAGTAGGGGTGCCCCAACAGCGCTGGCGTCGGCACTCCGACCCACGCGCTTCCCCCAACAGCTGCCTGCGGCTTCTAGGAGCCAGAGCAAAGCCCCGGACTCCAGGAGAGCCGAAAGGGTGAGAAAAACCCAATTAAAAAGGGAAAAAAACAAACTTAAATTTAAACTCACCAGCCTGCTCTAAAAATCCTTAAATATGCTGTTTTAAAAAATTATTCTTCCTCTGGAGAGTCCAAGGAATCAATCTTAGAACTGGAGAAATCTTAAAGCGCGTCTACTGGGCTAGCTGAATTGAAAAAATCTGAGGAGAGTCGGCACCAGAGGCGTGGCTTAAAGTTTTCAATTCAGTTCTGGGCAGATTGGCTGTGTTTAACCCCTTCTTTGGACTCTCCAGAGCAGCGCCCTGGAAAATTGAGAGGCGGCTATGATTTTAGTGATATCTTGATGCAGCTGCTCATCCTGGACAAGAATACGGTCCTGTAGTTGGCGAAGCCACATGACAGTCGTGCAGTTAAAGTAGGAAGCCGCCACAGCAGCTTTGATTGCCCAGGCAGAAGTGTTAAAGTTCTTACGCAAGGTAAGTTCCACACGCTTGTCCTCCTGCTTCATCTTATCAGCTGCGTCTCCAGAGACTATGGAGGAGGAAAAGACTAGGGCTGCTACTGGGGTATTGATTGCTGGTAATTGTAGAGCTTGGGCAAAGGCCTGCTCTACATTGTAGAAGCAGCGATCACTGCTACCAGGATTGGAAAAGGTGGAAGGACAGGCCCACTGGTTCTTTACCACCTCTAGAAATAAGGGAGGGGCAGGAATTTCCTCCTTGTTTGTGGCGGTGCCAGATTTGCCAGATTTGGATCCCTAGGTTGAGGGACCGTTGGGTCCCCAGTTCCAATCTTAGTGGTCTTCCTGGCCTTGTGTAAAAGTGTCTTGAACATGACCGGTGGAAAAAGGCCAGGAAAGGCTGGAGGATCAGCGGGAACTGAGTCCTCATCCTCCAAAAACCCCATGTCTTGATGGGTGTCCTCCCCCAAAATGGAGCCTTCACTGACCATGGAGGGGGAGGGGGGCTAGCGTGGTGCTGTCTGTGATGAGCCACTGGGGCCCTGCAAGATTGTGGTGTCTTATCTCTCTGGGACATACCGGTGGCAATGCCCCGTGTTATAGCTGTAGAAATGAGCCTCCTAATACTTTCAGGAAGGAGATCCAGGTCCTCAAGGTCATCCTGCGATGGACCCGGAACTGGAGGTTCGTGATGAGCTAGCCCTGAAGAGGTATAGTAGGACCCAGAGGGGCCCTCCAAGGGATCCACATTTCCACCCCCAATGGCTCGGGGAGATGGAGGGGGAAGGAGAAACCTCCTGCCTGGAGTGCCTGTGGGATCCAGCAGGAGAGACTGAAGGGGAAGAAGGGCTGAAACCTCTAGGAGGTGAACCGGAGTGGAGAGACAAGGGCCTGATAGGAGATCTGGATCTGCTGGCCGAGTTGGGCCTAGTGGACCGGGCCTGCTTTTCTGCCCTGGCGATAGTTTTCTCCAGCGCCCTCTGTCATCTAAGCTTATCCCTAGTGGTGGCTCTGGAAGGCGTTGATCAGCCAAGGGCTTAGAAGCCACGGCCCTGGTTCTGGGACTGTCTAATTGCCCTTCTCTGACTTCGCTTGGAGCCTCTGATGGGGCCTGAGGAAGCTCGGATCTTGTTGTTGCCATTGGAGCCACCCACGTGCCAGGGTATCAAGGCCACTGTAGGTCCCGCCGGTGCCTGGGCCTTCAGGAGCTGTGGGCCACGTGCTAGATAAGGACCTGCCGGCCCCCGATCAATGACCGCAATGCAGGAAGCGGAGTACCCGACCACGAGGCTTCTGCAAATGGCTGCCTCCACGTGGCCGCTTCAAAACGGCCACCGGAGCCTTCGATTGCACTGCCGAGAGCATAGGGATGGCCGCGGCTTGCCTTTTAATCGCCGCAGCTTGTCTTTTAACCGCCGCGACTCCATGTGTTAGGGCACGTTCAGAGCGGCAGGAAGGCAGTGTGTTTGGGCAACTTTGGAGTGGCAGGAAGACAGGGTGATCAATAAAAGTGCCGCTTGCCGCAAGGAGACTCCTGGCGCTGGGAAAAAAACCTGCGATTTGCCTTTTAAGTTATGCGGCTTGATTGTTCTTCCTCCGAACTCACCGTCTAGCTCCCAGCAAGCTGCGCTTTGAAGCCCGTCATCCCCGCTGGCCCGGGAATCGGACAGGGCCCCTGGCCCCGCAGAGTAGGGGGCGCGGCGCCCCAAAGGGCTCTCCTATCCCATGCGAGACCGAAACAACTGTCCCTAGGGGCCACAGCTGAAATAAATTTAGTAATTTAGATTATCCAATTAATCCAATCAAATCAATGAATTTTAGTCAGATTAACAATAATGTGAAGGTTTCCTACCTAGGAGCCAAAGCAGTGCTTGGACCAAAAGACTGAGAGGAAACTGGGAGCCAATGGGAAATGGAGGAATATTATAGAAATTTCCCTCAGTCTATGGACCAATCCGGCTGTGACAAAACCCATGCGTAACCCCTCCCTCGATTCTACTGGAAAAGGAGCAGAATTCACAGACAATTAATAAAAGGGGTTTTTGTTGGGACTAGGAGTTTGCTTCATGCTCTTGGGAAGCCTTGCTCAGAACAAAAACAGGGGGGGGGAGGGGAAACAAACTTCAAAATGCAAGCCGCAAGGAGTTCTTTAAAAACAATCATTAATGTCAGGCAACCTCACCTTCGCCATCTCAAAGATGTTTGTCTTTCTTTTCGCTGCTTTGTAGACTAACTCTAAATGCAATCAGGAAGTTGTTAGTATGTAAAACAGCCCGGGTAATTTATTCTAAATTACCAAAACAAGCGTGATTGTTATTTTCCAAATTAAGCTCTCAATTTAAGCAGAATATTTGTTACAGGTGTAATCAATGGTGGGAAAAAAATCAACAAGTGGCGAATCAACTTGTCATTTACGATAAGGTTGTAAACTGGATGAAGTAAATTTAAAAAAACACTGGGGGAAGAAAGTAATTTTCAAATTGTGTTTTCTGCTAAGAAAACAACATGGAAATGTCTGTATAATCATTGGAGGTTTGGGATTTTAAAATAACACCAACCTGAACATGTCCAACAACATAATACAAAAAACCCCATTATAAATCCTATGAAACAAAATCAAAGTATTCACTGACTCTAGAACAAAGCTCCCTCTCCAGCTGCTCAACACACAAACATACACGTTCAACCCCCTGCTTAGGCAGGAAACCCTACATCACTTCAGACAAATGGTTATCCAACATCTTCTTTAAAACTTCCAGTGTTGGAACATTCACAACTTCTAGAGGCAAGCTGTTCCACAGATTAATTGTTCTAACTGTCAGGAAATTTCTCCTCAGTTCTAAATTGCTTCATTCTTGGATTAGTTTCCACCCATTGCTTCTACCCTCAGGTGCTTTGGAGAATAGTTTGACTCCCTCTTCTTTGGGGCAACCCCTGAGATATTGGAACACTGCTATCATGTCTCCTCTAGTCCTTGTTTCTATTAAACTAGACATACCCAGTTCCTGCAACCGTTCTTCATATGTTTTAGTCTCCAGTCCCCTAATCATCTTTGTTGCTCTTCTCTGCACTCTTTCTACATCGTGGCAACCAAAACTGAATGCCGTATTCCACGTGTGGCCCTACCAAGGCATTATAAAGTGGTATTAACACTTCACGTGATCTTCATTATACACACACACACACACATACACGCTCCCTGTCAATGTGGGCCACTGGGCCAAGGAAATGTTTTGGTTTCCACATAAATGGGGGAAACGTACAAGTATCTTTAAAGCACATTTATTTCAGCAGCTCTGAGACACTCGTTATCAGGCTAAAAGTAAAGTCTCCTCTTCGTTGCATTTATCTCTCAATGACATCATGCAAGTGTCTTTCTTGGCCGCTCTTTGTAAATTGCTTGCACTGCTTTCTTCTTTTTTCTTTTTTTAGCTACTCAATCTCATCATATTTCTCGGGAACATCCCTGAGTTAAATAATCCCTTCCTGTCACAAGCAGTAATGGATACTTCTGTCCTGGAAGGAGAGTGCTGCCAGAAACATTTAAGAGTAAGGTGAGATAATGTTGACACAGTAAAACCTTTCTCCTGACCACACAGCCTTTATTCTTTTTGTTTGAGAGTATATTTACTCTCCTAATAGCAACTAAGAATATGTAGCTGCTAGAGGGTTACAGCCATCTCATATTTATGGCAACTATCCTAGCGGCGTGAGTTCATTCTTCATATGACACTTGAAATCTTCAAAATAATTTCCTCTTATAAAAGAAACAAAGGCCAGCATTTTTCCAGTAAGGAACACATGTGTGCAAAATCTTACATACATTACACAACACCCGTTTTCAAACAGACCAAACTGCTGTGTCAACCAAAGCAGCACCTTCTTCTAGATCAGAATACAATACAATAGCAGAGTTGGAAGGGTCCTTGGAGGTCTTCTAGTCCAACCCCCTGCCTAGGCAGGAAACCCTATACCGTTTCAGACAAATGGCTATCCAACCTCTTCTTAAAGACTTTCAGTGTCTCTAGAAGGGGTGAAGAGTGATGGCCCTTTTATGCCCTGTGGACTTCAACTCCCAGAAGTCCCGAGCAAGCATGGTTGGCCCAGGAATTCTGGGAGTTGAAGTCCACAAGTCATAAAAGGGCCATTGTTCCCCAGCTCTGTTCTAGATGATACAATGCAGTCCAACATCATTTAGCAACTGGTGGAGTATTTTGTGCTTAGCCAATGCCTCATGGGAAAGACACACAGTGAAGTATTCAGTTTTGTTGCCTCAGCCTTCCATATCAGACACAAGATAAGCTAAGACTGCAATTTCCACAATTCCCAGTCACTATTCCTTATGAAATGTCGGACTTCAGAATATTCCTCCAATTTATAAATAGAAGGGGAGAAGGGCATTAAAAGACAGGAAGGATTAAACGTCTGTGGGCCTCATCGACAGGTAGTCCTTGAGTTATATCCATTGGTTTAGCTTGATTTCTGGAAGGCTTTATTTACTTCAGTTGCATTGTGCTTCACACTCAGGGACATAAAATTTGTGCAAAATAAAAATTTTAGGGCATCAACAAAGCCTTGAATTTGACATCCAGATTCTAATCTGCTATTAACTTGCTATTCTTACAACCATAATATTTCAGGGTAGTCCCAAGGTCCTTCAGCATCTTAAGACAATCCGGTTGAAATGCCAGTAGACACTTTTGGGAAAATGTTAAGACAGAAGTATCGGAAAAAACTTGATAAAGATGCAGGAGGCTTAAGCTTCAACACTTCATTTCCATTTTAATTTCCCATCTTTAAAATAAGAAAACACAACATCAACAGTTGGTGTAATTTAAATGTCAAAATGTTTAATGAAGATAATGATCATTAATTATGCTGATTTTAAAACCTGTGCCTATTATTATATCAAAGTGTGCATATAAATAAAAGCATTCCTGGTCAATAAGCCATTGAGCTAAATATATTTATCAGAGAAATTATTTAAAGGAGGGAAAACTACAAACAATTCCCAGTCTTTCCCAACAGACTGAATTATAGTCATGTGGATAAAATGGAAAACATTTATATTCATTCTGGCCTGGGCTCTACTATTCATGGTGACAACTTGGAATGTTTTTTTAAAAAGTAATTCCTAATATTTATTATAAACAGTTGCCTACCAAACTTAGAGGAACTGTAATACCAGTCTAAGCTGACTATATTTATAAAGCATAATAGATGAAAAACTAAATAATTATATTTAATGGAAATTTGTTAAATCGTTGACCAGTGGCCCAGCATGAAGGACACTGTAATGACTTAGGAATGAGGAATATATGAAAAATTGCAGGGTTAACCATCTGCATCAAAAGTGTTCCATGAAATCCTAAGTGTTCCTATTCAAAATAAACTTTATTAAGTTGAATAGGGTTTATACCCAGAGATGTAAACAGGCTACAACTTAGAGGAGATAATAATTAGTTTACATACAATAATACAATACAATAGCAGAGTTGGAAGGGACCTTGGAGGTCTTCTAGTCCAACCCCCTGCCTAGGCAGGAAACCCTATACCAGTGATGGTGAACGTATGCCACGCGTGCCACAGGTGGCACGCGGAGCCATTTGTCAGGGTACGCGAGGTGCTGCCCTGTCAGCTGGGCAGCGCGCATGCACGCGCTGGCCAGCTGAGTTCACTCTTTTTTAAAGCCATTTTTCGCCCTCTCCAGGCTCCAGAGGCTTTGTAGGAGCCTGAGGAGGGCGAAAAGAGCCTCCCCCGCGCCCCCAGAGGCCCTCTGGAGGCTTCATGAGCTTCCCTGAAGCCTCCGGAGCACAAAAAACCAGCCCTACGGGCAAACCGGAAGTTCGGGAACGGACTTCCAGTTTGCTTGGAGGTTCGTTTTGACTGCTCCGGAGGCTTCAGGGAAGCGTCCTGAAGGTCCCTGAAGCCTCCGGAGGGCTTCCAGGGGGGCGGGGGAGGCTGTTTTTGCTCTCCCCAGGCTTCTATAAAGCCTCTGGAGCCTGGGGAGGGCGAAAAAAGCATGCAAAAAATGTTGGGTTGCGTGTGTAGTGTGCGCATGCGCACTGGGGGCTCGCGCATTGTGTTATGAGTACGGCAGGCCCGCACATGACCCCCCCTGCGCTCCCCCCACTTATGGCACACGAGCCAAAAAAGTTCGCCAGTGCTGCCCTATACCGTTTCAGACAAATGGCTATTCAACATCTTCTTAAAGACTTCCAGTGTTGGGGCATTCACAACTTCTGGAGGCAAGCTATTTTCCACTGGTTAATGGTTCTCACTGTCAGGAAATTTCTCCTCAGTTCTAAGTTGCTTCTCTCCTTGATTAGTTTCCATCTGTTGCTTCTTGTCCTGCCCTCAGGTGCCTTGGAGAACAGTTTGACTCCCTCTTCTTTGTGGCAACCCCAGAGATATTGGAAGACTGCTATCATGTCTCCCCTAGTCCTTCTTTCTCTTAAACTAGACATACCCAGTTCCTGCAACCGTTCTTCATATGTTTTAGTCTCCGGTCCCCTAATCCTCTTGGTTGCTCTTCTCTGCACTCTTTCTAGAGTCTCCACATATTTTCTACATTATGGCAACCAAAACTGGATGCCATATTCCAAGTGTGACCTTATCAAGGCATTATAAAGTGGTATTAACACTTCACGTGATCTTGATTCTATCCCTCTGTTGATGCAGCCTAGAACTGTGTTGGCTTTTTTGGCAGCTGCTGCACACGGCTGGCTCATATTTAAATGGTTGTCCACTAGGACTCCAAGATCCCTCTCACAGTTACTACTATTGAGCAAGGTATCACCTATACTGTACCTGTGCATTTCATTTTTCTTGCCTAAACGTAGAACCTTACATTTCCACTCAAATTATACTTGTAATCAAGCACTCCATAAAGTGAGAGATTCATAAACCCGTATCAGTGCAAACCATAAAACGTTGTATTTATCAACATTGTTCTTAATCCTGCCTTATGTCCAAGTTCAAGATCTCCAAAAGAACAGTCTCAAATCTTCTTCATTCAGACCTTACTCGCCATATACAGAGACTAACGCATAGCTTACATACCGTAAAACCCGGCCTATCTTAGATAAAGCAACTTGAAGATCTCAAGCATGTTGCATTATTTCCATTTCTGGGTGCCATTATTTAACATCATGAGCAGATACATGGCCAGTTAAAATGAGAGTAGCTTTGAGGACAGAGAAACCAAAAACATGGCTTGGCTTTAAACTGTCCAGCACTTCATCATCCCATTTTTCACAACAGAAGTAAAATAATACCTCACTGAGTTCCCCTTATCTACTACTACAACTAGTGCAATTAGCGGTAATTGGGACTACCTTAAAGCATGGGAATTGTGTTCAAGAGCTGAGGTGTGGGGGGGCTGTAGATCGTTACTTAAGTTTGTTGCTCATGATTTTATTATTTTTCGGGGGGGAGGGGGTGGCACAAACTGATTTGATGTGCAAAAACCAGGTAAAACTGTACAATAGACAGACAGAAAAAAGACGGAGCCCATTTCTTTAATACATTTCTGCTCTTTCAAACATTTGTATTTACTTAAAACAGTAATATGAAATAAAACCAACATTTTCTAATACGCTTCTTTCAAAATATTTCTCAGAAGTTTGAAATATTGGGATATATATCAGCTTTTTAAAAGTAATCAATAATTAACTAGTTCTTACAAATGGACAGTTCCTATATAAATATATGCATTTCTCTGCCCACTCCAGACTAAACAATTTTATCATGATATGTTCAGTGGTTTCTTTGCAAACACAAACGAAAAGAGGTTTAAACAAAAAAATAAAACATTACCACTGCCTCCCTCGTAAAAATTCAGAAATAACGTTTCAGAAATATTATCTCAGAAGGTAACACATTTGTTATGCTAAAAAGTACAAACAGAAGAATAATATTAGCCGCCTAAGAGTTCAGCATAAAGCAGCACCATACGCCTTGATCCCATATCAGAAAAACAGAATGGGAGTTTGCAAAAGCAGATGTAATACCAGTTCCAAGGTTGTTTGTGAATATTTTATCTCTTGGTAGAGCCAATGGAAGGGTTTATTTTAAAGACAACAAAGGTAAAAACCACCTCTACTATCTTGTTCTTTAGTTTCACTCCTTCTCTAAATTCACTTTGGATTGTTACATAAAGCATTCTTCAGACACTAGTAGAATGCAGCTAGGGTATAGCTTTACTACAAGTAAAGCTTATGTAACAAATACGTCTGACTCTGACTGATACCTCAATCCTACACACTTAAGCCATTTCCTCCATGAATAATAAGGATTAATCCAGGTAGCTACACCATTTTTTATCACTCTGAAATGGTTATCTTATGTATATGCTCTCTCCACAACCAGTTTTTAACACTCCATTCATCATTTTACTTTCATGAGAAATTAAAATATCATGGCTGGAGATCGGAATTCAGATATTCCCCATTCATAGCTCAACACTCTAACCGCAATATGTTACTAGTTGTAATTGCTGTTCAAGGACCACAAATATTTTACAACCTAATCCTTACAAGTATATTACAAAACATTTCCTTCAAGGCAAGAGCAGTTGGCTTTTAGACCCAAAGCATTTTGATATCAATTTTGAAGATGTTCCAGAACTACCGTACTTGTAAAAGCATATTTATACTAATAGCCATTACATTCCCGTACACTGCAATATTAGCCACTCTGAATCACTGGAGAGATAAAAGATTTTTTTCTGTGAAGAAAGCAAGTTAAAATAAACTTCTGAAAAATAAATCAATTCCCAGTTTGAGGGGGGGGGGTTGGGGGGGAGGCTTCGGGGCTTTAAACCCTAGAGCCTGAAAAACATATGCATTCATATGGGAATTTATTACCTCTGCTCCAAGAGATTCCCATCCTACATTTAAGATAGGCATCAGGAAAATACCAAAGCAATTTTCAAATACTGTTTTGACCTATTCCCAGCAGCAAGGAGCCAGGTCCTTGTTCCGATAAACCCCTTTTATTTAACTTACAGTGAATTCCTCTCCAGCAAAGTCCCCACCCACATTCAAGATAGTTCACAATTACCGACCGTTATCAGGCTTGAAGAGTGGCCAGGCCTATATTTCTCGGACTCTGCAATATTTGGCAAGAATGTAGGAATGAACTAATTGTCTCCTGCAAACACCCCTCCCCTTTCGCTCCTCTTTCATTCCCTATGAGAAAGGCCATTCACCGTCCACCTGTGGCCTTACTCCCAAGTCAACCCTTGTTCATTAGCTGTTCCCTTCATCTGGCAACTCTGCGCATGCGCACACTGGGACCAGGCTCCAGCTGTTTGTCTGCCTCACTGATGTCTGACTCTGAAGGCAACTGATAAATGGCATATGGCCCTGGCCCCCTCTCTGCCTCTGACACAGAGCCCTCATCAGAGCCTTCCCCAGACTCCAGGACTGGCCCATGTTCCTCCCCAACCTCCTCACTGTCCGAATCTGCTGCCAACTATGCTGACCGCTGGCAGGTCACAACACACACTTTGAAATAATACAAGGCCAATTGGAACGACGTTTGACTCACTGGCTGCTTGGCAGAAGCTGTAGATTGTGATTCCATTCATGTATTACAAATAACTGACCTGCAGTATAACAGTCTCAGCAGGTGGTATCACTTGGGCCGCTATGGCCAGATTGTACAGCTAAGCAGAGTTAGGCTTAGTAAGAATTGGAAACGAGAAACCTACCACGGCTAAGATGGGCTGCCACAATACTATAAAAAGTCTAGGAGAGGTTGTAGACAAAAGGAAGGTCCAGGAATGGAATAACTCAGGAGCCAAGAAAAAAGACTCTCTCTTGGACCAGACTGAGTCGAAACTTGAGCCAAGGAGAGTCAGGGAGGCGTGGCTACAAATATGATTCAGTCTCTTGGCAGATTAGGACATGATAATCCCATTCCTGGACCTCCTGCAAACTACACCAGAGAAGTCCAGGGTTATAGGCAGACTGGGAACTTGGAGAACATACTGGAAGAACCAGCAGTACAAAGGCTAATTTCTACTTTTAATAAATACTAACCCATGACTCACTGGGTCATCCTGTCTTGTGTGGTCCCCACGGGGTATCCGTTGACTTTCTGCCTGCAAGCTTCTCAGGCTTCTACATTGAATTGCCTGGAGACCTGGCTCTTCCAGATGGCTTTGGCACCCGATGGGGGTAGCTTCATACTGAAGGTGGTGAGCTGATTACCATATTTTTCAGAATATAAGACGCACCTTTTTCCCTCAAAAAAGAGGCTGAAAATCTGGGTGTGTCTTATACACTGAATACAGCATTTTGTGCCTCCTGAAACCCCGCCATCTTCACCAAAATGGCCGTGCATAGCTTGTAGGCGGCTTTCAGAGTGGTCCTGGGAGCTGGGAAGAGCAGAAAGGAGCAAAAAAATGGCAGTTTTTTGCTCAATTTTGCTCCTCCAGCCCCCAGGAGCACCCTATAAGCTTCCTAAAGGCTACCCATGCCGTTTTTTTGACAAAAGACGGGCCCGTTTTCGTGAAAAATGGACCATTTTTTCCTCGTATTTGGCCCCCCCTCACTCCCCCAGGAGCACTCTACAAGCCTCCTAAAGGCTATGCATGTCATTTTTTAAAAAAAAGCAGGCCCATTTTCGTGAAAAATGGGCCGTTTTGGGGAGGTTTGCAGAGCGCAAAAACATTTTTTTTTTTAAATTTGCCTCTTCGAAACCTTGGTGTGTCTTATACTCCGGTGCATCTTATACTCCTAAAAATACAGTAAGTTCAATGCCATCTTCAACACCCCCACCCCCCCACCCCCGGTGTGTCCCATCCCCTTCTCTGCCATCTAACTCTATGATGGTTCACGTTTGTTTAATCTGTTGTGCTTTATAATGGATGTTTTTCATGTTGTGAGCCGTCCAGCCATTGGACACGAGGGTGGTGGCAAATCAATTTTTATAAATAAATGCGCAAATAATTGTAGGTATATGTCAGGGCAAATGAGGATCACGTGATTGTGTCAGCAAGGCAGCAGTCTGAAAAGCAGCTGCGTGGCAGCACTGGAATGACATGGAACTTTCCAGAATTTCATTCATATGGAAGTAATGAGTCCCAGCATTCTACAGCTTAGCACATTTGAGCTCCTTTGCTTGAAAACGTTTGCTCTGTGATGCACTGTTTCGCCCAGTTATAGTTACAGATGTGAGAGTTGTAACAGTTCGTAGACTCTAGCTCACACAGAAAGCAATAAGGTAGTCCTTGACTTACAACCACAACTGAGCCCAACATTTCTGTTGTTAAATGAGACCTTTGTTAAATGAGTTTTACCCCATTTTATGACTTTTCTTGCCACTGTTGTTAAGTGAATCACTTCAGTTGTTCAATTAGTAGCCCGGTTATTAAGCGAATCTGGCTTCCCCTTTGGCTCTACGTGTCAGAAGGTCACAAAACGGGATCACATGAACTTGGGACATAGCAATGGTCTTAAATATGAACTGCTTGCCAGGCATCTGAATTTTGTTCTCATGATCATGGGGATGTTACAAGGCTCGTAACTGTGAAAAACAGGTCCTAAGTCACATTTTTCAGTGCTGCTGTAACTTTGAACGCTCAAAGAAACTGGCTGTATTTCTTTTATACATACATACGTATGTATATCTATTTATTGTACAGTTTGAAAAGCTCCAAGAAGCCTGTATAATCATCAAAAATAGACAGTTTATATGCATTTATTTACAGGCCACCCAACTCATAGCAACTATGGGTGGTATAAAAATAAAAGCAATCCCATTTAATGCAAACAAAAGGAGGTGGTAACTCAGAGATTAATGTACCAAGCAATTAATAAATTGCTTGGTCTAAAGGTTATACAATCCTCTAACCCAGGGGTGAAATTCAGCAGGTTCTAACAGGTTCTGGAGAACCAGTAGCAGAGATTTTGAGTAGTTCAAAGAACCAGTAGCAGAGATTTTGAGTAGTTCAAAGAACCGGTAGCCAAATTTTTGAGTAGTTTGGAGAACCGGCAAATATCACCTCTGTCTGGCCACAGAGTGGGGAGGGAATGGAGATTTTGCAGAAATTTCCCCTGGAGTGGGGAGAGAATGGGGATTGTCAGGATCCTTCCCCTGGAGTGGGGAGGGAATGGGGATTTTGCAGTATCCTTCCCCTGGAGTGGGATGGAAATTGAGATTTTGCAGTATCCTTCCCCTGGAGTGGGGAGGGAATGGGGATTTTCAGGATCCTTCCCCTGGAGTGGGGAGGGAATGGAGATTTTGCAGTATCCTTCCCCTGGAGTGGGGAGGGAATGGGGATTTTGCAGTATCCTTCCCCTGGAGTGGGGAGGGAATGGAGATTTTGCAGTATCCTTCCCCTGGAGTGGGGAGGGAATGGGGATTTACAGTATCCTTCCCCTGGAGTGGGGAGGGAATGGGGATTTTGCAGTACCCTTCCCCTGGAGTGGGGAGGGAATGGGGATTTTGCAGTATACTTGCCCTGGAGTGGGGAGGGAATGGGGATTTTCAGGATCCTTCCCCTGGAGTGGGGAGGGAATGGAGATTTTGCAGTATCCTTCCCCTGGAGTGGGGAGGGAATGGAGATTTTGCAGTATCCTTCCCCTGGAGTGGGGAGGGAATGGGGATTTTACAGTATCCTTCCCCTGGAGTGGGGAGGGAATGGGGATTTTGCAGTACCCTTCCCCTGGAGTCGGGAGGGAATGGGGATTTTACAGTATCCTTCCCCTGGAGTGGGGAGGGAATGGGGATTTTGCAGTACCCTTCCCCTGGAGTCGGGAGGGAATGGGGATTTTGCAGTATCCCCCCACTGTCATGCCCACCAAACCACGCCCACAGAACCGGTAGTAAAAAAAATTTGAATTTCACCACTGCCCTAACCCAGCACATGGGGGGTGGGGGTGTCAGCTCTTCAAGGTCCATTCAAAGGATGGCAAAGTCAGGTCAACTCAAATTTCCACAGCCATGCTATTCCAGGTCCTGCAACAAAGAAGGAATATCACCTCTATCCCACCTGGAGCAAGTCAGCCCTATGCCATGAAGGGCTTTACAGATCACAATCAGCACATTGAATTGTCCCGGAAGCTTATTAATAACCAGCATAGCTTGCACAACAAATACATTACATGGGAATAGACACCATCACTACACTAATTCTTATCTGTTTGTATCAAGATGTAATTTAAAATAGAGAATGGAATGGAAAACAAAAATCAAGATAGTTCATGATTATTGTTCACTGATTATACCTTCAGCCATAGCAAAAATGTTGTTCTGAGGGGTCCTTGGTGCTCTCGGAGCTTGGCTGTCATTTTCTTGCAGACGTTTCATGACCCAACTAAGTAACATTATCAGTGATAGTAAGAAATGGGGTTTGCTCTCAATTTATATTCTAATGGTTCAAATATTCTCCTTTATTGACCATGTTGGTCTTCTCTGGGAGCTGGGAATGACCACTTAGTTAACAGCTTACAACAACAACAAAGGGAGAAGCTACCTGTGGAGATAGTGAAAAGTGTCTCCACAAGGAGTGTTTGTGTGAACCAGAGAAAGCAAGAGTGAGCAGCTATTCTAAAAGGAGATCATTTTTGGAAAATGTATTTCAGTCCTATCACCAATTTATAGAAATGAATAAAAACAAAACAAAAAAAGTTTAGATAAGTTTATGCCAACTGAGAACAGCAATTACAGTTCTAATACTTATTAGTGATTAGTAGCTGAGAGTAGTCATCAAAGAACTGAGTATTTTAATACAATAATACAATAATACAATAGTAGAGTTGGAAGGGACCTTGGAGGTCTTCTAGTCCAACCCCCTGCCTAGGCAGGAAACCCTATAACATTTCAGACAGATGACTATCCAACATCTTCTTAAAGACTTCCAGTGTTGAAGCATCCACAACTTCTGGAGGCAACTTCTGTTCCACTGATTAATTGCCCTCACTGTCAGGAAATTTCTCCTCAGTTCTAAGTTGCTTCTCTCCTTGATTAGTTTTCACCCATTGCTTCTTGTTCTACCCTCAGGTGCCTTGGAAAATAGTTTGACTCCCTCTTCTTTGGGGCAACCCCTGAGATATTGGAACAATGCTATCATGTCACTCCTAGTCCTTCTTTTCATTAAACTAGACATACCCAGTTCCTGCAACCGTTCTTCATATGTTTTAGTCTCCAGTCCCCTAATCCTCTTTGTTGCTCTTCTCTGCACTCTTTCTAGAGTCTCCACATTCTTTTTTACATCGTGGAGACCAGAACTGAATGCCGGATTCCAAGTGTGGCCTCACTTAGTATTTTGTTATACTAAGCTCAGAGAGCACCAAGATCCGCACAGTTCAATCCTGGGCAACAAATATTTTCATATATTGGTATGGTGTTATGTCATGCTGTTAAAATTGTTTGAACAACTAATTACGGTTACCCACAAGGTTAGTCAGCACACATTGGGTCTTACATTTTTAGTATTATATTCCAACATCAACTAATTCTCAACCAGTGCAGTCTTTTTCATTTGTCCTTCCCCTTCTGTTTACCCACCAACAATATATATTCTGCAAAAACCCAGAAAAGGAACCCAGTGTTTTGTACTTCTCTAATGTAACTGGAATTTCCAAGCAATAGGTTGTTACAAGAAATTACGATGCTGCAATGCTAGATATTTTCAAAGTTTATGAACACACTGCGAGGAGGAGGAGGAGGAGGAGGAGGAGGAGGAGGAGGAGGAGGAGGAGGAGGAGGAGGAGGAGGAGGAGGAGGAGGAGGAGGAGAAACATTTTGATTCATCTTCCAAACAATGTATCTATAGTAGTTTAAGGATACATTTTTTATCTTCAGGAGTTGGGAATGTGTATTACACAAAATTTGAACAGACATTAGTTACTCTTTATGTTTGTCTATTTAAGCTCTAGGCAGCTTACGGAGAAGCTTCTTCAGCCTCTTAAAATCTTGATAGAAATCAATTTATCTTAAAGTATAATGGATTACTATTGGGAAGTTAAGCTGATATACACAATAAATGGATACCTTACTCTGTCGATAGAAGAACTGGGATTTTCAAGGATTTCCATCAATGTTCTATGGGTAATGTTAGAGAGAGACAGCCACAGTAGTCTATGAAAGCGTTTCACCATCTTACAAATGGTGGGAGACCAAATCTTGTTTAAACCAGAAATTTTTCTCCTAGGTATAATATCGGAGGGGTTTAAGAAAGATACACTTTATATAACTTATGCACAATATTGGAAAAAAGAAAATACACCATTAGAGCTAGATATAATCAGAAAAGTGTTGGCCTGTGCGGAAGCAGATAGGCTCACTCTTGAACTTAAAAATAAAGGGGAATCAGAATTGTTTGAAGTCTGGAACAGATTTTATGATTGGTATAAGACAAGGTGACAAGACTGGAACAAACTGTATATATTGTGATTGGACAGAAGGATAGACAATGTATTAAGTAGGCTAATTGTTAATGGTTGAGACTAGCTGCATATAATGGGAACTGGGTATGTTTAGCTTAAGAGAAAGAAGGACTAGGGGAGACATGATAGCAGTGTTCCAATATCTCAGGGGTTGCCACAAAGAAGAGGGAGTCAAACTATTCTCCAAGGCACCTGTGGACAGAACAAGAAGCAATGGGTGGAAACTAATCAAGGAGAGAAGCAACTTAGAACTGAGGAGAAACTTCCTGACAGTTAGAACAATTAATCAGTGGAACAGAAGTTGCCTCCAGAAGTTGTGAATGCCCCAACACTGGAAGTCTTTAAGAAGATGTTGGATAGCTATTTGTCTGAAACGGTATAGGGTTTCCTGCCTAGGCAGGGGGTTGGACTAGAAGACCTCCAAGGTCCCTTCCAACTCTGCTATTGTATTGTATTGTATTGTATTGTATTGTATTGTATTGTAATGTGAATGTATGGTCACTTTGACTTCGCGGTACTGCATTGTTTTAAATGTAAAAATAATAAAAATGTATTCTAAAAAAAAAAGTGTTTCACCATCTTGGCAGCCTAAAGAGGTGTCAGCATGCTGGCTGGGAACTTCTGGGAGTTGAAGTCTACACATCTTAAGGTTGCCAAGATGAAGAAACCCTGCTCTATGGTATCAAAAATCAGGAGTTTGGCTAACACCAGATAATGAGAAATTATATGCAGTTAGTTGGGTTGAGGAGCGATCTGACCATCTTTGCAGATAACGCAAATGGATTTCAAGGGGTTCCCAAAGGATCCTTTCAAACAGAGGGGGCGACTAACAATGAATTGGATGCAAAGTGATTCACACGAGGACAAACATTTTTAAAATCACGTAAAAGTGGATGGCCCTAATCCGTAGAAGCTGGGAGTGACTGATCAGGAAATAAATCAAGTAGCTGGAATGTCTAATGATCTCTTGAACTTTTAAAAAAAATAAAATTATTATGAGAATAATAGAGAAAAAGGATAGAAAATGAAACTGACAATATTTGCTACTTTTATAGTCATCTCTGATACAACCGCAGCGGTATTTCGGAGAAGGATTACACAAATTTGTAACACTGCACCAGGGGTGGGTTCCCGCAGTGACTACTGCCGGTTCGCTTGTGGGCGCGCCACATGCGTGTGCTTGATGCGCACTGCGCAGGCATTCACACTGCAATAAAAATGTTTCGCAGAAACAAAAAACAAGATGGTGGCGCCTATGGCGCCACCCACAGAATCAGTTCAGGGGCGTGGCAGGCTTGGGTCGCTGCCGGTTCCAGCGACCCAGGCTTCCAAACCACAACCGGTTCGGCTGAACTGGTCGGAACTGGCAGGAACCCACCACTGCACTGCACCTAAACAAAACCACGTAAAGATTGAAGGGGGCGGGCAGGGAAACACAAAGCCATCCAAAGTTCTCAGAAAGTGGGAAAATAACATGGGATTTATGATTACAAAACAGAAAATGCAAGTAACTGGAGAGGGCTAGTATCTGGTGGAGTATAAAATTCTAAAAGGAGTATGAAAATATAAAATTATACACAACATGAAGAAAATGAAGAGGAGCATTTATTTTTCTTATTCTCTCCTGAAACTAGAACAGGGATACCTCCAAATAAAATTAAATGACCGAAAATTCAAGCAACAGCTTCCAGTTCTGTAAGGTTGCTTTTTTTTTAAGGATCAGCTCTATTGCTTAGGAATAAGTCCCTCTACTACTAATACTCACAATAACTGCCTAATAACTCCAAGATGAGGTGTGATTTTTTTCTGAATACCAGCTGCCAGGCAACAATGGCAGGAGAAAGCTTTGTACTCACATTCTGCATATGTTTTTATGACCGTCTAGTTGTCTAGTGAGGTGGGGAGTAGGGGAGGATAATACAAAGAGCTCTTATAAAGTAGGTGCAGAAAAAAAGAAAAGAAAAAAAAACTCTCGCATCACATTTCTAAACAACTAATGTATTTTAAAAATAATCGTATTTTGATTTGCACAGGCAATGCGTAGAGAATGACTGCCGTGTAAATTACTTCACACTTGCTCCCTGGCGTTTTGATTAATTGCATGTCAATAAGACTTCCCTCTGCAGGCCGTCCTGAGCATTACCGTACCAATCATAAAAAGCAAATGCAGCAGCTGTAAAGAGAACACTACAGTCATAAAGCAAACATGTTGTTCACTATGGCAGGGGTCTCCAGCCTTAGCAACTTTACGACTTGTGGACTTCAGCATGTGCTGGCTGAGGAATTCTGGGAGTTGAAGTCCACAAGTCGTAAAGTTGCCAAGGTTGGAGACCTCTTGCACGATGGAGTGTTTTTTGCCAAGAGGTAAATGCCGGGTTTTTGGCAAAAACGTTGTAAAATGCAATCACATGACCACAGAATGCTGCAAATGGCCATAAATGCAGGATGATTACCAAGGGGCCAACACACAGTCCCAGGACCCAAGGAAGGGGTCAGTCATGGGAACTTTGGAACCAGGTTGTGAGTACCTTTGAGGGGGTCTATCATAACTTTGAATGATTGTTAAGTGACCAGTCATAAGACAAGGAGTAGCTGTATAGAATCATAAAATTGGAACTACAGTGTAGTTGGAAAGTTCTCAAAAAGCAGTGAAATGTGATTGATATTGCCCTCAGAAGGTCTTATTAGATGTACATGTAGAGATACATGCCTAAAAGTTTTATTCAAATGAACGTATCAATATATTTCAGATTGAAGCTAAAATCCATACCATTTGGACTTAACAGTTCCTAATCAGGCTTCATAAATATGGTATTAATATACAGTGTTTAATATATAAATCATTGGCAGTTTTCATATGTTGTTTCAATTAAGCATAACTAAATGAAGCCCCAAAAGCACAGATATTTCTCTATACTAATTAGTTCTGTTTTATTTCCGATGTTGTTCAATTTTTGCTCCATCATAGATTCCTAGAAGGATCTTTCATAACAAAAACCTTCAGACTACTGATCACTGATAAAAACAAATCCATTAATCATACAATATCCTCCCTCCCTCCCCCACCCACTCCCTCTCTCAGGCCTGACTGCTATACACTTTAGGAATATGCAAGTACACTACCAAAATTTTGAATAAACAGTTTAATTTCTAAGAGATATTAATAATCATACATAAAACTTGAGATGATTATAGTATTTTGAACATGTCAACATCACACAGCACAAGCTCCAGTTGATAAAAAATATTTTTTTAAAAGTTCAACAAGTAAGTATTTTAAAACAAATTTATTTCCTACTAACATAATTGAAAATATATTAACATTACTGACAATTTACTGAAAACCAACCAGTAATCACCACATCCAATAACTTCCCTGGTTATGAAGTCCACCCTATATTGCCCTCCTAGAGAAGCAGTCACATAGCAACGTTAGAAATTTTTTCTTCATCCAATCAATTTTCAACTCCTTCTCAAAACACCCTTAAGTGTTAAGCAAATACCTCAAGAAGAAGAAAAAAAAACAACTTTAAAGATAACAGTGAAACTCCACTGCGAGGCTTCTCCAGAGCCTCCATCAGCTTCCATTCCCTCAAAGTTCCATAACTTTCCTTTGGTTTTGTAGAAGTGAGAAATAGCCAAACTATTAATGTTTCGGGTTTTCCTAATTAAAGAAAAGTCTCGGCCAGACAGTAGTTATGCTCAGTGTCAATAGCTTTCCACTGCAAACAAATGTGGCCAACACCACAAACCTTTCTCAAGGAATCCCAAATCAAAGGTGAAGCAGGTGGCTTGGAATTGGCCAGAGAACAAGCAATACATATGTAGCTAATCAATATATATATACACATACATACATATACATATATATACATACATACACATATATATATACATATACACAAACACACACACACAGGGGTCTGTGTGTGTGTGTGTGTATGTGTGTGTGTGTGTGTGTGTGACTGCTCTTTAGAAGGCCAGATTCTGAAGTGGAAACTCAAATACTTTGGCCACCTAATGAGAAGGAAGGACTCCCTGGAGAAGAGCCTCATGCTGGGAAAGACGGAGGGCAAAAGAAGAAGGGGAGGACAGAGAAGGAGGTGGCTGGATGGAGTCACTGAAGCAGTCGGCGTGAGCTTAAATGGACTCCAGAGGATGGTAGAGGACAGGAAGGTCTGGAGGAACGTAGTCCATGGGGTTATGATGGGTTGGACATGACTTCACAACTAACAATGAATATGTGTATATATGGGGTGCATGGATGAATCGATAGATGGGATGGAGGGATGGGATGGATGGAGGGATGCATGCATGGGCTTCTTTCCCACACTTTCTCATTTTTTCATCCCTGCATCTCTTCTGAGATGCCCAAGAAGCAAGACAGGAGGCTAATTTCAAGGCAGCCAAAGGACTTTCACCCGAAAGGATGCCTTAAGACAACTCAGGATGTCTCGACAACTCACAACTAGGGCACAATAAATGCCCCCTTTGATTAAAAAAAGAGGAGCAAGGAAGCATCTCCCTGCCATACAAAGGGCAAGAAGGATGCTTCGGGCGGCCGCTCCCCCCCCCCCCCCCAATAGAGACACATCCAACAAAGCCCTTCAGCTCCTTTGCACCATGCCCAGATGCACACGGGCTGCAGATAAACCTCGTCTCTGGTTTGCATTTGGCCCTTTCCGTCCCCACCATGAAATCACCCCTGATTCCCATTTGGCCCTTTCCGTTCATGCACTCCAAGAGGTAGAGGGATGCTCTGTGTGCACCTTCCCCACCTCGGGAACGAGAGAGGTGGAGAGAGAAGGAAGGAAGCAGGGACTGGAAGCCGAGGAAGGGAGCGTGCATGGAGGCCAATGCGAGGATGGATGCGCGCTTTTTAGGCAAGCTGGCATGCCCGTACACCCGGCATGCATGCATGCAAGCCAGGCGAGAGACGCATCTCCCACCTCGGCGGCGGCGGACACAAAGGAAGGGAGGATGCCCGGCGGGAGGGAAAGGTAAGAGTGGCGCGAGCCGAGAGAGATGGGGGGGGGGAGAAAGGTGACGGAGGGGGGAGCGCGGGGGGCGGGAAGAGCCTGAGGGCGGGGGAGAATTGGGGAGCGGGAGGAGGAAGAGGGGCGGCCCGAAAAGATGAGGAGGAGGAGGAAGGATGCTCTGCCCTTCCCTGGCCTCACCTCAGCTCGCGACCGGGGGAAGCCGTCGCCGCCACCGCTGCTGCCGCCACCACCACCACCGCCGCCTCACGCCCGGCTGAGGGAGCCACGACCGAAGGGGGCGGGCAGCCTCGCGCGCGCGCCCCCTCCCTCCCTCCCTCCTTTGCCTGCCCGCCGCGCGCCTGCCAGCTAGCCAACCAACGAACGCCGCCGACGGACGGCCACGCCCCCTCACGCCCGCCTCCTACAATACCCCCCCACAAACACACACACCCCAAGTCTCTCAACCGGCCGCTGGCTGAGGAGAAGAGCGCGCCTGCGCGCCGCGGCGTGCGAGGGAGCCGGCCAGGGGAGGGGATGGAGGTGGGGGGGTAGAAAGGCGCAGGTGCCTCCTTTTGCCTGAGCCGGCGAAGGGTTGAGCGGGCGGCGCCCAACTGCGCAGGTGCGAGCGCTGGAGGCGCTCGTGGGGGGGAGGGAGGTGGCCGGCCTGGACCGCGTTGCTTAGCGACGGAGGCCGCGCGAGCTAGGGGAAGGGAGGGCGTGGTGAGGGATGGGGAAGAGGAGCATTGAGGAGGAGGGTTGGGGAAAGTGGTCGTGGGAATGCGGTCCGGGGATGAACGGGTCAGCCAGCTAGGTGGGAGGGGGAGGAGAGTTGGAGGGTGGGTCCTTCCTGGGGCTGCTTCTCCGTGCATCCACGCGCAAGGCTGCCCTGAGCCCAGGATAAGCTGGGATTTGTTTTGGGGGGTGATTTTCTGCACCTTCTCGAAGCTGTCAAAAAAGAGACTGGACTGCCATCTGTCAAAAATGGTGTAGTAGAGTCAGCTGGGGGTGTGTGGACTAGATGACCTCCAAGATCCCTTCCAACTCACTGTAACAGCATTGCCAAAAAGGCATTAAGAGTTGTCAACCGACTCTCTCCGGTAACATTGTACTGCTAACTAAGGCATACAAAACCTTTGCCAGACCAATCCTCGAATACAGCTCTTCTGCCTGGAATCCTCACTGTATATCGGAAATTAATAAGAGCGAGCAAGTCCAGAGGTATTTCGCGAGAAGAATCCTCCACTCCTCTGCTCACAGCAGAATCCCTTATGCCACCCGGCTTGAAATTTTGGGCTTGGACAACCTAGAAGTACACTGCCTTTGCCTTCGGTCTGACCTAAGCGTAGTACACAAAATTATCTGCTACAACGTCCTACCTGCCAACAACGACTTCAGCTTCAACTGCAATGACACACACGGGCAAACAATAAATATAAACTCAAGGTAAACCGCTCCAGACTCACTTGCAGAAAATACAACTTCAGCATTAGAGGGGTCAACGCCTGGAATGCTCTACCCAACTACATTGTTACATCCTCACCCCCCCCCATAACTTCAACCCTAAACTGTCTACTGTGGACCTCACCCCATTCCTAAGAGGTCCGTAAAGGGGGCGTGCATAAGCGCATCAGTGCCTACCGTCCCCATTTATTTGTACCCATTTCCTATGTTCTTATTCCTGTTAACTTGTACATGACTGACAAACTAAATAAATAAAATAAATAAACTCTGGTCATCTCTATCTGCGCTGGTGCCCCAGCGGCTTTTTTGCGCTCTCTCTCTGGTAATCCATGCAAAGACGGGCGGGGTGGTGATGCGAAAGGATGCCCCCCTCCCCATGTGTTCCAACAGTGGTTCTCCCCTGGGGGAGGGGGGGGATAAGGACAGGTAAAAAATCTTTACCTTTACCAAGATGGACAAATTTAATCAAGGAAAACAGACAGACAGTTCGATCTAGGGGGTCCAACCATGTCTATTTTAAGACTTGTGGGCTTCAAATCCCACAATTCACGGCTGCCTGAGGAATTCTGGGAGTTGAAGTCCACAACATTGGACACCCACGTTCTCGTGGCTAAAGCACCAGCCTATCAACGAGAGGCTGTGAGTTATAATCCCACCTTAGGCGCAAAGCCAGCTGGATGACCTTGGGCCAGTCCCTTTCTCTAAGCCAGGGGTGTCCAAACTTGGCAACTTTAAGACTTGTGGACTTCAACTCCCAGAATTCCCCAGCCAGCAGAGCTGGCTGGGGAATTCTGGGAGTTGAAGTCCACAAGTCTTAAAGTTGCCAAGTTTGGGCACCCCTGCTCTAAGTCCTACCAAGCAGGCAAGTTAGGGCACCCCTGCTCTAAGTCCTACCAAGCAGGCACCCCTGCTCTAAGTCCTACCAAGCAGGCAAGTTTTTCTGAAAAACCTTGCCAAGAAAACTGCAGGGACCTGCCCAGGCAATCTGAGAATCCAACACAAATGAACGAAAGAAAAAACAGCAGCAGCAACAACAACAAAAATAATAACATATCTCCAGCATTCTCGGTTGGAGATGATCTGATTGTGCTCCAACGCCTCTGGAGAATAACTTGGGCGCATACATTTTTAATAAGTTAAAATATTTGCTGTATTCCTAAGGATGTGTTTCAAGACAGACAATACGTATTCAAGACAGGTTTTGCCACACGTCAGAATACAGCTTCCCTTTGGGTTGATCACCTTGACACATGTCTGGCTTGAAAACACAAGTGCTGTGGATGGTTTTATGGTAATAAAATTCTTTCTTGTTTCAATCCTGTTTCAATTATAATTATGTGCAGAGTAATAGCGAACACGTTTTTCAGTCAGTCAGACATCTACTTGGTAGCGTTCTGAACGAGACTTCCCAAGAGCATGACGCAACTCCTTGTCCCAACAAAAAAAAAACCTTTTTATTAATTGACTGTGAGTTCTGCTCATTCACATCCAGAAAAGTCTTTCAAGGGAGGATTTACAGTCACAGACCGTATCTGGCTTGGAGAACTGCCAGGCCAATATCTGCAAAACCTGGCAAGGAGTCTCGGGGAGTCACAAACCAATCAATCAAACTAATTGTCTCCTGCAAACTCCACTATACATGCATAGATACATAGATACAGACCAGTAGTAGCGGCAGTGGGAGGCTCCGCCCACCCGCCCGGACATGTCTATGCATTCGCAGAAGCATTGCACACATGCGCAAGTGCGCACACGAGCAAACTGGTAGTAAACAAAATGGAAACCCACCATGGTAGGTAGGTAGGTAAGTGGGTGGGTAGGTAGGTAGGTAGATGATAGATAGATGATAGATAGATAGATAGATAGATAGATAGATAGATAGATAGATAATAGAATAGAATAGAATAACAGAGTTGGTAGGGACCTTGGAGGTCTTCTAGTCCAACCCCCTGCCTAGGCAGGAAACCCTACACCACTTCAGACAAATGGTTAGATAGATAGATAGATAGATAGATAGATAGATAGATAGATAGATAGATAGATAGATAGATAGATAGATAGATGATAGATAGATAGATAGATAGAGAGAGAGATGATAGATAGATAGATGATAGATAGATAGAGGCAACGACTCACCAAACAGAAATTCAGTAACTAAAAAGATACTACTCTTAGAAAAATGCTTAGAAAAATGCTGGGATCTAAATACTTTTTTTAAACGTACATTTATACTCAAAACGAGATGAGATGCCCTCAGGGAAATCTATTTTGTGAGATTCTCAACAAAGCAAGACAAGGTGTCTCAAAGCCCCTTCTTGCCCTGTCTAGAAACATCGCAAAACTGCTAACTGTTGTTAGTTAGATAAAAACACCCCTATATGCAGAGTCATACATGAGCCCCATTATCGGAGATGCACTCCAGATGTTAGCATTTTTGCTACTGTTAAGATCAGAAATTGGAGGAAAATTGTAATAACAAAATGTTCATTTTAAAAAGGGGGGAGAGGGAAGAAACATTAAGAAATAACAGACACAAGATTAGCAAATTGAATTACCAGGAGGAAATTTACGGTATCTAACATCCTTCATAGAAAACATATTGTAATTTTGGCGACGAATCACTTTTACGGCCCAGGCTTAAGTGTATCATTCTCCTTAATCATTTATAACAGATTATTTTTCTCCTTGCCTCAAAGCATGATGTCAACCTTTCAGGAAATTCAAAATCACTAGACTGGTGCCATACAGAATCCAAAACAATGGTACTGTGGCTTTTAAAGGAACTCGGAGAGGGGAAAAATAAAGGTAAAGGTTTCCCCTTGCACATATGTGCTAGTCGTTCCCGACTCTAGGGGGCAGTGCTCATCTCTGTTTCAAAGCCGAAGAGCCAGCGCTGTCCGAAGACGTCTCCGTGGTCATGTGGCTAGCATGACTAAATGCCGAAGGCGCACGGAACGCTGTTACCTTCCCACCAAATGTGGTTCCTATTTTTCTAGTTGCATTTTTTACATGCTTTCAAACTGCTAGGTTGACAGAAGCTGGGACAAGTCACGGGAGCTCACTCCATTACACGGCGCTAGCAGGGACGTGCGGTCAGGGGAGGCAGGGGAGGCAGAGCCTCACCTCTCATCATGAAATAATAATATATAATAATAATATCCACGAGGGAGTTTCATATATATAAGAGGAAGAGGAGGGAGGAGGAGGAGCGCGCACGGGGCGGTGCCAGCTGGGCAACCGGCGGAGGCAGGAGGGTTCTCGGAAGCGCCAATAACCTTCCTGCCTCCGCTGTACTTTGCGCGCTCCTCGTGACTGCAATAGAGGTCCAGAAGTGGCAGGGGCTTGATGACGTCGCCGCAGCTGCCATGCGCAGACGGATGGAGGTAGCCAGAGTGGCGCCGAGGCACTCCGGCGGACGAGTGATCAAGGATCAGGCTGCCTGATCCTCCATCGCTCGCTCGCTTGCTCTTTCATCCGCCCGGACCCCTCGGCACCACTCTGGTTACCTCCGTCCGTCCGCGCCCAGCAGCGACATCGGCGACATCATCAAGACGAAGTGGCTTGGAGGCGAAGTGCTTTTCAGTGCTTTTCTGTGCGTCTGGCGTTTAGGTAGATAGCCGGATGTCCTAAACGCCAGACGCACAGAAAAGCACTGAAAAGCAGTTGCTGTTGGGGATCGCGGAGCGCGAGCTGGCGGAGCGCGCTCAGGAAGGCGGGGAATGGGATCATGTGTGCTGGAGGCTGAGGCAGCATCAGCCTCCAGCACACGTGGTCCCATTCCCCTCCTTCCTGATGATGTCACCAGCCTCACCAGCTATAAACCTCACCGCACGTCACTGGGCGCTAGGGATTCGAACCGCCAAACTGCCAACCTTTCTGATCGACAAGCTCAGCGTCTTAGCCACTGAGTCACCGCGTCCCTCTAGAATCCACATATTAAGGTTTATTTAACAAATCAGAATTAAACAAACTATGGTCTAGTGCAATATATGGCTCCGGGCTAATTTGGAAAAATAAACAGATCCAAATTATCCTTATTTCCAGTAAACCTAGCTAGGAATAAGCATTGATGTTCCTTGGCGACTTCATTGTAATGAGAAACCTGTTCCCAATCACCAGGAAAAAGAAGCAAAAAGCATTGGTTTATTTCTTCAAGATGAGCAGTTTGAAAAGCAACGTTTATCACATTTGAGAAACGCAAAGCACTCTTTCCGCCCTCTACAAAACATAATGCAGTTATATTATACTTGCTTTCTTTTTAAAAAGAGACCATTTTCATGATTAGTAAGAGAGAAGAGATATTTTTAAAACATTTCTGAATATGCATTGTTACTGTCTCCCAGGCACAGCGTGAAAAGTGGTTTAGAGTGTCATAGGTTGCTACCGTGTTTTTATATCCTAAGCCAAGTAAATATATCTCTGCTGGGCAAAACAGGAGGTGTACCATATAGTAAGGAAGCAGTAGTGGGATTAAAAAAAAAATTACTACCGATTTTGTGTGCCTGGCTTGGTGGGCTGGCAGGGGAAGGATACTGTTAAATCTCTATTCCCTCCCCACTCCAGGGCAAGGAGTCTGCAAAATCCTCATTTCCTCTTCACTCCAGGGGAAGGATACTGCAAAATCCCCATTCCCTCTCCACTCCAGGGGGAAGGATACTGCAAAATTCCCATTCCCTCCCCACTCCAGGGGAAGGATACTGCAAAATCTCCATTTCCTCCCCCCTCCAGGGGAAGGATACTGCAAAATCCCCATTCCCTCCCCACTCCATGGGAAGGATGCTGCAAAATCCCCATTCCCTCTCCACTCCAGGGGGAAGGATACTGCAAAATCCCCATTCCCTCCCCACTCCAGGGGAAGGATACTGCAAAATCTCCATTTCCTCCCCCCTCCAGGGGAAGGATACTGCAAAATCCCCATTCCCTCCCCACTCCATGGGAAGGATGCTGCAAAATCCCCATTCCCTCTCCACTCCAGGGGGAAGGATACTGCAAAATTCCCATTCCCTCTCCACTCCAGGGGGAAGGATACTGCAAAATTCCCATTCCCTCTCCACTCCAGGGGGAAGGATACTGCAAAATCCCCATTCCCTCTCCACTCCAGGGGGAAGGATACTGCAAAATCTCTATTCCCTCCCCACTCCAGGGGAAGGATACTGCAAAATCTCCATTTCCTCCCCCCTCCAGGGGAAGGATACTGCAAAATCCCCATTCCCTCCCCACTCCATGGGAAGGATGCTGCAAAATCCCCATTCCCTCTCCACTCCAGGGGGAAGGATACTGCAAAATTCCCATTCCCTCTCCACTCCAGGGGGAAGGATACTGCAAAATTCCCATTCCCTCTCCACTCCAGGGGGAAGGATACTGCAAAATCTCCATTTCCTCCCCCCTCCAGGGGAAGGATACTGCAAAATCCCCATTCCCTCCCCACTCCATGGGAAGGATGCTGCAAAATCCCCATTCCCTCTCCACTCCAGGGGGAAGGATACTGCAAAATCTCCATTTCCTCCCCACTCCAGGGGAAGGATACTGCAAAATCCCCATTTCCTCCTGATCAGCTGGGACTCGGGAGGCAGAGAATAGATGGGGGCGGGGCCAGTCAGAAGTGGTATTTACCAGTTCTCTGAACTACTCAAAATTTCTGCTACCGGTTCTCCAGAACTGGTCAGAACCTGCTGAATACCACCTCTGTAAAGAAGTCTTACATTGGGTGAGAAGCAACTCGCTATGGGTAGGGACCTGGTTACGGCTCTTTTGAAATGATTGTGGGCTGCGGTATTTTACAATTGCCAAGTAGATGTTCAGGTGGAAAAATACCCACCGTAGAAAATATGGATAAAGATCTGCAGTCCCAAGTAACTTAATCTTCTGTAAAATCTCAACAGTTCTCGATCCCACCACTATCAGATATACATCTTCCACATTGTCAGGCCCAAGGAACCAAGCATCACACATGGAGTTACTTTTGAGTCATTCCTTTATTGTTTTTCGTCTACAGACAGAATTTTGCCGGACTAAAGCAATTATCTGCAATAGCTAAAGATCAGTGGTGGGTTCCGGATCCTGTCGCAACCGGTACTCTGCGACAGGGCCAGACATCCATCTCGGGCACACCCACTGTGCACGCATGTGCACCCCACCGCCCTGCGACGCCCCAGCTGCTCGGCGAGGTCACGCAGGCGCTGTACACTGTGCACACATGTACAATTGGCCCATTTCCCTCAAAAAGCGGTAAGGAACGTGGGCAGGCGAGCCCAACGAACCACCGTTCTGGTATGGTGACCGCCGCTCCCAGCTGCCACCAGTATGCCCGTACCAGGCCGTACCCACCACTGCTATAGATATACTCTGTGAATTGCTAGGGAGAGCTTTACCTTACTCTCTTCCTACCTACCAGAAAGTCCAAGGCTACTTTCCCCTCTGGGAAAGAGTCCATTCTTCCTCCGGAACGTAACTCCTGGCTACGTTCCACCACATATATCCAACATAAAGTGCATCTTTTGTGATGGAGATTGTGGTGCTTTCTGGAAGATCAAAATGATTTAGGGCATCCTCTCGTTTTCTTGTTCTTTGACTTATTCCTGTCATATCGCAGGGTCTGCAGGTTGATCTCGTCCATGTTTGAGAATGTCGATGTCAGGACTGCCATCCTGCTACGCCGTGCGTCAACCGCTGTCAGTCTGCCATGCTTAGCGGGGAAGGAGAACTGCAGGGAGGGATAAGGGGGGGTTAGCACGGGAGGAGTCGAAAGTAAGCATTGCACCATCCTATGAGAGCCACCAGTGGTTCCGAGGTCACCCTATAGAAGGCAGAACCATCCAGCCCGTAAAAACAGGGACCGTTTCTTAGACATTTAGCACTTAATAGGACACTCACTGATAACCAGGGAGAAAGGTGGGAACAAGGGAACGCTAACCATGTACGTTTGGTGCAAAAACTTCAGATCCAGCTTTGCTTCTTCTGAAACCACTCGGCCTTGGTGAAGTGTACCTTTGGCTAATCATAGGCTTGAAAGTCGGTCTCTTCTAACTGACCAAGTTGAGATGGCTGAGAGTCTGTTTTTGTAGAAGTGTCCTTGTTCATCCTTGACATGCCTGATGTGGCCAATGTCTTTCGTAGTGCAGCGATGGGATCTCACCAACGTGTACATCTCTCCAATGTTTAGCTATCGCCTTGTAACTCAAGACTGATTTAGGCTCATAAACAGCCCCTTAGTTGTCGTCGCAAAACTTGATGGAGGTTGCAGAGATGGGCTGACGCAGACACCTCCTGAATCCCAGCTGCGCATAGTGCAGAGGTGCACACCCTGTGCGCTCAGTGAGCCGGTTGTTACATCGGTTGAATCCCACCCCTGGAGAAGGCCCTTCTGCTGGCCCTCCCACCAGATGTATCTCCCTTGGGGATGAGACCCGCAACATTCCCTGGCTCCCCACTCTGATGGGTCAGGTAGATGTGACTGGCAAGAGATGGTTTCTCAGATAACCTGGTCCCAAGCCATTTAGCTTCAGTTAAGCCAATGTTGAGTCGTTTTCTTTATCCAAGACCCCCAACAACCTCCAGACAGTCTCAGCTCCATTAGATAGACCAGATCAGAAAATCAACACTAGAGCTAGCAACAGCGATAACACTTAGACTTATATACCGCTTCATAGTGCTTTTACAGCCCTCTCCAAGCGGTTTACGGAGTCAGCATATTGCTCCCCCCCCCAACAATCTGGGTCCTCAGCTAAAACTCCTTTTACTGAGATTGGTTTTAAGAACAGAGTATTTCAATTCTTGAATGTAGCATACTACCTCCCCTCCCCCATAATTCAATGAATTAACGAGGTGTCTAATTGCTTGAGCTGCTTCTGAGTGTTAGCTTTTTGTTCTGAACTCTTTTTTTTTAAAAAATGATGCAATTTCCTTTGCAAGTGTCTGTCAAGGTCACCTTCCTTTCCCTGTGTACGCAGTGAGTAAGAACATTTATGCATCACTTGGTCAATCCAGCATTAAAATACTCATGGGAAGCATCACACTGATGCCATATGACGCCAAGAGAGGCATCATGTAGATGTTATACGGGAAAGGAAAGAAGATAGAGCTGTGATGAAATCCAGAAAGCAAAAGTCTATGGATGGACCTTTCACCCTCTACCAACACTAATTGGAACCTCTCTAGGAGGAAGGAGAAATACTACAGGTAACACTATGCTTTCAACTATCAAAGTCAACTTAAAAAGATAACTGTCAACTCTGAAGCCGATCTGACTGAAGCCATCTTTTCCTGCTTCATAGTCAGGGGTGGAATTCAGCTGGTTCGGACCGGTTTGTGTGAACTGGTCGTTCTGGCGATCAGTTAGCCTCGCTCACCCACCCCTGCGCTAGTCTGTCCAATATTTCCTTTGTTTGACACACAGCTGATAGGCGTGACAGATTGCCACGCCTCAGCTGTTTTACTCACTGGGGCTGCAATACAAAGTAAGTTTTAGGGCTGTTTTGAAATGAACTGTGTGTGTGCTCAGCGAACCGGTTGTTATACCGGTTGAATCCCACCACTGCTCATAGTTGCCGTGAACTTTGAAAGGGGGAAGCGGGGGGGGGAAACAGACAGACCAGCTACCAGTCAAAACAAAAAGTTTTCTTGTGGGAACCAAGGTCATCCCAACAGATGGCAAATGAAAGAGAGGAGTGACCAAGCAGCCTCCCAGCTACCTTCATTGGACAATGTGATTGATGACACCTGGGGAGGGAAATATTAGCTCTTTTAATTAGGGGAAAACCCACGGAAACCTGTAGAGTTGGTTTTCATAGCTGTACCGATGTGATGTGTCAAATAAGCATGTTCTTTGAGGAATCTACCTGCCTCGGAGTTCTTTTTTTGCTGGATGCGTTACTCGGAACCCTGACAATACTGTGATATCAAAAGCCATTTAGAGAACAGGTGTACTGATAGTTCTCCAGTTATGTCCCGAATTGTACTCAAAATTTCCGTTGCTAAGTGAGATAGCTGTTGAGCGCATTTTGCACCATTTTACAACTTTTCTTGCCATCATTGTTAAGAGAATCACTCAGTTACTAACACGGTGGTTTAGTGAACCCGGCTTCATCATGGACTCTGTTTGTCTGAGGGTTGCAAAAGGGGATCACATGGCCCTGGAGACACTGCAACCGTCATAAATATGAATCAGAGAGAGAAAGAGAGAGCAGTGGGAAACTGTCAAGCACAAGAAATCAGGAGTTCAGACAGTTCAAATGAATATTTGAAGCTTGATTTATTTCAAGCTTAAGCTCTCTGCAAGAACTACTAACCGTCAAAGCAAATTGGTGGTAGATAAGAGTCAGTGGAATTCTAAATGGGCTGAACATAGATCTCTTGTGGGCATGAAGGGACTCGAGACTGATGACGCGTTTGACGCCTCCCTCAGCCTCAGTCTGGTCCACCCTGATGATGATGTTACCTAGTCTGGTAATGAAACGTTCAGAAACTAAATTGAAACAAGCTTGGAGAGCAAACCACGGCCAAAATCTAAAACCCGAGCTACGAGTATTTTCTATTATTACAAATGATTATAAGTCAAGGATAACCTGCATTGCTTTAAAATTAAGTGACATTTAAAGCAGCCAGGTGTCTATCTTAGTTCATGAATAATGCAGCTAGAAAGCAGACCTAGCATAATTTAGGGCAGGAGTTTTCAAACTTCTTCGGGCTACAGAAGCATATATAAATATGCTATGTATATGTGCCAAATACCACTCATTCATCACAAAATCTCCAGATCCGTAAAGCCTACAAACTTGAAATTTGACACGTTATGTTCCTCTTGGCTTCTAGGTGCTTGTTAAGAAAGGATTTTTTTGAAATAATCATTAGTATTTCTTATACAGTAATTAACACGCTCTGATGCTAAGGAGTTCTATTCCTCCTCCCCACCTGAAAAGCACTCTGATCCAACTGCCAGTTGCCTTATATTAACACGCTCTGATGCTAAGGAGGTAGACATTCTACTCCCCCTCCCCACTTGAAAAGAACTCTGTTCTGACTGCTAGTTGCCTCACATTCCATTACCTCAGTTCAAACTGGCAGACATTCCACTCCTTCACTCAGGAGCAGTCTGAGGCTACTTACAGTACTAAATGTCAGCACCTCACCAAAATGTCTACACCTTCCACCTATGGAACTGCTTCCGGAATCAAGGCAGCGGGAGCGATATTCCCTTATGTGTTTCAATCACCAACCACTACTGAGCCAACGGATTGAACCGGAGTGAACCAGATTTCTCCTGCATTGCCCGATCACATATTTCCCAGAACCCCAGATCAAGACCCAAAGTTCTGCTGGCAGAAAATTGGTTGCATTCCAGTGAATAAACCTAATAGCTCGCTATATCTTCTTTCTTAGAAACCCGAATTTAGAAATAATGGCATCAAATAGCGATGCTAACTTAATGGGGAATAGCTGAACGTTGCCTTAAAACTGCATTCACACATTGGTCTGCTTTGCTTACTTGTAGTTTAGCATCCAGCTTGGTCTGAATCCAGCTCCTCCGAGCTTATTCCACAAATAACTTTGACAAAATTGTAGAATAGTGCTATGCGCAAACTCAGCCAATGGAGTGGGTTTTCACAGGAGACACTGCACAGCCTGAATGGCACATATGTTATGCATAAATATCCCTCTGCCACGTGGAGATTTCTGTTTTAATTTATGGTAAATCCTTTTAATCATTTCATTTAGAACGTTGGAAATAAGAATTCCACCTTAATAAAGTGTAAAGGCTTGGGTCCGCCCCCCACTGCCCCCCAATCGTGGTATGGTTTTTCTTGCCGTTTGCAGGTGGGAATGATCTAATCCTTGTTTTAGCTATTGAGAAAATCTGGAATATATTCACACACAAACGTGCAGTGATGGCTAACCTTTTTGCCATCATGTGCCAAAAGCAGAGGGGGTGCTGGGGGGGTCATGCACGAGCATGCTCACATCCATAATTCTATGTGCCCTCTCCTGTGCATGCATGCAACCTCCAGCAAATGCGCACATGACCCTCCCCGGCCTTTCCCCCGCTTTTGGCGCACGATGGCACAGTGGAGCCATTTTTCACCCTCCCCAGGCTCCAGAGGGTTTCTAGGAGAAATGGCCTCCCCATCACTCCTGGAGGCTAGAAACGGCCCATTTTCCGACTTCCGGGTTTCGTGTTGGGCCGTTTTTCTCCCTCCGGACCTTTCAGGTGAGCCTCCTGAAGGCTTTGGAGGGAGAAAAACAATCCAATGTGCAAACCAGAAGTCCATTCTCCGTTCCTGAATTTCTGGTTTGCGCATTGGGTTGCTTTTCACCCTCCGGACGCGTTCATACCTAAGGTGGGACTAGAACTCATGATCTCCAGGTTTCTAGCCTGGTACCTTAACCACTAAACCAAACTGTTTAAAAAAAATGTTAGGGGAGCGTAAAAAAAATAAAGGAACGGTGGGATATAACACTGGGGAAGGAGGACGTTGCGAGCATCCTGTAAGTAGAGATGTTTCTAAACAGACCTGTTCTTTGGAGGTAGCAATGCCCGAGACGGCTTCATCCAAGCTTGACACCTATCACTCATAAGGAATCTCTATGTCAAGACAGAGGCAACCCGGGAGAAACGAGCTGAAAACAGAATCGCTGCGCCCAGGGAAGGGGGGAAAAAAGATTGAAGTAATTTGCAGAGGGAGAAAGGCGAGGAAAGGAGAAATACTCTGATTTAACATGCTGACGGGTGTGAAATGGATTTCAGTTACATTGATCTGTACGGCCCTTCTCTACTAATGCAAATACGCTGACAGATTGGCTTGTATGAGCAACAAAAAATGTTTTAATAAAAATATCTGCACTTTGGTGTAACGAACTCGATGCTCTAGAATTCGGCAACCTGCTCAGAGAAAGTCCCTTTGCAAGATAATATCAAACGTACACAGCTAGTCCAGTGGTGGGTTCTGGATCTCGGTGCAACCGGTATGATGCAACAGGGCCCGGCATCTACCACATGCATGCATGCAGCGCGTGCATGCATCCTTACCTCTTGCGACGCCTCCACGAGCCTCTTCAATGCTCCAGCTGCTTGGTGGAGCATTACGCAGGTGCCGTGCATGCACGGAAGCCCCGAAGAGCTCAAATACAGTTAAGGAGGGTGGGCGGGCAGGTGGGCCCTCTGGAGCACCATACTGGAACGGTATCCGGTGGTATGGGCTGACTCCTGTACGCCCGTACCGGGGCGTACCGCCTGCAATCCACCACTGAGCTTGTCCTCAATTTGTGACCCGAGGTGGTATTCAGCCGGTTTGGACCAGTTCGCCCGAACTGGTAGCAGAAATTGCTACTACCTGTATGCCGTCCTATTTTGGCATGTTTTTGAAGCTGGATGCATGCGAGGAAGGCACACGCGTGAGCAAACTGCATGCACAAAGGGCGGGTGCATGCATGGAAGGGGCGCATGTGAAGTGAGCATGAGCGTGTGAAGTGAGCGGACGTGTGCAAAAGCAAGCGGGTGCACGTGGGGAGAACTGGTGGCAGGAAAACGTGAAACCCACCGCTGCCTATGACCCACAACTGAGCCCAAAATTTCTGTTCGCTAAGTGAGATGGTTGTTCAGTCCATTTTGCCTCATTTTACAACCTGTCTTGCCACGGTCATTAAGTGAGTCACTGCAGTGGATAAGTTAATAACTGGCTTGTTAAGTGAATGTGGCTGCCCCATTGACTTTGCTTGTCAGAAGGTTGCAAAAGGGGATCGCATGACCCAGGGACACAGCCACCGTCATAAATTTGAGTCTTTTGTCACGCATCTGAATTTTGGGCATGCTGCAACGGTCACAAGCGTGAAAAACAGTCATAAGTCACTTTCACGGTATGGTTGTAACTTCTAATGGTCACTAAATGGACTGTTGTAAGCCGAGGACTACCTATGCAACCATATAAAGGGAAATATCTCTATATGTTCAGAGGAGTGGTATGGCAGCCTAGTGGTGGAGCTCTCGCCTCATAATTAGGAGTCTGTGAGTTCGATCCTAAGTAGAGGCAGTTATTTCTCTCTCTGGGCACAATGAGAATGTATCTGCTGAACAAAACTCCACGTTGGTGACAGGAAGGGCATCTGGCCATTAAACCCTCTGCTAGCTCCATTCAGACGCCCAGACTCCACCCCACAAGGGATTTTGGGGTCGTTAAATTAAGGTGATGATGATCTCTATATATGTGTTCAAAAATTTCCTGCCTGCTTTTGTGCATAGAGTGCAAAAAGCTTGCATTTAGATAAACAGGGAGTTCTTGGGCTTAAAATTTAGCAATTATTTAAAGTTATCATGGACCTGAACAAGTGACTTATGACCATTTCTTGCGCTTATGACTATTGCAGCAAAATAAAAATAAATAGATAAAAATAAGCTGGATTTTTTAAAAAAACGTTAACCGCTTTAAATATTACCGTCAAAATTATGTACTTCTCAACTAAGGATCTGGAAAAAGAGTCCTGCACTAAAATGCCCATTTCTTTGCAGCTTGAACATAAAGTGTTCTCCTGTTTGTACCTGCAAACAGCCTAAAAATAAGCATAATTTGACAACAGACTCCCACCTCAATCTAAATAAAAATATCACTATGGGCTAGAGTCCAAAAAGGCAATTATCATGACGAAATGCGGGAATTAACCTTTCTAATGTAGCCTGATCCATGTATTGCACTAAACCACAGTTTCTTTAATTCTGATTTGTTAAATAAACCTCAATATGTGGAATTGGGTATGTTTAGTTTTAATGAAAAGAAGGAGTAGGGGTGACATGATAGCAGTGTTCCAATATTTGAGGGGTTGCCACAAAGAAGAGAGAGTCAACCGAGTGGTTAAATTCTATATTTTTTTACTACCGGTTCTGTAGGCATGGCTTGGTGGGCGTGGCAGGGGAAGGATATTGCAAAATCTCCATTCCCTCCCTACTCCTGGCGGAAGGATATTGCAAAATCTCCATTCCCTCCCTACTCCTGGCGGAAGGATATTGCAAAATCTCCATTCCCTCCCCACTCATGGCGGAAGGATACTGCAAAATCTCCATTCCCTCCCTACTCCTGGTGGAAGGATATTGCAAAATCTCCATTCCCTCCCTACTCCTGGCGGAAGGATATTGCAAAATCTCCATTCCCTCCCCACTCATGGCGGAAGGATACTGCAAAATCTCCATTCCCTCCCTACTCCTGGCGGAAGGATATTGCAAAATCTCCATTCCCTCCCTACTCCTGGCGGAAGGATATTGCAAAATCTCCATTCCCTCCCCACTCATGGCGGAAGGATACTGCAAAATCTCCATTCCCTCCCTACTCCTGGTGGAAGGATACTGCAAAATCCCCGTTCCCTCCCCACTCATGGCGGAAGGATACTGCAAAATCTCCATTCCCTCCTCACTCCTGGCGGAAGGATATTGCAAAATCTCCATTCCCTCCCTACTCCTGGCGGAAGGATACTGCAAAATCTCCATTCCCTCCCTACTCCTGGCGGAAGGATATTGCAAAATCTCCATTCCCTCCCTACTCCTGGCGGAAGGATATTGCAAAATCTCCATTCCCTCCCTACTCCTGGCGGAAGGATATTGCAAAATCTCCATTCCCTCCCTACTCCTGGCGGAAGGATATTGCAAAATCTCCATTCCCTCCCTACTCCTGGCGGAAGGATACTGCAAAATCTCCATTCCCTCCTCACTCCTGGCGGAAGGATACTGCAAAATCTCCATTCCCTCCCTACTCCTGGCGGAAGGATATTGCAAAATCTCCATTCCCTCCCTACTCCTGGCGGAAGGATACTGCAAAATCCCCGTTCCCTCCCCACTCATGGCGGAAGGATACTGCAAAATCTCCATTCCCTCCTCACTCCTGGCGGAAGGATATTGCAAAATCTCCATTCCCACCCCACTCTGTGGCCAGCCAGAGGTGGCATTTACCGGTGAACTCAAATTTCTGCTACCAGTTCTCTGGAAACTGTCAGAACCTGCTGAATTTCACCCCTGGGTCAACCTATTCTCCAAAGCACCTGAAGGCAGGAGACGAAGCAACAGATGGAAACTAATCAAGGAGAGAAACAATTTAGGACTAAGGAAAAATTAGATAGAACAATTAATTCGTTAGAACAATTAAGCAGTGGAACAGCTTCCCTCCAGATGTTGTGGGTGCATCATCGCTGGAGGCTTTGAAGAAGATATTGGACAACCATTTGTCAAAAATGGTAGAGTGTTACCTGCCTGAGCAGGGGGTTGGACCAGAAGACCTCCGAAGTCCATTCTGTTCTGTTATAGTAAACCAAGAGTGAAATCCAGCAGGTTCTGACAGGTTCTGGAGAACCGGTAATGGAAATTTTGAGTAGTTCAAAGAACCGGTAGCGGAAATTTTGAGTAGTTCAAAGAACCGGTAGCGGAAATTTTGAGTAGTTCAAAGAACCGGTAGCGGAAATTTTGAGTAGTTCAAAGAACCGGTAGCCAAAATTTTGAGTAGTTCAAAGAACCGGTAGCGGAAATTTTGAGTAGTTCAAAGAACCGGTAGCGGAAATTTTGAGTAGTTCAAAGAACTGGTAGCGGAAATTTTGAGTAGTTCAAAGAACCGGTAGCGGAAATTTTGAGTAGTTCAAAGAACCGGTAGCGGAAATTTTGAGTAGTTCAAAGAACCGGTAGCGGAAATTTTGAGTAGTTCAAAGAACCGGTAGCGGAAATTTTGAGTAGTTCAAAGAACCGGTAGCGGAAATTTTGAGTAGTTCAAAGAACCGGTAGCGGAAATTTTGAGTAGTTCAAAGAACCGGTAGCGGAAATTTTGAGTAGTTCAAAGAACCGGTAGCCAAAATTTTGAGTAGTTCAAAGAACCGGTAGCGGAAATTTTGAGTAGTTCAAAGAACCGGTAGCGGAAATTTTGAGTAGTTCAAAGAACCGGTAGCGGAGATTTTAAGTAGTTCAAAGAACCGGTAGCGGAAATTTTGAGTAGTTCAGAGAACTGGTAGCGGAAATTTTGAGTAGTTCAAAGAACCGGTAGCGGAAATTTTGAGTAGTTCAAAGAACTGGTAGCGGAAATTTTGAGTAGTTCAAAGAACCGGTAGCGGAAATTTTGAGTAGTTCAAAGAACCGGTAGCGGAAATTTTGAGTAGTTCAAAGAACCGGTAGCGGAAATTTTGAGTAGTTCAGAGAACTGGTAGCGGAAATTTTGAGTAGTTCGGAGAACTGGTAGCGGAAATTCTGAGTAGTTCAGAGAACCTGTAGCAGAAATTTTGAGTAGTTCGGAGAACTGGCAAATGCCACCTCTGGCTGGCCCCAGAGTGGGGAGAGAATGGAGATTTTGCAGTATCCTTCCCCTGCCACACCCACCATGCCATGCCCACAGAACCAGTAATAAAAATAATTGAATTTCACCACTGTAGCAAACCCACATCTTTTTCTGATTTAAATACAGTATTGGCATTTCTCAAACTGGGTTTGGATCGCCTTGAGCACATCACATTTGAAACCCCTCCCTCTGCAGCAGAGCCCCATTCTATACAACAACCACTTTCTGGATGGATGCAGCCCATTTCTCCCCCCCCCCTCAAAAGAGCTGCTATTTGCATTGAAAAAATAAATATTTACCCACCTCATGTGGTGGGGACATTTAATATCCCAGTAAACTGCCAGACTAACCTTGGGGTGCGGTGTCGCACTGATTTCTAAGGCCGAAAACAAACCATCTAATTTGTCACCCTTAGCAGCTGCTATCTCCAGATTCCATCCTGACCAACAGAATTTTGATGGATCACATTTGCATGAAAATAACGCATTAATTGTGTCTGAAAAAAAGAGATTATTCTAGTCCATCTCTTCTTCAGTTCCTCTCCAAGTGTTCTGAGCTCATCTGGCTGGTTTACTTTGGCCAATTGCTTTAAACTGCAGTTGGATTGGCTAACAGAGATACCCAAATCCTTTAAAGAGGAAATAATCCCTTAACATGATGCTATTTTGGCCAAGGGTTTTGGTTTTTTTTTTTTGGCTGGGCGCTCTTTCCCATCCTGATGGCATGCCGAGACACAAGGCATGAATTAAGCCATCAGCAAACACTTCCAATCTGGGATGTTAGCTTCAAAGAAAACGATGGCCAGATTGATGAGCTTTCATGTTGATGTGCGACACACAAAAATATGCTCTGACGTTTCTTTTTCTCTCAAGGAGAACATCAGCGGTTTTAAGTCCATCCAGGCAACATAGGAAAACGATGCTTCAGAACAGAATCTGAGTGGGAAATGCACAAGTGAAGCAACCGAGAGGCAGTTCGGTGTAGCTCAGGGGTCGGCAACTTTCTCAAAGAGCCATTTGGATCCATTTCCCATAGAAAAAAAAACCACCAGGGCCCACAAAACCCTTCCTGTGCCTGACTATTTCCTGAGTGGCCACAGAACCAGCAAATGCACTGTATTTTTCAGAGTATAAGATGCACCTTCCCCCCCCCCCCCTAAAAGAGCGTGGAAATGTTGGTGTGTCTTATACACCGAATACAGCCATTTTTGGCCTCCCGAAGCCCCCCTCTCCCCACATCCATTTTTGCACAAAATGGGGGGTTTTCGCAAAAACGAAGGCGTTTTTGCCTTCCCCCAGTCCCCAAAGCACTCTGCAGGCTTCAGCAGGGCTGGGGGAAGGCAAAAACGCCTCCGTTTTATGCCCATTTTTCACCTTCTCGCAGCCCTGCTGAAGCCTGCAGAGTGCTCCTGGGGGGCGGAGAGGACAAAAACTTTCTTTTCTTACTTACCTCTACAAAATCTTGGTGTGTCTTATACACTGGTGCTTCTTATAGTCTGAAAAATACGGTAGTTGAATGAGGCGTTCTGTTTTCTTCTGAAACTTTTCCTTTCTTGGATTTATCCATGGTTGGCCTAATGGGGGTCGAAAAGCTCAATAAATTCCATACCGGCAAGTATCACACATTGGCAATTGTTATGCATATTTTGAGCGACAGGGAGCTGCAACAGAGGGATAAAAGAGCCACATGCGGCTCCAGAGCCACAGTTTGCTGCCCCCTGGTCCAGCAGTTAAGGCAACAGGCTAGAAACTAGGAGGCAATGAGTTCTAGTTCCACATTAGACATGAGAGATGCTGGGTGACTTTGGGCCAATCACCAGGCGACGGTGAGTTCTAGTCCCACCTTAGGCATGGAAGCTGGTTTGGGGCCCTTTAGGCCAATCACCAGGAGACAGTGAGTTCTTATCCTGCCATAGCCGTGAAAAAACAGCTAGGTGACCTTGAGCCAATCCCTCTCTGTCAGCCCAACTCACCTCACAGGGTTGTTGTTGTGAGGAAGATAGGAAGAGAGAGTTCTGTTGGTATCTTCGCAGCCTTGAGTTATTTGCATCCCATAAAAATGGGATGCAAATAAATAATTAAATTCAAATTAAAGAAACAAACCAACCCATCTGGGTTAGTCCCTGGGACCACAGATTTAGTCTTCCGAGCTTTTGGACTCGTTCTGGAGCCCATCCTCAGAGAACATCCGTCTCTCCAGAATATGTGCATTGGGCTGTTCTATGCGTAGTATTTATGTGGTGTCTGGTTGTATGGGTTACCTGTATCTTTCCATGGCTCGTAACTTTTGTTGTTGAGGTTTTCTATAAGTATTAACTTAAGGCAGGGGTGTCCAAACTTGGGAACTTTAAGACTTGTGGACTTCAACTCCCAGAATTCCCCAGCCAGCCATGCTGGCTGGGGAATTCTGGGAGTTGAAGTCCACAAGTCTTAAAGTTCCCAAGTTTGGACACCCCTGCCTTAAGGGATATGTCTATGGAGATACTCAGTCACCCAGGTCGCGGTTGTCCCAAAGGTGCTTTTTCCAAGAGGCGACTGGAATTTCTGGTTTTTCCTTGAAGACGTTTTGCTTCTCATCCCAGAAGCTCCTTCAGCTCTGACTGGATGGTGGGGAATGGAAGGATTTATCTTCCTTGCCGACAGCTGGTCATTTGCATCCTTTTAGAGGGTCATTGAGGCCACCTGGAGATTTATGAAGTGTGTTCTGATCAAGGCTTCCCGAGAGCATGAAGCAAACTCCTTGTCCTGACAAAAACCCCTTTTATTAATTGACTGTGAATTCTGCTCATTCAGCAAAGTCTTTTGAGGGAGGATTTATAGTCACAGACCTTATCTGGCTTGGAGAGCTGCCAGGCCGGTATCTGCAGAACTTGGCAAGGAGGAGACTCACAAACCAATGAAGCAAACTCATTGTCTCCTGGGAAACAGGAGTCTTACACATTGGCATCTCCTCTGTGAAAAAAAAATGGTGGTCCACAGAAAAATTATTTGCATTTTTTATATTGCACTAAATCAGGGGTCCTCAAACTATGGCCCTTGGGCCAGATACGTGCAATGAACGCTTGTGTTGCTGCAGAGAGTCTCCCCCTTTGGGGTCTTTTTCTGGGGGTCAGAGGGGGGCAGAAATTCCAACATGGGGTCTGCTTCATCCTCCTGGTGGGGGGCTTTGGGCGAAGGCTGGAGGGAAGAGCCGCTGGTGGAGAAGACTCAAAGGGCCTTGTTCCAGTGGGACTGCATCATGGCCTGGAACTGGCTGACCATCTCAGCCCTCTGAGCCTCCAGGTGCCGGTACTTGGCCCTACACTCCCACAGGTCTTCCCTCTGCTTGGAAAGCCTATGCTTCTAGTCCTCAGTGAGGTGCTTCTGCTGAGCCTCCTTCTCGGCCAGATCCAATTTGAACTGAGCTGTTTTGCCAACTCTTTCTCATGATGGCTGCTTAGCTCCAGCAACTGCTTCCTCTTGGAGCCCTAAAGAGCCCAGGCGGGCAGGCGAGGAGTGACGAGTAGAATCTGGCAAGGTGCCCCTCGCCGTGAGTGACATCGAGTTGGCCATGCTCAACCCATCACATGGCCACCTTGCCACGCCCACCCAGCCAGTCATTAGGCAGGTCATATTAGTGGTCCGCGGGATTTAAAGTTATGGATTTAGTTATGGATTTTCGGTGAAAATAACTTCCCAAATGCGTGGATCGTGCGTCCTCCTTCAATTATTGTTATTTTAGTTCGAAACTAGCGGGAGCAGATCCGAGATGACTCTTCAGAAGTATAATAAGATTCCTTCAAAAAAGCTCACGTAAAACATATCGGCATCATAGCCGGATAATTGCAACTCCGTATGAGCTTCAGCAATCGAGAACAGGCTGCGCAATTTGGCAGCTTAAAGGAAGGACGGAAATAACCCAGCAATTATTCCATATAATGGAATAACTTTCCACCTCGCTTCTATTTAAACACGCAGTCAGTTTTAATTAGAAAGTCATACTTGGAAGAAGAATTGAAGAAAGGAAAAACACACACACACACAACCTCGTCGTAATGGTTCCTGGACCACATCCTTGTAGTACATATTTTAGCCTAGACTGTAGTTTTTCCAGCTTAAATTAGAAGCATTGAAAGGTCTTTAATTATGGTGGAGATGAAGAAAGTCTTCGTAATTTCACGCTAATTGTTCTCATAATGAGATTGTCCATGTCTTCAATATTTGTATTAGCTCCCTGGCTTCCTTGGGGAGTTTGAAGTCCAAGTTTCATGCACTGTCTCTTCGTTTCCACTTCTTTGGCAACCTGGGAAGTTCAAGATTAACAGCAATTTTGCAATTTATCTGGTTCCGAAGGGATTGTGGAGACGTTGAATTGAGGGGGGTGATTTAAAAAAATGCTTGTTTTTTCCCCCAGCGAATACTTTCTGATCGTACACTTCTTATGAGTACCATGGTCATATAATATGAAGCAGATATAATTGATCACCTCGCTAGGCAATTATTATTATTCTGATAGAAGAGAATATTCATTTGAACTCTGGGGTTTTGGGTGATTTTCTTGCAGACATTTCATGACCCAACTAGGTAACATCATCAGTGTTGGAAGGGAGTGGGGTATATAGGGGAGAGGAGGAGGAGGAGGAGGAGGAGAACTTTGGGTTCCTTGGTGCTCTCTGAGCTGGGTTGTTTTCTTGCAGACGTTTCATGACCCAACTAGATAATGTCATCAGTCCTAGAAGGGAAATGGAGTGGAGCACCTTGACCTGGATGATTGAAAATCTCCATAGTCACTGAGACAGAACCTTGACATTGCAGTGGTCTATGAATTGGATGATCACTTCTACAGATAAGAACATCAGAAGCAACAGGAGAGAAGTCATAATCAAACAAAGACGATTGACACATCCTGTCCCCCCCAAATGTCAATTGAAATCTAGGCTAAACCATCAATATTTTAGAGCGCAAAAATACTCTTCGAGTCAACGCTGTTAACACAGATGAAGAGTAAGTAGACATTTAAAGCCTCAGTAAGGCCACACCTAGAATGCCGCATCCAGTTTTGGTTACCACATTACAAAAAAGATGTTGAGACTTTGGAAGAAGTGTAGAAGAGACCAACTAAGATGATTTAAAGGCCTGGAGACTAAAACACACGAAGAACGGTTGCAGGATTTGGTTTTGGCCAGTCTAGAGAAAAGAAGGACTAGGGGAGACATGATAGCAGCATTCCAGTTTTTGAGGTGCTGCCAGAGAGAAGAGGGGGGTCAACCTATTTTCCAAAGCATAAGAATTTCCAAAGGATAAGAAACAATAATCAAGGAGAGACGCAACCTGGAGTTAAGGAGAAATTTCCTAAAAGTAAGAACAATTAACCAATTAGCCACCTGTCTGAAATGATATAGGATCTCCTGCTTGAACAGAGGGTTGGATTAGAAGCAGAGGTGGTACCCAGCAGGTTCTGACCAATCCTGGAGAACCGGTAGCGGTAATTTTGAGTAGTTTGGAGAACCGATAAATACCACCTCTGACTGGCCCCGCCCCCATTTATTCTCTGCCTCCTGAGTCGCAGCTGAGAAAATGCGGATTTTGCAGTATCCTTCCCCTGGCACGCCCACCAAGCCACGCCCACCAAGCCACACCTACAGAACCGACAGTAAAATAATTGGAATCCCATCACTGATTAGAAGACCTCCAAGATCCCTTCCAGCTTTTATTCTGTTTGAACAGGACTATGCTAGCTTTCATTCCCTTGTTGAAAACAACACACACCAAGAAGACACAATGCCAATTTATAGGAGGCCAGAAAGTTAACATTGGCAATAAAATATTAGGAGGATAACAAAAACAAAACAAAAAAAGTTGGCCTCTGCATACAAAATGAAGCAGAAGAGAGATTAATGAAGACCTGCCAAAAGAAGTTAAGGTTTATAGCCAATAGCTTCTTCCAGCCGAAGGGGTGGGGGGAATAATCTTTTAAGTCCCCTAAAAGATAATTCTATGCAAGGGCATCACAAGATGGACAACAGCTGCAGCACATTGGCTACACAATTGGCAAGTAAAGATGGATAATAGATGATAGATAGATAGATAGATAGATAGATAGATAGATAGATAGATAGATAGATAGATAGATAGATAGATGATAGATAGATAGATAGATAGATAGATAGATAGATAGATGATAGATAGATAGATGATAGATAGATGATAGATAGATAGATGATAGATAGATGATAGATAGATAGATAGATAGATAGATAGATAGATAGATAGATAGATAGATAGATAGATAGATAGATAGATAGATAGGCAGGCAGGCAGGCAGGCAGGCAGGCAGGCAGGCAGGCAGGCAGGCAGGCAGGCAGGCAGGCAGGCAGGCAGGCAGGCAGGCAGGCAGGCAGGCAGGCAGGCAGGCAGGCAGACAAGATCTACAAGTAGTCCTTGAGGTACGACCACAATTGAGCCCAATTTCTATTGCTCAGTGAGATATCTCTTAAGTGAGTTTTGCCCCATTTTACCACCTTTCTTGCCATTGTTGTTAAGTGAGTCACCGCAGTTGTTAATTTAGTAATGCGGCTGTTAAGTGAATCTGGCTTCCTTGTTGACTTTGCTTGTCAGAAGGTCGCAAAAGGGGATTGCGTGACCCAGGGACATTGGGTTCCTGATCTAGGCTTCCCTAACAGTATGAAGCCAAGTCCTCGTCCCGATAAAACCCTTTTATTTAACTTACAGTGAATTCCTCTCCAGCAAAGTCTTTCCTCTCCCACAGTCTTTCAAGAGAGTTCACAATTACCGACCTTTATCAGGCTTGGAGAGTGGCCAGGCCGAGATCTTTCAGACGCTGCAATACTTGGCAAGAATGCAGGAATGAACTAATTGCCTCCTGCAAACTCCACTCCCCTGTCGCTCCTCTTTTATTTCCTCTGGGAGGGGCCATTCACCATCCACCTGTGGCCTTACTCCCAAGTCGACCCTTGTTCCTTACCTGTTCCCAAATGTGTCTTTTTTGCCGAAAGAAATTGCATTCCTGTCACCATCAAACTGAGAGCCGCCTGCACCGAATAATACATTTTTCTTTTTTAAAAAAGAATATCCTGTAAAATCATAACAGTTGGCAAATTGGAGCTGAATTCCCTCCACTTACTCTGTCATTAAATCATGGAGCTTTTTACAGCTCCATTCTGGGACCCCTCACAGGGTTCAGGAAAGGCAGAGCAGATGATCTTGTTTCTGATTTCCTGCCTGTAACCAGAGAGGCAGTTTGGTCTAGTGGTTAAGGCATCAGGCCACTAAGCCAGAGTCTGTGAGCTCTAGTCCCGCCTTAGCCATGAAAGCCAACTGGGTGACTTTGGGCCAATCACCAGGAGATGGTGAGTTCTAGTCCCACTTTAGCCATGAGAGCCGGCTGGGCGACTTTGAGCCAATGCACAAGGAGATGGTGAATTCTAGTCCCACCTTAGCCATGAGAGCCGGCTGGGCGACTTTGGGCCAATGCACAAGGAGATTATTATTATTATTATTATTATTATTATTATTATTATTATTATTATTATTATTATTATTATTAATTGTATTTATAGACCGCCCCCTCTCCCCGAAGGGACTCGGGGCGGTGTACAGATAGCAGCTAAAAAAAAACATATACACAATAGACAATATTAAATACCCCTTAAAAACAGATTACATATAAAGCCGTACAATAATAAAAATTAAAAAGCAGCCTAAAAAGTCTACCCCTGAAAATTTAAAATACCGGCCAGAAGGATTAAAGATTAAAACTATGGTTAGGCCAGGCCAGCTAAGTGGAACAGGTGGGTCTTAAGTTTCGTGCGGAAGGAGCGGAGATCGGTGGTTGTTCTGATGTCGGGGGGGAGGTCATTCCAGAGGGTCGGGCCCATCACAGAGAAGGCCCTACTCCTGGGCACCGCCCGCTGGCATTGCCTAGTGGACGGCACCCGGAGGAGTCCCTCTCTGTGAGAGCGAATTGGTCGCAGGGATGTGTGGGGCAGGATGCGATCCCGCAGATAGCTAGATCCTGTGCCATGGAGCGCTTTAAAGATAATAGTCAACACCTTGAAACGCACCCGAAAAGCCACAGGTAGCCAGTGCAGCCCGCGCAGGAGAGGTGTTATATGGGAGTACCTGGTACTTCCCATGATTGCCCGCGCGGCCGCATTCTGGACCAGCTGCAGCCTTCGGGTGCATCTCAAGGGGAGCCCCATGTAGAGAGCATTGCAGTAGTCCAGACGGGACGTCACCAGCGCATGGGTGACTGTGCGAAGGGCGTCCCGATCCAATAGGGGACGCAATTGGTGCACCAGGCGAACCTGGTGGAACGCCCCCCTTGCCACGGCTGTCACATGGTCATCCATCGACAGCCGGGCATCCAGGAGGACACCCAAATTGCGTGCCCGCTCCACGGGGGCCAGTTGTTCGCTCCCGATGGCCAGTGATGGAACCCACTGGTTGAACCGGGGCGCCGGTAACCACAGCCACTCCGTCTTGGAGGGGTTGAGCTTGAGTCTGTTACTTCCCATCCAGACCCGTACGGCCTCCAGGCACCAGGACATCACTTCGACGGCATCGTTGGGGTGGTTCGGGGTGGAGATGTACAGCTGAGTATCATCAGCGTACAGATGGTACTCGACCCCAAAACCACGAATGATCTCACCCAGCGGCTTCATATACGTGTTGAACAGGAGAGGCGAGAGGACCAACCCCTGTGGCACCCCACAAGTGAGTGGCCTCAGGGTCGACCTCTGCTCCCCTGCCAGCACGCATTGCATCCGACCGGAGAGGTAGGAGGAGAACCACCACAAGACGATGCCCCTCACCCCCAACCCCTCCAGACGACGCAATAGGATAGCATGGTCGATGGTATCAAAAGCAGCCGAGAGGTCTAATAGGACCAGGATGGAGGAGCAACCCCCATCCCTGGCCCTCCAGAGATCATCCACCAACACGACCAAGGCTGTCTCCGTGCTGTGACCGGGCCGGAAACCGGACTGGCGCGGGTCTAGATAATCAATTTCCTCCAAGTGGCGTGGGAACTGTTGTGCCACCACACTCTCTACAACCTTTGCCAGGAAGCAAAGGTTGGAGACAGGACGATAGTTGGTTAACATAGCTGGATCCAGGGAAGGCTTCTTGAGTAGGGGCCTCACCACCGCCTCTTTCAAGGCGGCCGGCAAGGACCCCTCTCTCAAAGAAGCGTTGACCAACTCCTGGAGCCAGCCTCGTGTGACCTCCCAGGATGCCAGTATAAGCCAGGAGGGACACGGGTCCAGTAAACATGTAGTGGCTCGCAGTCGCCCACGCAACCTGTCCATATCATCGGCAGCAACAGAGTCAAACTCCTCCCAGAATGGTCCCTCAAGACTCGCCTCCGACATCCCCTCTAGACTACTGAAGGGGACCCACTTGCTACGGATTTGAGCGATTTTGTCCTGCAGATATTCCCCAAATTCCTCTGCTCTACCCTGCAGGGGGGCTTCCCGCGGCCTCTGCGAAAGGAGGGAACGGGTCACCCGAAACAGGGCGGCAGGGCGGTTACCTGCGGACGCAATAAGAGCGGCACAATATTGACGCTTGGCCACTCTTAATGCCACAAGTTAGGTCCATAAATAGGCTCTTACCTGTGTTCGGTCAGATTCGGAGCGTGAAGATCTCCATCTGCTCTCTAGGCGTCTCTTGTGGCGCTTCATCACCCTTAGCTCCTCGGTGAACCAAGGGGCCAGGGTGGCTCGCTGCCGCAGGAGAGGCCGCAAAGGCGCAACCCGGTCCAAGGCCCCGACAGCCGCGCTGTTCCATGCGGCCACCAGGTCCTCCATCCGGGAGCAGGTCAGGTCTACAGGAAGTGGCCCAAGCTCCGTCTGGAAGCTATCAGGTTCCATCAGGCGCCTGGGGCGGAACCATCTAGGACATTCTGGTTCCGCCTCCCCGCGATGGGGGGTAGCGCCTGGGAAGTCGAGCCGGAGAAGTGAGTGATCTGACCATGATAGGGGTGTAATAACTAATTCCCCTATTCCCAGATCACTCTTCCACTGGCCAGAGACAAAAATAAGGTCCAGCGTGTGGCCTCCCTCGTGTGTGGGGCCCTGAATTATTTGGGTCAGGTCCATGGCTGTCATGGAAGCCATGAACTCCCGAGCCGCCTCGGATGATTCCCCTATCGACGGCAGGTTGAAATCCCCCATAACCAGTAGCTTGGGGGTCTCAACCGCCATCTCTGCGATCATCTCGAGGAGCTCTGGCAGGGCCGCTGATGCATAGCGAGGAGCCAAGTATACAATCAGCAAGCCCAACTGTTTCCCTGGGCCCCACTTCACGCATAGAGACTCGCACCCGGATATATGTGGCACAGTTAACTCTCTCGGCTCCAGACCCTCCCTTATAATAACCGCTACCCCACCACCCCTACCCAGGGCCCGCGGCTGATGGAATGCACGGTATCCTGGTGGGCACATTTCCACAAGGGGTAGACCCCCCTCGTGGCCCAGCCAGGTCTCCGTTATCCCTGCAAGGTCCGGCACCCCCTCCAAGATCAAATCATTAATGAGGGGGGCCTTATTGACAACGGACCTCGCATTGCACAACATCAGCCTCAGGCCCTGGCTCTGTAGCTCCTGGCCACCTAGGGTGCGGGGGTTGGGACAAATGACTGGTCGTGTCCAACGACCATGGTCTCCCAACCGGTTACAGAATCTTCGTCTATCCTCGCACCCACCCCTCCCTACGACTGTTGAGATGGAAAGACCCTCTAATGGAATATCGTTATTCTCCCTCCCCTCCCCAGCTCCGCTCACTCCCCTCCCAACCACACCTGTCCGCCTGGCACTAACCCCTCTCTTGGCCTGGCTAACCCCCCCCAACCTGGAACCCATTAAAAAATTTAAATAACATTTAGTTAAAAAACCCCTAAGTCTCCGCATCCTCCACCTCTCTAGATTAATAAATCCGTCATCAAGGTGGGCCCTCGAAAGGGCGGAGGGCCATACCTGCGAGAGGGGGGACTCCCGCAGTAAAATCAGGTCTGTCCTCAGATATATGGTAAGGTATGGTTTCAGCAGGGCCTAAGATCAATTATAGGTGCTGTAGATGTTATGGCATATAAACCTTTAAGTCCAGTACAATATAAAAGGCCAGGGCTCGGGTGCAGGTGGTAAGTTGTCAAGTGCCAGAAGACCCCAATCCTAGGTGGGGGGATGGTGGGCTGGTCAGATAGTCTACAAGTGGAGGCTGGTGGGTGGTCAGTGGTGAGCAGCAAGGGGCAGATGGTCTATAGATGATGAGCAGGGGGCAGATGGTCAGTAAAACAGTAGGGTAATAGATGGTAAGGAGGTGATCAACCGGGCGCACACAGATGGTAAGCAAGGGGCAGATAGTTAGTAGATAGACAGCAGGGGGCAGATGGTCACAACAAAGTAGGCAGCTAGCAGGGGGCAGATGGTTCTTCTGCCAAACCTGGCACTGAAGCCTCCTGTCAGTCACCAACATGCCCCCTAATCCCTGCTCGGCCTCCAGTGTCACAAGCCTCCCTCTTCCTACCAGGCCTCCAGCGCTCCGTTCCCGCCATGGCCTGCATCCACCACTCGTAGCTCCCCGCATGTTCGGCGTCTCCCAGCCGCCGCTTCGTGCCCCAGCGCCGCTCCCGCAGGCCTCCAACACCCCGGCCGGCCTCCAACGTTCCCGCCGGCCTCCGGCGCTTCGCACTTCGCTCGGCCTTCGCTCGGCCTCCTGTGCCGTCTGCTGCAGGCTGGGAGTTCGGCGTTCGGCGTCTCCAGCCGTCGCCGCCGCTCCGGTCACCGTCGCTTCAAGCTCGGAGTCTCCAGCCGCCGCCGCTTCAAGCTCCCGGCCCAAGCTGTAGGCTTCTGACTCCGTCGACGCCAGCACACCCCCGAACACGCCAGCCGCCATCTCCCAGCCATCTTACGCATCTCCTCCGGTCTCATACGGCGTCTCCCCCATCAGCTGGTCGGCTGGCACTGCTCGCTTCGTCATTCTCCCCGCTCTCCTTGGCTGTCAGACCACCCTGGGGACCAACTTGGGTCCTAGAAAGAGCCAGGGTGGTCGTTTACTGGACCCCCGGTCCTCAGGATGGGAAAGAGGACCGGCAGCATCCCTGCCCCATCAAAAGAGCCCCGTAAGCATACGGAGCTCAGAGGCAGACCGCCATTGCTCCAGGAAGCTCCTCCTCTTCTTCTTGACTAGATGGTGAGTTCTAGTTCCGCCTTAGCCATGAAAGCCAGCTGGGTGACTTTTGACCAATTACCAGGAGATGGTGAGTTCTAGTCCTGCCTTAGCCATAAAAACCAGCTGGGTGACTTTTGACCAATTACCAGGAGATGGTGAGTTCTAGTCCTGCCTTAGCCATAAAAACCAGCTGGGTGACTTTGGGCCAATCACCAGGAGGAGGGCTTGTGGGGGGAAGGAGGAGGAGATGGAGGAGGAGGATTGTGGGTGCTTTCTGAATTTGTTTGTTTTCTTACAGACATTTCATTACCCAGCTAGATAACATCAGCAATGCCAGCAGGGAGTGAGGTTTGCTCTCTGTTTATATACATGCAAAGCCCACTCCCTTCTAGCATGGATGATATTCCCTAGTTGGGTAATGAAACCACCCAGCATCACGCTCCCACAGAACTTAGACTGTGAAGAAGAGACAATGAAAAAATGTTTTAGATTGTGCAGAGATGAACAGGTTAACTTTGAGAATAAAGGATAAAGAGGAATTGGTGTACTTCAAGACATGGGGTAGATTTTATGATTGGTTAGAGAAAGGAATTTAGAAAAGAAAGCAAGAGAGAGAGAGAAGCCAGACGAGACACTATTAAATGGAAAAGCAGGGGAAGAGGGGGTAAAATAGAAAAGAAAGTATTAATATATAAGTATATGTTGAAGAATGAGATATAGAGAAAAAATATAGCTAGGACATGATAATGAAGAAAAGGGAATAGGAAAGGATAAGCATAAAATTAGAACAGGGTTTGCAGGAATACCTTCTCGAAAATACACCAGTTCAGAGTTGAAAAGAGATAACCACAACAATAGAATAGGAAGTGAAGAGAAAAGGAGAGGAGAAGAGAGGAAAGGGGAGAGAAGGAAGAAAGAGGAAAGGAGAGGAAGGAGGGAAGGGATAGAAAGAGAAGGAGAGAGGGTAGGAGGGGGAAGAGGAAGAGTAGGGGAGAGGTAAGGGAAGAAGGAAAGGGAAAGGAGGGGAGGAAGGAGGAAAATAGAGAAGGGAGGGAGGGATAAAAGAAAGGAAAATATAGTGGTGATAACATAAATAGGTGTATAAGATAAATAAGATAAATAACTATGGGACCTGTAACTATATATAAGAGAATAAAAAAAAACTTTTTATAAAAAAAACTTAGACTTTGATACTTAACGGGTCTTTTCCTGAATTCGTTCAGATCTTTGCAGCCCTTAAAGAAAAAAAGAAAGTTGCAACCCAATAAACCAGGAATTACAGGGCTGCTGTAACCCCAAATCAAACCTGCTGGATCACATGACAGGATGGTGGGCTAATCGTATTATCTTTATACAATACAGTAGCAGAGTTGGAAGGGACCTTGGAGGTCTTCTAGTCCAACCCCCTGCCTAGGCAGAAAGCCCTATACCGTTTCAGACAAATAGCTATCCAACATCTTCTTAAAGACTTCCAGTGTTGGGGCATTCACAACTTCTGGAGGCAACTTCTGTTCCATTGATTAATTGTTCTAACTGTCAGGAAGTTTCTCCTCAGTTCTAAGTTGCTTCTCTCCTTGGTTAGTTTCCACCCATTGCTTCTTGTTCTACCCTCAGGTGCCTTGGAGAATAGTTTGACTCCCTCTTCTTTTTGGCAACCCCTGAGATATTGGAAGACTGCTATCAGGTCTCCCCTATCATTTATCCCTAACCACAATAGACAGCATTTTGACACAGGAATTTTGGGTCTGGGGTACCGGCCGGTGAGAAAAGAGAGCAGTGGCTTGGATGAATTTCAGGAACAAAACAGCAGATAGGGAAGAGGGTGACAGCTCTTAACTTCACCCCCAGGGAGGGAGACGACTGGCTTCTCAATTTGATAAATGAATTAAATTAAATTGATTTTTTTAAAAAATAGTTCCCCCGTAGCAATTTTGCAGCAATCATCTGGCGGCCGAAGCTGAGTACGTGGGATGCCCTTCTGTGGAGATGCAAGAGTCAATACACTTTGCATGTGTGACTATTCTAGATCAAGACTTAAGCAATTTCCTAGACATAAAGGATCCATAAAAGAAATCAATGCCCCCTGAATGCTGCTAATAGCTGACTCTCAAATTTGGCCATTCCCTCAGCAAGATCAATGCTCGGTTTTCCACTGAAAAACACCGCAGGGATCTTTTCATCAATATAAACAAATACTTCGCCCGTCCCTTCTACTTCACGGGGGGCATCATGGTAAGGTCACGCGAGTCTTCGGATTTAAGAAGACTAGAAATAGAAATGAGTAGAGTAGAGTAGGGGATGGTATGGATTAAATATATATGAATATAAATAATAATATAAATAATAATATAAATATAAATAATAATATAAATAATAATAATAATATAAACAATAATAATAATATAAACAATAACAATAACAATAACAATAACAATAACAATAACAATAACAACAATAATAATAATAATAATATAAATATAAATATAAATATAAATATAAATATAAATATAAATATAAATATAAATATAAATATAAATATAAATATAAATATAAATATAAATATAAATATAAATATAAATATAAATATAAATATAAATATAAATATAAATATAAATATAAATATAAATATAAATATAAATATAAATAATATAAATATAAATATAAATATAAATATAAATATAAATATAAATATAAATATAAATATAAATATAAATATAAATATAAATATAAATATAAATATAAATATAAATATAAATATAAATATAAATATAAATATAAATAATAATAATAATAATAATAATAATAATAATAATAATAATAATAATAATAATAATAATAATAATAATAATAATAATAATTTATAATTGATGCCAAATGCAGACTCTGCAAAGAAGTTGATGAAACTGTTGACCACATACTCAGCTGCTGTAAAAAAATCGTGCAGACTGACTATAAAATGCGGCACAATTCAGTGGCACAAATGATCCACTGGAATTTGTGCAAAAATTATAATATTAAAACAGCAACAAACTGGTGGGAACATAAGCCTGAAAAAGTCGTCGAGGGTCAGATGGTCAAGATCTTGTGGGATTTTCGCATACAAACGGATAAAATACTGGCGCATAATACACCAGACATCACACTGGTTGAGAAAAATAAGGTTACAATCATAGACATCGCAATACCAGGTGATAGCAGGGTCGCTGAGAAGGAATATGAAAAAATCGCGAAATACCAGGACTTAAAAATCGAAATCCAACGATTATGGCACAAACCAGCAGTGGTAATTCCAGTGGTAATCGGCACACTGGGTGCTATTTCAAAAGCACTGGAATTACATTTAAAACAGTTAAAAATTGACAAAATCACCATCACTCAAATGCACTGGAATTACCACTGCTGGTTTGTGCCATAATCGTTGGATTTCGATTTTTAAGTCCTGGTATTTCGTGACTTTTTCATGTTCCTTCTCCTGATTGTAACCTTATTTTTCTCAACTAGTGTGATGTCTGGTGTATTATGCGCCAGTATTTTATCCGTTTGTATGCGAAAATCCCACAAGATCTTGACCATCTGACCCTCGATGACTTTTTCAGGCTTATGTTCCCACCAGTTTGTTGCTGTTTTAATGTTATAATTTTTGCACAAATTCCAGTGGATCATTTGTGCCACTGAATTGTGCCGCATTTTATAGTCAGTCTGCACGATTTTTTTACAGCAGCTGAGTATGTGGTCAACAGTTTCATCAGCCTCTTTGCAAAGTCTACATTTGGCATCATCATCATCATCATCATCATCATCATTATTATTATTATTATTATTATGTTAATCTTTGGTGAGATTCACAGCCTTTGGGGCTGGTTGGTAGCCTAACAGCTCGAGTCCTAACCAAGGACCTAGGAACTGTTAAGGTAACGTCAGAGGATATAAGTTGTTCTAAGCAGGATGGTTTTTTGTAGAGTCAGAATGTTGAAGTCTGATAAATTTAAGATTTCCAAATAGCGAGGTAGCCCTTTAGGTATTGCTCCAAGGGCTCCAATTACAATTGGGACAACACATGATTTCTTTTTCCACAGTCACTCAACCTCAATTTGCAAGTCCCGGTACTTTGTGATTTTTTTCTTGCTGTTTATCTTCAATTCGCGCATCACCAAGTATTGCAATGTCAATGAACCATACTTTTTTCTTTTCAATTATTGTTATGTCAGGTGTGTTGTAGGCCAAGTGCCTGTCAGTCTGGATTCTGAAGTCCCACAATATTTTGCCTTTCTCATTCTCTAAAACCTTCTCAACCTGTACTCAAATCCAAACTTTTGGCACAATTTCCAGTGAATAATCTTAGCAACGTGGTCATGGCATTGTAGGTAGTCAGTTTGTGAAATTTTGCTGTACCTGCTGATCAAGTGGTCGACTGTCTCGTCTTTCTCATTACAGAGGCGACATTTGCTGTTGGTGGTAACATGTTGAATTTTTGCCTTCATGTAGTTTGTGGCTAAGGCTTGTTCTTGAGCTGCCAAAATAAAGCCTTCTGTTTCTTTTTTCAGTACTCCTGATCTTAACCAGTTCCAAGTAAGTTTTTGGTCAGCTTTGCCTTCAATACTTTTCAAGTATTGGCCATGCATAGTTTTGCTTTTCCAGTTTTCAGCTCGCTTCTCAATTACTTCTTTCTTATATTCGGCTTTTAAGTTAGTTGTCTTCAAAAGGCCTCCTTTATTTACTTTCTTAATCATTGTTCTTCACTTTTCTGGGTATAATCATTCAAGCTGTGTCTTGCTTCTTCCACACTCTGCTTTACTTGTAGGAGTCCTCGACCACCCTCTGCTGTTGGTAGATACAATCGGTCAACATCACTTTTAGAGTGCAAAACATGATTCATTGTCATAAGCTTCCTTGTTTTTCTGTCCAAATTGTCCAACTCCATCTGGGTCCAGTCAATTATTCCTGCAGAGTATCAAATTACAGGTATAGCCCAGGTATTTATGGCTTTTATGATGTTTCCTCCACTCAGTTTGGACTTTAATATCTTGCGAATTCGTCGAATGTACTTGGCTGAGGTTAATTCCTTTATTAGGCATTAAGTCAGAGGCTTCTAAAACCCACAAGTACTTGTGGCCTTCTTCTGGTTTTACTGCCTTTATCATTTCTTCATTCTCAAGTTGTATTCCATCATCTTCTAGGACCTTGCCTGCCTTGGTTGCCATTGCTGCACATTTGTCAATTCCAAACTGCATACCAATGTCTTGGCTAAATTCTTTTGTGCTTTCAATTAATAAATTCAGTTCAGCTTTTGTTTTAACAAACAGCTTCAAATCATCCATGTACACCAAGTGTGAAATTTTCAGTCCTTTCTTTGCAAGTTCGTATCCACAGTTCACCTTCTTCAAAATGGTTGTCAGTGGTAGCGTTGAAAGTATAAAAAGTAGGGGTGAAAGGGAATCACCCTGGAAAATGCCTCATTTAATTTCAAATTCACCCAGTTCTTCTGCATTAGCCATAAGCTTCGTTTTCCAGAGATTCATTGAAATTTCCATGAATTTTTGTATGTTGCTGCTGATGCCAAAGATTTTCAGGCATTTCTTGATCCAGCTGTGGGGAACTGAATCAAACACTTTCTTATAGTCTTTCCAAGCCATGAACAGCTTGGTTCGTCTTTTCTTTGAATTGTTTAGGATTAGCTTGTCAATCAGCAGTTGGTCCTTTGTTCCTCTTGAATTTTTGCAGCATCCTTTCTGTTCTACAGGAAGCAAGTCATTTCTTTCCAAGTATCTGTAAATTTGGTTTGCAATGATACCAGTAAGGAGCTTGTATGTTGTTGGCAAACAGGTGATTGGCCTATAGTTTCCAGGGTCCTTTCCTTTTTCTTTATCTTTTTGGATCAAAAATGTCCTTCCAGTTGTCATCCATTCATCATTTTCAGGTGTTTTAAAGATCTGGTTCATTTGGGCTGCCAATCTTTCGTGCATACTTGTAAGTGCCTTTAGACAGAAACCATGTAGCTCATCTGGTCCAGGTGCACTCCAATTCTTCACTTTTCTTGACTGTCTTTGCACCATTTCTTTTGTTATTTTCACATCTTCCATTTTATGCACTTTAATAGAATCCTCAACCTGCTTGATCCATGTTGCATTTCTGTTGTGCTTCTTGTTATTTTCCCACAAATTCTTCCAGAATTTCAGAGCTTTCTCTTTATCAGGCTTTTCATTCGTTGGTACTCCATCTCCACTTTCTAAGCTCTTATAAAACTGGTGCTGATTTGCTCTGAACTGTGAGTTTTCCTTGAACTGCGTTACTCGATTTTCATACCGTTTAATCTTTTCAGCAATGGCAACAACCCTCTGCTTCAGCTCTTCAATTATTACTGCAATCTTCTTATTCTCCAAATCGTATCTTGCTTCCAGGCTGCTTTTGACATGCTTGTTCTTTAGCTGACCTTGCCTTAGGTTCTTCAAGATGCTCAAGTCTCCACGAAACTTTTTGATCAATTCCAACCGAATTTTCCACATAGGCTTCCCCTTCTTGCCTCTTTGGTTCCTTTATATTTTCAAACCCAATTCTTTGGTGGTTATGAAGGCTGCTGCAAACATCAACTGGTTTCTTTCAGCTAATGTAGTGGTTTGAATGGTTTGCACAGCCTCATTGACCTTTTTTAGTACATTTCTCAATTCTTTCCGGTTCACTTGGTTCAGCTTTGGCAAATGTGTTCTTTCAGCATCTTTGATGCTTTATTTTCTCAGCTAATTGAGCACTATCTGTTGGTGCTTGCTCTTCAGTGCTTCCTTGTTGTTTATCTTCATCCATTTCAGCAGCCTCTTCCTCCTTTTCTCCCTCAATTTGCTTTTGAGTCTGCAAATCATTCTTGATGTTACTCTTCTTTGTTGGTATGCTCAGACCATTAGTTGCTTTCTCTTCGATTCCTGTTACTTCTGCTGTAGTGAAAATTTTGTGGCTCAGAATTACACATCGTTGGTCCATTAGCCTTTGTTCACTGATATCACAGTCCGTGGGGTTCACCTTCCAAATCTGATACATTCGTTTTTGAAATCCACGTTTTTCTGGCTCAGACTGATAGTAAGCTTCCATAATAGAGATGTTTTCTTCCCTAGTCCAGATATTTCGCTTTTTTTGCCTTTTCTTCCAGTAGCATGTCAGCTCCATGCCCTGGTTGCCTAGCAGAGGGAGCTGAGCCCATTTTGCGCAGAATGCCCAGGAGTCATAGCATCCAACGGAACCCTTGATAATCCGGGCGACAGTTCAGCCGGCATAAATTTCATTTTTCTCATATTCACCATGTTTGAATGGGTTGTGGGGCAAATTTTGTCTGGCCCTTCACCTAAGACCTGTCTGATATGGTTGCACCTGTTCAGCATAGCCCTTAGGATCACTAGAGCGCACAAGCACCTCCACCCCGACAAGGTGAAGCTCCTCGGAGGGGTTGTTGTTGTTGTTGTTGTTGTTATTAGTATTATTAGTATTATTAGTATTATTAGTATTATTAGTATTATTAGTATTATTAGTATTATTAGTATTATTAGTATTATTAGTATTATTAGTATTATTAGTATTATTAGTATTATTAGTATTATTAGTATTATTAATAATTATTAAAAGGTCCCTTTCACTGTTTCTAATTGTCTTTACAATGCACATGGAGGAATTTTAAACAAGACTTGATCAAACGACTTGCAACAAGAATAGAATGCAGGAATAATAAGGAGCCCGTTAAAGAGATTTACCATTTATTAGAGAGCTGGGTTGGTTTTCCTCAAAAAAAACCTGTAGTTTTGTTTTGTTTTTTAAAGCAGCTGCCTGCATTCTTTTTAAAAATATATGGAAAATAAATAAATAAAGCAGATATATACTTGAAACAGCAGTGACCAAGAATGCAGAAGGAGATACATTTGTCTTGGAATGAAATTAATTGGGATAAAAACAGCAGGTAGAAGTGGAGGCTTATTATTTGCTGTCTTCTTCACCACTGAATGCCGCCGCACCTCCCCTGAACATATCACAGCAACTCAGGGAGTACAACATAAGGAGCAGGGATTAGATCAGACAAAAAATTGTTCTGCAATGTAGTTGGATCACAGTGAAGTTTTTAAAAAATCGTCTTTTTGTCAGAGGACTTGAATCGCTAGGTTTAACTGAATTTCTGTTCTGACTTAGGCTTCCCCAGCAGCCCGAAGCAGAGTCCTCGTCCAGATAAACCCCTTTTATTTAACTTACAGTGAATTCCTCTCCAGCAAAGTCTTTCCTCTCCCCCAGCCTTTCAAGAAAGTTCACAATTACCGACCTTTATCAGGCTTGGAGAGCAGCCAGGCCAATATGTTTCAGACGCTGCAATACAAGAATGCAGGACTGAAATAAGTGTCTCCTCCAAACTCCACTCCCCTTTCGCTCCTCTTTTATTTCCTCTGGGAGGGGCCATTCACCATCCACCTGTGGGCTTACTCCCATCGATCCTTGTTCCTTAGCTCCTCCCTTCGTCTGGCAACTCTGCGCATGCACACACTGGGAATAGGCTTCAGCTGTACTTCTGCCTCACTGATGTCTGACTCTGAAGGCAGCTGATAACTGGCAAATGGCTCTGGCCCCCTCTCTGCCTCCAACACAGAGCCCTCGTCAGAGCCTTCCGCAGACTCCAGGACTGGCCCAGGTTCCTCCCCAACCTCTTCATGGTCTGAATTTGCTGCCAGCTCTGCAGGCCACAACAATTTCCTACCTCTCAGCCAGAGCCAAACGAATGAAATACAAGTAGTCCTCGAGATAAGACCACAACTGAACCCAAAATTTGTGTTGCTGAATGAAATATTTGTTCAGTGAGTTTTGCCCCATTTTATGACTTTCCTTGCCACAGTTGTTATGTGAATCATTGCATTTGTTCAGTTAGTAACATGGTGGTTAAGTGAATCTGGTTTCCCTGAATGACTTTGCTCATCAGAAGGTTGGAAAAAGGGATCATGTGATCCTGGGGACACGGCAACCGTCATAAATATGAACCATTTGCGATTGTCCTAAATACGAGTCAGCTGTGAGGCGTCTGAATTTTGACCATGTGATCATGGGGTTGCCGCAATCGTCGTAAATGTGAAAAACAATCCTAAGCCAATTTTTTTTCAGTGCCGTTCTAACTTTGAAGGGTCACTAAATGAATTGTTGTAAGTCGAGGACTATCTGTACAGGTAGTCCTCGACTTATGATCACAATCGATCACCAATCGGAAAGGAGAACTTTACAGATTCACCAGGGAGGAAGAAACACACTAATTGCTGGGATCTGCAAACTTTTAAAACCAACTTTTCAAAAATAGGCCTCTGGAATTCAGGACCCTGTGAATTGCTGTTAAAAGAATCCGTGCAGATTTTATTTTGCTAGTTGCTGCCTACTACTGGGAGCAATGCTCATATCTGTTTCAAAGCCACTGCGCCAGCACTGTCCGAAGAAATTTCCATGGTCATGTAGCCAGCACGATGCCATGGGATGCCGATACCTTCCCACCGAAGTGGTACCTATTTGTCTACTCACGCTTGCATGTTTTCTAATGGCTAAGTTGGACAGGAGCAAGAATGGAAGCTCATCCCTTTGCGTGCCATTCAGGTCTCGAACCTGGGCTGCTGGCTTTCCAGCTGACAACGCAGGGTCTTAACCAGAGGTGGATTGCTACAGGTTCACCCAGGTTTGGGAGAACCCGTAGCTAACTTTATGGCCGGTTCAGAGAACTTCCAAGTCTTACCCCTGGCTGGCCCCGCCCACCCCACCCTGTCTCTCCCACCTCTCCCCTCCCCTCCCAGGAGTCTCCACGCGGCCTGTTTTGGATGTGAGGTAAGTGCAGAGTCCGTGCAGAGGCTCGGGGAGGGAGGAAATGGGCCACCTGGAAGTTCACCAGGAGGCAGTTTTCACCCTCAAGGAAAGTCTCCAGAGCTTGGGGAAGGTGAAAGAAAGGGGGGGGCTGCCATGGTGCAGGAGGCCGACTAGGCCACGCCTACCATGGCCACGCCCACCCAGCCACCGGAAAGAGAACCCATTGCTGAAATTTTTGAAGCCCATTCCTGGTCTTAACCACTGAGCCGCCACGCCGACCCTTCCGTTAATGTAGCCTTCCAATAAAATAGAAGTAAATGTATTTGGTCTGTAAGTCAATAAAATGTATTCGGTTAATGTAGTCTTGCGATAAAATAGAAATAGTTCAGCTGGTCTGTTTCCTGTCTGGTACACCTGGGAAGGCTGACCCCGGTGCTCTCTCTTCATTATTGTAAATTGCGTGTTTTTCCTTGTTTGCAGTCGCTCTGACCTGCAAGCGGCAATTCTAACAGATTTGCATCTATATGTAAGGCATGCGCTTAGCTTCTGATCTCAGCTTAACTGGAAATATGACGCAAGGAATCCCAATTCAGAAATTGGGGCTTCTCAGAAATTCTGGCGTGTTATTTTATCTAAGAAAACAGTGTGTCTGCATTGACCCTCCTCTCTCTCTCTCTCTCTCTCTCTCTCTCTCTCGTCTCTCTCTCTCTCGTCTCTCTCTCTATCTTTTCCTCCCTCCCCTCTCCCCCCTCTGTCTCTGTGTGTGTCTTATCTCTCTTTCCCTCCCACCCTCCTCCCTCGATCTTTCTCTCTCTCGTCTTTCTCTTTCCCTGCTTTTCTCTGTCTCTGTCTTTGTCTCTCTTGTCTCTGTCTCTCTTTCTCTCCCTCCTTCCCTCCCTCTCTCTCTTTCTCTCATTGTCTCCCTCTCTTCTCTCTCTTTCCCTCCCTCCTCTCTCTGTCTCTCATCTCTCATCTCTCTTTCCCTCCCTCCCCCTCCCCCTCCCTGTGTCTGTCTCTTTCTGTCTATCTGTCTCTCTTGTCTTTCTTTCTTTCCCTCCCTTCCTCTTCCTCCCTCTCTTTCTCTCTCTCTCTCTCCCCCTCCGTCTTGTCTCTCTTTTCCCCCTCCCTCTCTGTCTTTCTCTCGCTCTGTCTTTCTCTGTGTCTTATCTATCTCTCTTTCCCTCCCTCCCTCCCTCTCTCTGTCTCTCTCTCTCTCTGTCTGTCTTGTCTCTCCCCCCCCATATATTTTTACTAATATGCATTTCTTCGGAGAACTCAAGCGCTGTTCCTCTCACCTGTTTCGAAAGTAGGTTGTTTAAAAAATGTTGATCTTTGTTTGCCACGATAAAAAACAAAAATGGTCAGATTCACATTTCTTGGCGAAAAATGCAGATCCACTTGGCTGTGTATCCTTTCATCCTTTTCCAAGACAATTCTAAGATTGTCCAGAAAAAAATATTGACCTGCACTGCACTTAGAAACCAGAATATGGGAGGAGGGAGGGTGGGAAATATGTTTACAAATACATACTTACGGCAACCAATCATAGTGTAGATATCCTCATGCATGAGTCAGCACTTTCAAACTCATCAATACAATACAATACAATACAATAGTAGAGTTGGAAGGGACCTTGGAGGTCTTCTAGTCCAATCCCCTGCCTAGGCAGGAAATCCTTTCAGACAGATGGCTATCCAACATCTTCTTAAAGACTTCCAGTGTTGGAGCATTCACAACTTCTGGAGGGAAGCCGTTCCACTGATTAATTGTTCTCACTGTCAGGAAAATTCTTCTTAGTTCTAAGTTGCTTCTCTCCTTGATTAGTTTCCACTCATTGCTTCTTGTTCTACCCTCAGGTGCTTTGGAGAATAGTTTGACTCCCTCTTCTTTGTGGCAACCTCTGAGATATTGGAATAATGCTATCATGTCTCCCCTAGTCCTTCTTTCTCTTAAGCTAAACATACCCAGTTCCTGCAACCGTTCTTCATATGTTTTAGTCTCCAGTCCCCTAATCATCTTTGTTGCTCTTCTCTGCACTCTTTCTAGAGTCTCCACATCTTTTTTACATCGTGGCGACCAGAACTGAATGCAGTATTCCAAGTGTGGCCTTACCAAGGCCTTATAAAGTGGTATTAACACTGTGGTATCAGCTGAGATCCAGTTGTGTTTTCTGGCCCGTTGTACACTTTAATGTTCTAGCTAGTAAATTTAATATCCTAACAATGTTGGAAAATACGGTCACGTGCAAATGGCTTTCAACGTGAGCTGGCTGTCCAGCACCCCAAATGTGGTCACATGACTGTACGGCCGCTCCGGCCGTCAGAACTTCAGAACCTCTGGGTCATAAGTGGTCCTCGGGGAGGTCTGTAGTAACGCCAAACAGTCACTAAGTGACTCATTGTAAATTGAGGACTACCTCAACATATGACCAGTCACTTAGGGAGGGCCAGCTAACAAATCCAATTAACGTTAAATAAATAGATGAAAGTCACTGGATCAGGACCCAGCCAAAACAAAGGTTACCCTGGCATGTTCCTGTAGCAAATATAAGAAAGGGAATATTCTGTTATTTTTGCTTCTCGTAAAAATCTTGGTTTTTTTTTTTAGCTTCCTTTAGAAATGTCTTTGCTTAAGGACAGCCACTTTAAATGGAAAGGTAGTTGGCCTGGGGAGATTTAAACGTATTTTTATTAGCTTTTGAACGCTGCTATTTTAGAAGGCAGGTTGATTCTCTTTTTGACTCTGGCTCCAGGATGTGGTCTGCATGCAAAATATCGGAGAATATTGATAGAAGAAAATATTTGTAGCTCAGGAACTTTGGTGCTCTCTGAGCTTGGTGGGTTGTTGTTTTTTTTTTGTAGACGTTTTCCTACCCAGCTAGGTAACACCATCAGTGCTAGAAGGGAGCGTGGATTGCAGAGAAGAGGAGGAGGAGAACAATGACAAATGTGGGATTTTTGGTGCTCTCTGAGCTTGGGGGTTTTCTTGCAGACGTTTCATGACCCAACTAGGTGACATCATCAGTGCTAGAAGGGAGTGGGAGGAGGAGGAGGACTGCGGGGTCCTTAGTGCTCTCTGAGCTTGGAAGTTTTCTTGCAGACCTTTCATGACCCAACTAGGTAACACCATCAGAGCTAACAGTGAAATACGCCTTGTCTGCAATTCTGTAGTTTAAATGTTGCTTCTTGGATGTTTTCCTGGTGACATCCAACACTGAAGATGCTGCCTGGTTTGGGAATGAAACAACTGCTAAGCTCAGAGAGCAACAAAGATCTCATAGAAGAACATTGCTAGAAGATTATGGGATAGATTGATAGATAGAAGAGCAGTGGGGAAGCCTTGAGGTGGTGGGTAGTGGGATCAAGTCCTCTATAGGTTGGGCTGCATGTAGAAGGTGTAGATATATTGACACCATGGACATGGTGCAATGTTGACAGTTGACACTGACATTTCTAAAATGGGACAGGACTCATAGGGAAATGGCAAATGCTCACTGGCGATCCACCAGAATCAATGGATCTGTAAAATCCTTAGTGCTCTCTGAGCTTGGTGCTTTCCTTGCGGATGTTTTATTACCCAACCAGGTAACATCATCAATGCTAGAAGGGAGTGGGGTTTGCTGGGAGGAGGAGGAGGAGGAGGAGGAAGATTGTGAGGTCCTTGGTGCACTCTGAGCTTGCTTACCCAACTAGGTAACATCATCAATGCTGGAAGGATGTAGGGTTTGCCGTGAGGCGGAGGAGGAGGAAGAAGAGGAAGAGGAGGAGTACGATTGTGGGGTTCTTGGTGTATTCTGAGCTTGGCTGCTTTCTCGCAGATGTTTCATTACCCAACTAGATAACACCATCAATGCTATACGGGAGTAGGATTTGCTGTGAGGAGGAGGAGGAGGAGGAGAACTGTGGGGTCCTTGGTGGTCTCTGAACTTGTTTTCTTGCAGACGTTTGATTACCAAACTAGGCAACACCATCAATGCCAGCTGGTATCTCATGGTATCTAGTGGTATATCCCTGTAACCAATGCACTAGGCTGGTCTAGTAGAGAAAGTCTTCTTGCATGATCCAGACCTCCCTTCCCTGTAATGGAGCTGTAAGTTGACACTAAAAAGAAATGGAGCCTCCCCACAAGAGAAATGCATCTGAAGAGAATATTTTGTGCACCATCGGATCTGAGTCTCAGGATCATTTAATGCTGAGAGCGAGCAGGGTTTGTTGCCCCAAAAGCTGCCGGAAGAGAACAGCTGGCCTAAAAATGGTAAAACGATAATGATAAATCGTTGGAAGAAATGTCCTTTTGGGTTCAGTTCCAATGGGGGGAAAAGACACCGGAAACATGGAGGCTGTCAGGCCTGCAGCCATCTTTTCTTTTGGCTCCCTGGCCTGCCACGCTTTCTCTTATTCTACTATGCATTTTCTATTGTGTGAAGAGGGGAGGGGGGATTGTACTGAGCTAGATGATATGTAGCCATAACAAAATTCTTTCTAGAAAGCCAAGGTCATCCTTTGTCTTTGGACCTCTATACCTGACCGGAACTGGATGGGTGGAAACTTCCAGCGTGGCAGTGGGAGATTGGACCATGGGATGGACTGGTGGGTGTGGGGGAAAGAACTTGAACTTTCAACTGTGTGAGGAAAACCGGGAAGCTTTCAGATTTGGGTTCTCCCAGATGTGCCAACATGGCTCTCTTCATCAATTGGAACTTTGAGCAGAGTCCTTTGCCTTGGACTCTGATTTACTTTTGGATGCTATTTGAAAACCTGACAGAGGCTGCTTGGAAAGATGGTTTAATGGTGGACAGGACCGCATGGTTTGAGGTCCTGAGGAAAAAGGTGATCACATGCTTCCAGATGTTGGGTGAGCAAGAAAAAAGGCAGAGATGCTGAAAGTTCCTGGTTTTATGCCCTTCTGGCCTTTGAACTTGCATTTAGATTAGATTTATTAGATTTATAGACCGCCCCCTCTCCCCGAAGGGACTCGTATTTGTATTTTGATTGGTTGTCAGACTCCCATGGGGCCATGCAGGGGCAACTCTGTAGGCTGTGTTTTGAGTCCACGTTTGGTTGAGCATCGCTTCTTCCCAGGTGCCCTGTGATGGGTAGAAAGCTAATCCTACCTTTGTTATGTAGAATAGACTGACCCAGGCCCCTAATGGCCCATTGACAAAGGCGCGGGCCGCTATTAAGAATGAGTCTGTTTCCTGCCTAAAAATAATGTTTCTCCATTCCTTATCCAGGGAAATAGACTATGTTGCCTTTTCAATATTTCCCAGGATATTTCATTTTTTCTAGGAGAGGGGTGGGTTTTAACTTCCTACAGTATTATCTATTGAACTCCATCCATCCTGGTCTTTTGCCCAGTTGCATCTCCCCCGCGAGGTCAACCTTGGAGGGTTCGCACCTGGACGAGGGAATTTGCAAAGTGATCAGTGGAGCAAACGGCATTTTACGATTTTCCAGCAAGGCCCCATTGAGCCACGGCTAGATTTCCCACGGGTACACAAACCCAAATAAAACCCGCGGTCCATAAATTTTATGGGGAGCTTCCGCAGCCTTCCCTCAAGGCAACGGATTCCAGGAAGCAGATCCATTTCCTCATTCGATGAGCTCATCGCGCAAATGACACAGAGCCCCCCAGCCAGAGCTCTGCCGTCGAAAGGATCTTCAATTAAGAGCTTCACTCGCTCCTCCACGGTTTAACCTGGTAAAACAGGGATCTCCAACCTTGGCAGCTTTACATTTGGAGGCCTTCAACTGCCAGAATTTTTGCTGGGTGGGGAATTCTGGCAGTTGAAGCCCACCAGACTTAAAGTTGTCTGTCTGGATTCCAAGTAACACCCTCAACGAAAGAAGAGTCCGAAGCTTGAAGTTCCTCAAAGTTAAGGTAAAGATTCTCCATATGTGCTAGTCGTTCCTGACTCTAGGGGGCAGTGCTCATCTCCGTTTCAAAGCCGAAGAGCCAGTGCTGTCCAAAACGTTCTCCATGGTCATGTGGCCGGCATGACTAAATTCCGAAGGTGCATGGGATGCTGTTACCTTCCCACCAAAGGTGGTACCTATTTTTCTACTTGCATTTTTTAATGTGCTTTCGAACTGCTAGGTTGGCAGGAAAAACTGGGACAGGTAATGGGAACTCACTCCATTACACAGCACTAAGGATTCGAACTGCTGAACTGCCGATCTTTCTGATTGACAACCTCAGCGTTTTAGCAACGGAGCCACCGATTAGAGAGATCATATTGGCACATGTGGGAAAACCCGAATCTGAATGTTTCCAGGTTTTCCCCACCCAAACAAAAATTCAGATCCCTGCCCATCACCCACATGTCCGTCACAGAGTCCAATCAGGCACCGTCCCAACTGGAGATGCCTCCCAGTCACGCCATTCCAGGTGCAAGGCAAGATGGCCTTGACTCTCTGAGAAAGGAATGTTATTTTAACTATATCTACCTCACTCCATACAATCCTGCCTCTCAGTTTCCCACAGCAATAAATCTGGCAGGCCTGAAGGCCCAATGCAAAAGATGGCTTCCAGGCCTGACATGGGCACGGTTAGAGACCCCCGTGCTCAAATGTGATTCCCCTTTGCATTCCGTTAATTTCAGAAGGACAGCTCCCCTGAATTTTAATTTTATAACTTGGTTGTGGGTGCTCCATTAATCAGTGGAACAGAAGTTGCCTCCAGAAATTGTGAATGCTCCAACACTGGAAGTTTTTAAGAAGAAATTGGATAACCATTTGTCTGAAGTGGTGTAGGGTTTCCTGCCTAAGCAGGGGGTTGGACTAGAAGACCTCCAAGGTCCCTTCCAACTCTGTTATTCTAACATTGGAGGTTTTAAAGAAGGGATTGGACAACACTTTGTATAGAGTTTCCTGGTTGAGCAGGGGGTTGGATTAGAAGACCTCCAAGGTCCCTTCCAACTCTGCTATTCATCTTCTTCATCCTCATCCTCTTCCACTTCATCCTCTTCTTCATCACCATCTTCTTCATCATCCTTATTAGCTATTCTGTTGTGTCTGGATGAAAGGTTGCAGGCACCGAAGAGAGAGCAGCAGGGGATGAGTTGTGAGGAAGTTCTCATGAAGTTCCATTTTGGGACAACCTCTTTCCAAATGCTTGGGTATCTGCCCCTCAGGATACATCAAATCACGAGGCTTGACAAACTCAGGAAACAAGAACTGGTTGAGTTTCTAGAACATGCTTTATTCCCAGTCAGGTACTGTAAGGGATTCTTGAAAGGCTCCCAAAAGAAATTCTCCCACACAGTTTATATCTAGTGTAGTTAAGGTGGAGTTACTCTGAGTCTATTTCCCGTCCTTCTCCCCTCTGCTGGATTTCAAGAATCATTCTTGGAATGACCTAGTTTCCTCCCTTAATTGTCTTGCTGCCCCCTCGGTCTTTTAGCGTTCCATCAGAAATTATTTCTCAACACCGGTCTCATCTTCTTCTGAAAGAATACAATACAATACTGTTAGATATTAGCATATATCGTAGCAAGTCTCCTCTCTGGTCCGTCGCTACGGCGGGAAACAGGTATCGTTCTGATTGGTCGAGAGGCGTACCCGCTTCCTATAAAAGGGGAACCCTCCGACCACAGAGCAAGCTGGATCACTACTACTACTAATAAAGAGCTGATAAGTCACTACGTGTCCGCAGTCTGTTCTCTCGTTGCCCGAATCTAACATTGGCAACGAAGGTGGGATCGAGAGACAGATAGGACGAAGAAAGCTACTTCAGAATCTCAGGATTCGATCCAGCCCAGGAATTCGGCAGAAATTCCGGCAGCCATCTCAGGACACCGCAGCGCTGCAAATTCAAACGAAGAGAAGATGGCGATGCACACTCCCCCCGCTCCATTTGACCCGATGAACGATGAATGGGAGGCTTTCATGATTCGTTTCGAGTGTTTTCTCGAAGCGAACGAATACACGGGGATAACCGATGCCCGAAAGAAAAACATCTTCCTCGGCTACTGTGGGCGAGAAGTTTTCAACACGGCCAGAGACCTCTCCGCGCCTACTCCGATACAAGCGGTATCATGGACGGCGCTGCAACAGACTCTACAGACTCATTACGCGCCAAAACCTTCCCGCCACGTTTGCCGCCAGGAATTCAACACGCGGAACCAGAAGGCGGGAGAATCAATCAACTAATATGTTGCAGCTCTACGTAAAGCAGCGACTCATTGCGAGTTCAGGGATCTGGACGAGCAAATCCTGGCAAGACTTGTGTGTGGTTTAAAGGACATTTCGCTACAAAAAAGACTATTGGCCAATCCGAATTTAACCCTCCAAATAGCACTCAACGAAGCAAGAGCATCCGAGTCAGCGGAAAGATCGTCGGAAACGATACAACGCGGGGTCAACGTAAGCCAGCCAGCACCCAGACACACCAGAGTCCACTACGAGGACACCGATCTAGACTATGAGGATCCCGAGATCGCGGACAGTCACCTGATGCGGAGCAGTCACATGAGGCCTGGGGGGAGACCCGGATTCCGTTTGCCGCCCTGCGCAAGCTGCGGAGGGAATCACCCCCGGTCTACCTGTCGGTTCAGGAACGTTGTTTGCTCACACTGCAACAAACTTGGGCACATCGCACGAGTGTGCCGGAGCGAAGTCCCTGCCTCCTCATGGCAGCCTCCAATGTACCGCCAACAGAAGCCCAACCCAGGGGCTTGGTGAAATCAAAAAGGGCGCCCAGAGAGAAATCCACAAGTGTTTACCCAGAGAGACAATTCCCATAGAGCTGAAAGGGCGTATTCCCAGAGAGATCACACACAAAGAGCTGAGAGAGGGTTCTACCAAGACGCTCAACAAGGGTATTGTCAGGATACGGATGCGGAGATAGAGTTGACCCAGAGAGAGGAATTGCGAACCTATCTCACCACAATAAGTCAGGTCCGCACCAAGCGGCCTAAAAAGCTGAAAGTCACAGTCCTCTTGGAGGGCTCTCCTTGCGAGCTGGAAGTTGACACAGGATCATCCCTGACGATCATTTCATGGGCATCCATGAAAAGGGCTATCCCTAGCCTCAAAAAGAGCCAACTACGCGCACCAGACATCCTGCTATGAGACTACCAGGGGAACCGAGTCCCCATCGTGGGCCAAGGCACGTTCCAAATTCGTTTCAAGGACATCGTAGCCCAGCTGCCCGTGACCATCGCTAGCGCTCCGTTACAGAACCTTCTAGGACTAGATTGGTTTGAAGCCTTGGGGTTAGAAGTCACCGGGATCAACGCCGTGGAGAACAGCAGTGCTGAACAGATTTTTAAGGAGTTCGAGGATGTGTTCAGCCCCGGTCTTGGTAAGTATGTGGGTAAACCAATCTCATTCAATTTAGACCCCAAAGTGGTGGACAGGGAATACACCCCACTTCAAAGAAAATTAAGGCGATCCAGGACGCCCCCACACCACGAAATCAGACCGAGTTGCAGGCCTTCCTCGGACTACTTAACTTCTACAGCGTTTTTCTGAGACAGAAGGCGACCGTTGCTGAACCATTACATCGACTACTCCAGAGGAACGCAACATGGGAATGGGGACGATCCGAAGCAGCAGCTTTTGCCGCAGTAAAGCGCCTGCTCACCACCGACTCGCTGCTAGTGCAATACAGCCAGACCCTACTGCTGGTATTGACCTGCGACGCATCCCCATTCGGAGTCGGCGCAGTCCTGAGCCACAGGATGCCAAACGGGAACAAAGCACCCATCGCTTTCTACTCCAGGACTCTTTCATCAGCCAAGAGGAATTACAGCCAAATGGACAGGGAAGCGTTAGCTGCCGTTGCTGGAGTAAAACGTTTCCACGAATACCTCTACGGCCGCAATTTTGAACTGATTACAGATCATAAACCGCTGTTGGGACTTTTGGCGGGAAACCGCCCCACTCCAGTCTCCCTTTCTCCTCGCATGACCAGGTGGACTGTTTTCCTGGCCGCGTACTCATACAAGTTAATTCATCGACCGGGCTCCACTCTAGGACATGCAGACGCACTCAGCCGTTGCCCACTTCCGGATCTCTTGCCAGACCCCACTCCCGAGGTACCGGTATTGTTAATTGACCGTTTGAACTCAGGACCGGTTTCTTCCTGCGACGTTGCCAGATTCTCTGCTAGGGACAATATAATAAAGCAAGTGCAAACCTGGGTTTGGAGGGGGTGGCCGAAAGGAAACGTGGGCCCGGAATTCAAGCTATTTTGGGGGAAACGAGATGAACTTTCTGTGTTGCAAGGTTGTTTATTGTGGGGGGATCGAGTTGTTATTCCTTATGCGTTACGTAGGAATGTATTAGAAGCATTACATGTGGGGCATCCGGGGATCGTGAGAATGAAGGCATTAGCAAGAAGTTATGTTTGGTGGCCCAACATGGACAAAGAAATAGAGGAATGGGTGGCCACTTGTGATCCATGCCAAGAATCGAGACCAGCACCCCCGGAAGCGCCCGCCACTGAATGGGAGAAGCCTAAAGCACCCTGGTCGCGAATACACATCGATTTCGCAGGGCCAGTTCAAGGTCAGACCTTCCTTATAGTTGTGGATGCATACTCCAAATGGTTAGAAGTAGTCCTAATGACTTCAACCACGGCAGAGGCAGTCATTAAGGTTCTACGGCGACTTTTCGCCACTCATGGCCTGCCCAACCTCCTGGTCTCTGATAATGGGCCCCAATTCACGGCCATGCAATTCGAAACGTACTTAGCAGGTCAGGGAATTCGGCATGCCCTCGTCGCGCCATTCCATCCGGCTTCAAACGGACAGGCGGAGAGGATGGTGCGATCCGCAAAAGAGGCCCTCGCTAGGATGGGTCCAGGTGATTGGCAAACACGCATTGACCATTACCTCCTAATTCAGCATATCACCCCCAGCGCAACGACGGGTAGGAGCCCCGCTGAACTACTCATGGGCCGCCGTCTACGGTCTCACCTGGACCGTCTTCACACAAATTACTCTGCCACATCGCCCCCAGACTCTACAAGCAAAATTCGGAAATTTAGCATAGGGGATTCAGTATACGCCCACAACTATGCAGGGGGAACATTGTGGATGCCGGCTAGGGTCATTGGCATCACGGGTCCACGATCGTATTTGCTAGAACTTGAAGATGGACGAAATTGGAAAAGGCACATCGATCAACTACGAGGTCGCCTGACACACTCCGACCTACGGGCTGCAGATGAAAACTACCTGCCAGCACAAAGTCAGCCATCTGAGGATCCCAACACAGAAAATCAGGACACCTGTGAGCCCAGGGTAGAACAACAGGTCGAAGGCGAAACCGAACAAAGCCCACGCGACAAAAGCCAGCGGATCCCCGAACGCGAAACAGAAAAAGCAACCGATCCTGAACCCACTCCTAATCAACCAGAACTGCGGCGTTCCACCCGTGTAAGGCAAACACCCACTTATCTTAAGGACTATGTAACAAACCGGAACACTCCGTCTAAGAGGAGAGGGGTGTTAGATATTAGCATATATCGTAGCAAGTCTCCTCTCTGGTCCGTCGCTACGGCGGACAACAGGTATCGTTCTGATTGGTCGAGAGGCGTACCCGCTTCCTATAAAAGGGGAACCCCCCGACCACAGAGCAAGCTGGATCACTACTACTACTAATAAAGAGCTGATAAGTCACTACGTGTCCGCAGTCTGTTCTCTCGTTGCCCGAATCTAACAAATACAATAGCAGAGTTGGAAGGGACCTTGGAGGTCTTCTAGTCCAACCCCCTGCCTAGGCTGGAAACCCTATGCCATTTCAGACAAATGCCTATCCAACATCTTCTTAAAGACTTCCAGTGTTCGGGCATTCACAACTTCTGGAGGCAACTTCTGTTCCACTGATGAATTGTTTTTATTATTCAGGAACTTTCTTCTTCATTCCAGGTTGCTTCTCTCCTTGATTAGTTTCCACAAATTGCTTCTTGTTCTACCCCCAGTGCCTTTGAAAATAGTTTGACTCCCTCTTCTTTGTGGCAACCCCTGAGATATTGGAAGACTGCTATCATGTCTCCCCTAGTCCTTTTTTTCCTTAAACTAGACGTACCCAGTTCCTGCAACCGTTCCTCATATGTTTTAGTCTCCAGTCCCCTCATCATCTTTGTTCCTCTTCTCTGCACTCTTTCTAGAGTCTCCACATTTTTTCTACATTGTGGCGACCAAAACTGGATGCCGTATTCCAAGTGTGGCCTTACCAAGGCCTTATAAAGTGGTATTAACACTTCACATGATTTTGATTCTCTCCCTCTATTTATGCAGCCTAGAACTGTGTTGGCTTTTTTGGCAGCTGCTGCCCACGGCTGGCTCCTATTTAAATGGTTGTCCACTAGGACTCCAAGATCCCTCTCACAGTTGCTACTATTGAGCAAGGTACCACCTATTCTGTACCTGTGCATTTCGTTTTTCTTGCCTAAATGTAGAACCTTACTCTTATTGGGTGCGTCTTATACACTGAGTACAGTACTTATTTCACCACTATTTAAAAATCCCCGACTGACCACCTACAAGCCCAGGGGAGCATGGAAGAAACTATCAAGCATCTAGTCCCATGATCGCGAACCTATGACATGTATGCCGGAAGTGGCACGCAGAGCCATCTCTCTGGGCACACGGGGCCATCACCTGTTGATTTTCTGGTAATTCAAGCTGGTAATTCAGAAACCAGAAGTGCAGTGTAGATCCAAATTGCTCATACGTGAAGACAATTAGAATCACCATATTTTTCAGAGTATAAGATGCACCAAGGTTTTGAAGAGGCAATTTTTTTAAAAAAAGGTTTTTGCACTCTGCAAACCTCCCCAAAACAGAAAACAGGCCCATTCCCCCCCCCAAAAGGCATGAATAGCCTTTAAGGGGCTTGCAGAGTGCCTCTGGGGTGTGCCCCCCAAAACAAGCAAAAACCAGCCCGTTTTTCGCAAAAACGGCCCCGTTTTTTTGTCAAAAAAATTGCATGCATAGCCTTTAGGAGACTTATAGAGTACTCCTGGTGGCTGGGCAGGGGCAAAATTGAGCAAAAAACAGCCCGTTTTTCACTCATTTCTGCCTTCCCCAGCTCCCAGGAGCTCTCCGAAAGCCTCCTAAAGGCTATGCACGGCCATAAGTAGGCCTCAACTTAAAACTCTTTGTTGAATGAACATTCAAAATTATGATGGTGTTTAAAAACTGATCTACAACCAGTCCTTGGACTTGCAACTATCGCAAAATCCCAAAGATTAAAATTCAGGTGGTTGGCATCTGACATATATGATTTGGTCATAGCTCCATCGGAGCCCAGATTGGAGGAGGGGGAAGAGGAGTTGGAACTGAGACCGTCCGACAGGGATGTTCTGAGCTAGGCTTCCCAAGATCATGAAGCCGACTCCTCGTCCTGATAAAACCCCTTTTATTTAGGTTAAAGGGAATTCCTCTCCAGCAAAGTCCCGGCAAACAGTCTTTCGTGAGATTTCACAACTACAGATCTTGATCAGGCTTGGAGAGCTGCCAGGCCGATATCTTCCAAACTCCATGATGTAGCAGCAATTACTTGGCAAGAAGTCAGGAACAAACCTTCACCCAAATGAATGGAACTAATTGTCTCCTGCAAACTCCACTCCCCTTTCGCTCCTCTTTATTCCCTATGGGAAGGGCCATTCACCTGTGCCTTTACTCCCAAGTCAGCCCTTGTTCCTTAACTGTTCGATTCTCCTGGCATAACTTCACACCCGCACACTGGGAACAGGCTCCAGCTGTTCTTCTGCCTTACTGATCCTCGACTCCGAAGACAGCTGATAACTGTCAGACGGCCCTGGCCCCATCTCTGCCTCCGACACAGAGCCCTCATCAGAGCCTTCCCCAGACTCCAGGACCGGCCCAGGTTCCTCCGCAACCTCCTCCCTGTCCGAATCTGCTGCTAGATTCGCTGGCTGCTGGCAGACCACAACAAGGGATGGCATGTCTCCCTTGGCATGTTTGGAGAGGCCAGGAGCTGAGGACGCTGCTCTCCCGGGCCCCTCAGGCAATGGGGTAGGTGCTCAACCAGATGGAGAGCTGCTTGCCTTCAGAGCCACAGGGGAGGATTGGGTGCTGATCAGCAGTGGTGCTGATAGGCAGCCGATCCCTTCTGATGAGGAATAGTTGCCTCCTCCACTGATCCAAGGGCACGGAGAGCAAAGCATAGGCAAGGCCAGAGAAGGGCTCAAAGCAGCCATATTTGGTGGAACTCCAGCCGTCAGCTCCAGCACGCATGCACGCACTTCCAGCACGCATGCACGCACTTCCAGCGCGCATGCACGCACCGGCTAGCTGATTTGCCCTTCCAGAGGGCCTCTGGGGGGCTGGGGGAGACTGTTTTCGTCCTTCCCAGGCCTCAGGAAAGCCCCCGGAGGCTGGGGAGGGTGAAAATAGCCCCGCCCAACCGGAAGTTCAGAAATGATCCATTTCTGGCTTCCGGAGAGTCTCCAGGGGGCCTGGGGAGGGGCCATGCGCACATGCGCAGGTGGTTGCGCAAACATGTGCAGGTGGGCTTGGAGGATTGAGTAGGCGTGCACGCAATTTTGGCACGCCATAAGAAAAAAGGTCCGCCAATCCCTGCCATAAGCACTTGCACAAATTAAATCCCCCCCTCCCCGCCGCCTCAGTCCTCCAGTTCCTGGGAGCCCCCCCCCCGAAGACGATTCGTGGCGCAGTCCTATAAATCATAAAGTAACAAGTGACACGAACTGTTGAAGGAAACTTACGCACATTTCATCTAGGCCTTTAGGGGTGGGAAGCGATAAGTGAGAATGGAGATCTATAATTGGATTTCACTTTAATTTCACGAAGGCTTGGTGGGAACGATCATTACAGATATTGATCATAGATCATTTGCAGCTAATTCTCTGGGATGGGACTTAAACAGGAAGGGATTTGTTTGAATGCTGGTTGATAGCGGCTGTAGCATTTAGGATTGTGAAGCGTCCTTAATATCTTTAGCCGTTGATGGAAGACATCATCTAACTCTGAGTCGGTCCCAAGCGATCTCAGGAAATCTTGCTGATACAGGTAGTCCTCGACTTACGCCCACAATAGAATCCCAAATTTCTGGACGATTGTTTGGTGAACTTTGCCCCATTTTACAAACTTCCATGCAACAGCTGTTAGGCGAATCACTGCCCTTGTTAAGATAGTGATACGGTTGTTGAGTGAATCTGATGATCTCGTGGATTTTGCTGATCAGATGATTGCAAAAGGTGATCACACGGCCAGGGCTGGTATTCACTAACTTTCCCTACCGGTTTCCAAATGTGATCCACCTATGCATTTGGCCTTCCGTGCATGCGCTTTGATCGCATGTGCAGCTTGCATGCATGCGCACGGCTTGAAAATGTGCCTAAATAGGACGGCATAGAGCCAGGACGAGTGGGCAGGCCCAGCCCACCCGTGATTTCAACTCCCGGTTCGGGTGAACCGGTCCGAACTGGCTGAATACCACTTCTGCACACGACTCTGGGACACCGTACTTCTTAGCCGGGTGCAGAGCGTGTGAATTGAAAATAATAATAACAATAGCCTGCTTCAGAATAAAAGTGTGGGGAGAAATATCCCTCTGGTTTAATTCCAAGCTGGGAGAAAAACACTGGAAACATGGAGGCTGATTGGAAAGATGGTTTCATGATAAAGCAGAACCCAATGGGTTTGTGATTCTGGGCAGCTGACCACATGGAGTTGAGAGTGGGTTCTTTTAATACCTTATTTGGGCTTTGCATTTGAGCTTCCTGTCCAAGAACATTTGAATTTATTGAATTGGATTGAACATGTCCTTTAATTGAATTGAACATGTCCTTTAATAGTTTATGAGCTATCGTCAGATTCCATGTAGGGGTCGTGTAGGGGTCATAGCTGGCTCTATAGGTTGCTGAGCTCCCAGGTTTGGTTAACGTTTGCTGGAGGGGGTGCAACTGAAAAGGATGTTGGGCAATTCCTATTGTGCCTGAGGGCTAATCCGACCTTTGTTCAGACCTTGCTGTAGGGAATTTCGAAGCATCCTCCCTTGAATGGATTTCTGCCTGCAGCATTTGCTTGGCCTATGAATAGAGCTACCTAGACACTTGGCTTTTTTTGATGAGCTCTTTATCTCTTCAGTGCTGACATCTGCGTCCCCTTCCCCTCCTCCATCACCATTACCATCTGATTTGGCCTCCAGGCTACTCGGTTGTGTAGCCAGCACCTGTAGCCTGCGCTTGCTTAGGTAAAGTATCCTGATCACCATCTTATTCAGGATTTTCTGTATTTTTCAGAGTATAAGATGCACCAAGGTTTTGAAGAGTCCATTTTTTTTTTTAAAAAAAGTAGTAGGTAGGCAGAGGGATAGAGAGGGAGAGAAAGAGAGAAATACAGTAGGTAGGTAGGGAGAGAGAATAGTTAGGTAGGTAGATAGGTAGATAGATAAAGGGAGGGAGGGATGGAGAGAGAGAGACAGAGAGACAGAGAGAGAGAGAGAGAGAGAGAGAGAGAGAGAGAGAGAGAGAGAGAGAGAGAGAGAGAGAGAGAGAGAGAGAGAGACAGTGTAGGTAGGTAGGTAGGTCCCTAACACTGCCACTCAAAACTGATTTGACTCTGAAGCCAGAGGCATCCATTAGTGGCACCAGACGATGCACTGAAAATATTTTTCAAAGTATCTTCCGCTGATTAAAGGCAGGCCACAGGAGGCAAATCAACAAATCCCATATTTTGAATTTATTTTGAGCAGCTTCCGTTCCTGGGTTTCCCCGAGTGCCTTTCCTTCCTTTTGCCTAGCTTGTTGTGAGCAAGAAGGGTTTTGCGTAGTGCTTCAAGTTTTAAAATGGAGCAGCACAATTCTTCTTTTTCTTCTTCTGCAGAGTGGGAAGGGGGTGGAAAGGAAAGAATCTCATCGCAACAATGGTTTTATGTTTAGCAGAGACAGAGCAGAGTCTTAATACCCGTGTAGGAGCTGGTAAGGAAGGTCTTTTATTAGCCACGGCCCACTTTCTCCAACAAGAAGAAAAGGTGATAGGTATAATGAATATGAAGTTGGAAGATGTGAAAGTCCAGGCTGGAGGAGGAGGGGGGAGAGGAGGAGGAGAAGGAGGAGAAGGAGAAAGGAGGAGAAGAGAAAGAAGAGGGGAAGGAAGAGGAAGAAGACGAGGGAGGAGGGAGAAGGGGAGGAGGAGGAGAGGGGAGGAGAAGGAGGAAAGAGGAGGAGGAAGAAGAAAAGGAGAAGGAGAAAGGAGGGGAAGAAGGAAGAGAAAAGGAGGAGAAAGAGGAAGAGAAGGAGGAGGAAGAGGATGAGAAGAAGGTGAGAGGAAGAGGAGGAGGAAGGAGAAGGATGCGGAAGAGCAAGAGCAAGAGGAGAAAGGAGGAGAAGAAGGGGGAGGAGGAATGGGGAGGAGGAGAAGGGAGGAGGAAAGAGGAAGAAGGAAGAAGGAGGAGGAAGAGAAAGAAGAAAAGAGTAAGGAGAAAAGAGGAGGAGGAGTAGAAGAGGAAGAGAAGGAGGAAGAGAAGAAGAAGAGGATGAGAAGAATGGGAGAGGAGGAAGGAGAAGGAGAAAGGAGGAGAAGCAGAAGGAAGGGGAGAGAAGGCAGAGGGGGAGGAGGAGAAGAAAGGAGGAGGAGGAAGAGAAGGAGGAGAAAGGAGGAGAAGAGGAAGGGAGGAAGAGGAGGAGGGTGAAGAAGGGAAAGCAGAAGAAAGGAAGAGGAGGTGGAGGAAAAGGAGAAGGAGGTGAAGGATGAATAAAAGGTGGAGGAAGAGGAGGAGTTAGATTATTGTAATCTGGAGCTTTAAAGTGGGAGACAGTTGTTGAATTGAGTCCTTACCCCCAAGAGGACACAAATTTGATCAACAGTTGGGCACTTGGCAATCATATGTCTTTACAATGATCCTAGGATCCTGGATCACCATTTGCAAGTTTACCAGACCGTTTCCAAAAAGCAAAGTCAAGGTTTGTGTTTGTGTGTGTGTGTGTTGGATTCACTGAACCACCATGTGATTATTGACTTAACAACCACAGTGATTCACTTAACAACTGTGGCAAGGAGGTCCTAATACCAGGTGCGATTCACTTAACAGCTGCTTGGTTTAGCAGTGGAAATTCTGGTTCCATTTGTGGTCATAGGTCAAGGACTAACAGGGATGGGATTGAAAAATGTTAGCAACTGATTCTCTGCCCGGTTGCTGGATGGGCGTGGCCCACTCGGCCTCTTTTTCTTGAGCCTCCGGGAGGGTGAAAACGGCCTCCCCTGGGCTCCGGAGGCAGGAAATGGGCCGGTTTCCAGACTTCAGGAGACCCATTTTTTGCCCTGCCAGAGCCTCCGCACGGGCCCTGCATTTATCTGGCATGATGAACGGGCCGTGCGGAGACTCTGGGGAGGGGAGGGGCGGGGCCAGCCAGTCCTTGCAACAACTGGTTTGGTGAACCGGATGCAAAATTAACATCTAGTTCGCCTAAACCGGTGTGAACTGGCTGAATCCTACCCCTCTCTATCTATATGCTCAATTTAATTTTGGGAAAAGGACCAGATTTCTTCGTCTCTTAATCCAGCTACTGTATCTTCCAGGCAGAATTTTCTACTACTTTCCAAAAGAATGACCATTCATGTTAGACAGGTAATTAAAATCCAGGATATTAAGGATTTGTTTTTGCATGAACAAATAGAGAGGAGAAGCAGAATTTGCAACTCGCCGTGATATTTTTTTTTCTTTTTAGAACTTCTTCCTCCAATCTCTTAACTGAGTCACCCTCTGGAATATGTCTTTTCCAATTAGATAATTATCTCCCGCCCCTCAACTGGCAGGTTCTCTGCTGTTTTCTTGCAGCCCAGAGGAGGATCACTTTTGCAATTCCAACATCAGCTGGCTGTTAAAATTCACCTCTGTTGAACTTGGGTGCTTTAAATAGAATTTTTTTTCTTTGAAATGTGTTTCGTTGAGTCCTTAGGCATCCAAAGTTTTTTTTTTTAAAGTTATGAATATTCTGAAGCCCAACTAGTGAAATCTGCCAGATTTTTGGTGAATCTGTGTCATGTTTTATTTTATTTTTATTTTAAAGCATGTTTGGTCTAGTCTGGTTAACACACCAGGAGAGAAAGTGGGAAACAGTGAGTTCCAGTTCTGGCTTAAACATGAAACCCTGCTGGATGACTTTGGGCCAATCACCAGGAGACAGTGAGTTCTAGTCCTGATTTAGGCATGAATACTGGCTGATTGATGTTGGGCTAATCACTAGGAGACTGGGAGTTCTAGACCCACTTTAGACATGAAACCTTCTGGATGACTTTGGGCCAATCACCAGGAGACAGTGAGTTCTAGTCCTGTTTGAGGCACAAACACTGGCTGAGTGACGTTGGGCTAATCACTAGGAGACTGGGAGTTCTAGTCCCACTTTAGACATGAAACCTTGTGGATGACTTTGGGCCAATCACCAGGAGACAGTGAGTTCTAGTCCTGTTTGAGGCACAAACACTGGCTGAGTGACGTTGGACTAATCACTAGGAGACTGGGAGTTCTAGTCCCACTTTAGACATGAAACCCTGCTGGATGACTTTGGGCCAATCACCAGGAGACAGTGAGTTCTAGTCCTAATTTAGACATGGAAGCTGGCTAGGTGATTTTGGGCCAGTCATTCCCTCTCAGCCCAAGTCCAACCCACCTCACAGGGCTGTTGTGTAGAAAACAAGAAGAGGAAGATTAGTTGGATATGTTCATTACGAGTTATTTGTCAAAACAAAACAGGCAAGACACAAATAAAATAACATTTATATACCAACCCATCTTATACCCAAATCCAGGGGACTCCTAGTCAAAAATTAAAAGTATATCAATATTGAAACAACATACAAGTATTCCTTGATTTAAAACAATTCACTTGGTGACCATTCAAAGTTACAACAGCGTTGAAAAAGGTGACATGACCGTTTTTCACACTTACGACTGTTGCAGCATTCCCCATGGTCAGGTGATCAGAATTTAGACACTTGGCAACTGACTCACAATTATGACAGTTGCAGTGTCCTGGAGTCATGTGGACTCCTTTTGTGAGTTTCTGAGCAACTGTCTTGCTTAGCAACAGAAACATTAGGCTCAATTATGGCCATGAGTCAAGGACTACCTGTAAATCCATAGGAAAATTATTATTATATTGTTGTAGTCCGCCGGTGGCTGCGAAGCTGGCAGCAGAGTCGGGCAGTGAGGAGGTTGGGGATGAAGATGGGTCAGTCCTGGAGTCTGGGGAAGGCTCTGAGGAGGGCTCTGCGTCGGAGGCAGAGAGGGGGCCAAGGCCATCTGGTAGTGATATGCTACCTCTGGAGCCTCCGAAGTCTGACATCAGCGAGGCAGAAGAACAGCGGGAGCCTGTTCCCACTGTGTGCATGCGCAGAGCTTCCAGAAGGCAAGAACAGTTAAGACAAAAGGGGCGACTCGGGAGTAAGGCTTGGAGATGATTGGCCCCTCCCATGAGACATAACAGAGGAGCAAAGGAACATGAGCCTTTGCGGGAAGCAACTTTGTTCATTCTGGTCGGTTCAAATTCTGAGAAGCTCCGTTGGATTCTGTGCTCTGTTTGGCCTTGCAAAACTAATTGGCAATTAGGGCTCTGGCAGTGTTTCAAGGGAGATAAAGGTGGGCGCATATCAGCATTACCCTAAAAGACCGTAGCAGACTTCTGTCGGACATGAACGTAATTCACAACCATTGAAATAAAAAGAAGGTTTTTGGGTGTGTGATTTTTACTGTCTCAAGAAGCCTAGGTCAGAACATACAGTATATACATTAAAAGCAAAAAGCTGGTTTAAAACTAAGTTAGGTTTCTCCCATGCAGTTATCACATCCTCTCTTAGCATTGGGAGACAAGCCACGTTTTATGCAGGTAAGGTTAATACAAGAAATCCTCCGTGGATTTTAATGGGGATATTATTTATCGAAACATACATAATGCAGAACCAACAGGAGGAAATTCGGCAGCGCTAAAATCCATTATTCTTTCTTTTTTTTTGCAAAATTCTCACAATAAAACCTTGCGTTTGGGGGAAGATGTAATCGCAAAACCGGACGTGGTTGCCTTCCCCAAAACAAATGACATGAAAACATTTCTTTTAATTAAAAATAATATATTGGTAGCTTGGCTTGGCGGTGCTTAGAATTTATTGAGGTTTTTGAAAAGTAGGTACTACGGATTGTTGCCTAGAGCAACATAATATGGATTTTCCAGTGTTGTTCCTTTTTTTAAAAAAAAAACCCAATCATACCTGCAATGCAACATAACTAAACGTTGGAAGAATTAAATAGAGAGCAAAAAGGTAAAAATAAAGGTTCCCTTTGAGCATATGTGCTAGTTGTTTCTGACTCTAGGGGGCGGTGCTCATCTCTGCTTCAAAGCCGAAGAGCCAGCACTGTCCGAAGATGTCTCCATGGTCATGTAGGCGCATGGAACGCTGTTACCTTCCCACCAAAGGTAGTTCTTTTGACTTTTTTGTTTTTACAAGGTGTTATCAAAAGTATGAAGCTGATATTGTCCCAAAAGTGCTTTTTTTCAGGAGGCAACTGGATTTTCTTGGGCTTTTTAAAAAAAGATGTTTTGCTTGTCATCCAAGAAGCTTCTTCAGCTATTCCCCAGGATAGTGGGGAATGGAAAGTCGGAGCTGAAGAAGCTTCTTGGATGACAAGCAAAACATCTTCAAAAGAAAAAAAATAACGAAAGTCCAGTTGCCTCCTGAAAAAAAGCACCTTTGGGACAACCGTGAGCTGGACGACGGAGAATCTCCACGGACTTGAGGCTAATGTTGGAAGAAAAATACAGTTCCAGTTCCAAGCTGGGAATAAACTGGAGGCAGATTGGAAAGGAAGTTCTGTTTATTGATGACAGAACCACCAACAGTATGTGACTCTGGGACAGCTGACAAAATGGAGTTGAGGGTGGGTGGGTTCTCTTATATCTTTCTTGATTCCTATGGGGTCATGTAGGGGTCATGGCTGGCTCTATAGGCAAAAGGGAAGACGCAAATCCTAGGTGTTTGTCTGAGCTGATCTTGTCCTGCCTAATTGTGTTGCTTATCTGGAGTTTCTGTCTGACCCAGTCTTTCTGAACGGATTACCAAATCTGCATTTCTAAAAGCTGGCCTTCTCAGTTTCTGCTTGGGACAGGGAGACTGGGGTTGGCTTCTGCCCCCCTTAAGATTTTTTTCCCATTTCTTCTTTAGGGGAAATGTTCTATCTTTGTTCTGACCCAGGCTTCCTTACAAAGCAAGAAGCAAAGTCTTGGTCCCTGCAAAACCTATTTTATTTATACGACTGAGAATTCCTTTCATTCACAGTCAGGAAGGCTTTAGCAAACATTCTTTCAGAGGAATGTTTATCCACACGCACCTTATCTCGTTTGGAGCGCTGCCAGATAACTAATTTCCAAACACAGGGCAAAGCAAAACTTGGCACAGAGTCTTTTATAATCACAAACAGAACTTTCTGGACTGAATGAACGAATTGTTTCCTGCAAAAGCCTCCTCTTTTGTTTCCTATGGGGGGGGGGACAATCACCTCCAAGGTGTGACTTTACTCCTAAGTCGACCCTGCTTTCTTAGTTGTTCTTGTCTTCAGGCAGCTCTGCGCATGCCCACACTGGGAACAGGCTCCAGCTGTTCCTCTGCCTCACTGCTGTCTAACTCCCTCTCTGCCTCCAACGCAGCGCCCTCGTCTGAGCTTTCCTCAACCCCCAGAACTGGCCCATGTTCCTCCCCAACCGCCCCACTGTACGACTTGGCTGCCAGCTCTGTTGGCCGCTGGCAGGCCACAACAATCCTGCCTTTTTAATATTCCCCAAAAATATTTCATTCTCTAGGACCAGGTGGCACGCGGAGCCATTTCTGAGGGCACGCGAGGCATTGCCCTGTCAGCTCCAGTGAGCATGTGTGCACTGGCCAGCTGATTTTCGGCCTTGATTTTCCCCGAAGCCTCTGAAGGACGAGAAATAGACCAACGTGCAAACCGGAAGTTCAGGAACGGACTTCTGGTTTGCGCATTGGCTGTTTTTCGCCCTCTGGAGTTTTCAGGGGAGTCTCCTGAAGCCTCCGGAGGGAGAAAAACGGCCCAACGGGCAACCCAGAAGTCCATTCCCAAACTTCCGGTTTGCATGTTGGGCTACTTTTCAGACTCCTAGAAAGCTTCTGGAACCTGAGGTGGGTGAAAAACGGACATACCAGGCCCACCGGAAGTTGGAAAATGGGGCCATTTCTGGCCTCCAGAGGGCCTCCGGTGGGGGGCGGGGAGGCCGTTTTCACCCTTCCCAAGCTCTAAGACAGCTGTGCGCAGGTGGCACAGCACAGGGAGGGGGCATTAAATTATGGGGTGGGCACGTGAGTGCGCGATAACGCACAGATGCTTTTGGCACCCGAGGTGAAAAAGGTTTGCCATCGCTGCTCTGGGAGGGTAGGTGGGTACTGATTTTCTACACCAGGGGTGTCCAAACGTGGCAACTTTAAGACTTGTGGACTTCAAGTCCCAGAATTCCCCAGCCAGCTCTGCTGGCTGGTGAATTCTGGGAGTTGAAGTCCACAAGTCTTAAAGTTGCCACGTTTGGACACCCCTGTTCTACACTGAGAATGCTGCATTTGTAAAAGCAGGAAACCTATTTTTGCTTTTTTTTTGCTTTTTAATAGCTACCCACAAAAGACCGCCGTGAGTCACAATGCAACCTATTAAGTCAACCCATTTCCAGGAAAATTATGCTTTTAATAAAGGCTTGAGGGGCGTGAGGCGGCAAAAATCCAACCATGATCCTTCCTGATGGAGCTTTGGGGGGTTTAGCAGCATGCATATTTTAGTTCCCCCCCCCCATTCTATCCCGAGGAAGACACCGTGTGTTATTCATTTCTTTTCCCAGCAATGCTCAAGGAAGCTTCCCAACACCATGAGAATCCTGCACACGAGTTCCCTCTTCTAGTCCTCCACTATCAAGAATGTGCCTCGAATATTTCACATGGCGGCTAATAAGCCTTCTCCTTTTGGAGTTACCATTTTGCGCACCTAATTAGGCGCTTGCGAGCACAGCTTACAAAAAGGTGGATTTTCCTCGCCTGCCTGCTTGAAATGGCAGCATCGCCCACCCATAGGAGGAAAAAAAAAAACATAGTTTTTTAATTAATCTCAGCAAAAAAAAAGTGTTTCCCCCCCCCACAAAAAACAGATTATCATGTGAATTGCTTGGCTTTAGAACGTCTGAATTGATCTGCATGTACACCTGTTTGTCTTACAGAATAACAGAATAATTGTCTTACAGTTGGAAGCAGTGGTGAAATTCAAAAATTTTCCCTACCGGTTCTGTGGGCGTGGCTTGGTGGTCATGTGACCAGGTGGGTGTGGCTTGGTAGTCATATGAGCGGGCAGGTGTGTCTTGGTCATGTGACCAGGTAGGTGTGACTTGGTAGTCATATAACTAGGCGGGCATGGCTTGGTGGTCATGTGACCAGGTGGGTGTGGCTTGGTAGTCATATGAGCGGGCGGGTGTGTCTTGGTCATGTGACCAGGTAGGTGTGACTTGGTAGTCATATAACTAGGCGGGCATGGCTTGGTGGTCATGTGACCAGGTGGGTGTGGCTTGGTAGTCATATGAGCGGGCGGGTGTGTCTTGGTCATGTGACCAGGTAGGTGTGACTTGGTAGTCATATAACTAGGCGGGCATGGCTTGGTGGTCATGTGACCAGGTGGGTGTGGCTTGGTAGTCATATGAGCGGGCGGGTGTGTCTTGGTCATGTGACCAGGTAGGTGTGACTTGGTAGTCATATAACTAGGCGGGCATGGCTTGGTGGTCATGTGACCAGGTGGGTGTGGCTTGGTAGACATATGAGCGGGCGGGTGTGTCTTGGTCATGTAACCAGGTAGGTGTGACTTGGTAGTCATATAACTAGGCGGGCATGGCTTGGTGGTCATGTGACCAGGTGGGTGTGGCTTGGTAGTCATATAACTTGGCGGGCATGGCGTGGTGGTCATGTGACCAGGTGGGTGTGGCTTGGTAGTCATATGAGTGGGCGGGTGTGTCTTGGTCATGTGACCAGGTAGGTGTGACTTGGTAGTCATATAACTAGGCGGGCATGGCTTGGTGGTCATGTGACCAGGTGGGTGTGGCTTGGTAGACATATGAGCGGGCGGGTGTGTCTTGGTCATGTGACCAGGTAGGTGTGACTTGGTAGTCATATAACTAGGCGGGCATGGCTTGGTGGTCATGTGACCAGGTGGGTGTGGCTTGGTAGACATATGAGCGGGCGGGTGTGTCTTGGTCATGTGACCAGGTAGGTGTGACTTGGTAGTCATATAACTAGGCGGGCATGGCTTGGTGGTCATGTGACCAGGTGGGTGTGGCTTGGTAGACATATGAGCGGGCGGGTGTGTCTTGGTCATGTGACCAGGTAGGTGTGACTTGGTAGTCATATAACGAGGCGGGCATGGCTTAGTGGTCATGTGACCAGGTGGGTGTGGCTTGGTAGTCATATAACTTGGCGGGCATGGCTTGGTAGTCATGTGACCAGGTGGGTGTGGCTTGGTAGACATATGAGCGGGCGGGTGTGTCTTGGTCATGTGACCAGGTAGGTGTGACTTGGTAGTCATATAACTAGGCGGGCATGGCTTGGTGGTCATGTGACCAGGTGGGTGTGGCTTGGTGGTCATGTGACCGGGTGGGCATGGCTTGGTAGTCATATGACCGGGGGCATGGCTTGGTGGTCATGTGACTGGGTGGGCGGTCATGGCCAAGTCGACGTCACAATGTAAAAGCAGCTGGACTTCACACAAAATGTCCCTTGCAACAAGCAGGAACCTCACAGAGTCACAGAGAGCTCAAAAACCAACTATTATACTTTACACAAAAATAGCACAAAAGCTGCACAACTGACTCACACACAATGTAAAAGCAGCTGGACTTCACACAAAACGGCCCCCTGCAACAAGCAGGAACCTCATAGACAATCAGGCATAGCCGAACTTTTTAAAAAACTTTTTTAAAGCATTTTTTCTTACAACTGGTTCAGGTGAATAGATAGTAAAAAATGTTTTAAAAAAGTAAAAAAAAATTCCAACAATCGGGAGGCACAGCTGATCATCAGAATGTTTTTTTTAAAACTTTTTAAAGCGTTTTTTACTACCGGTCTGGGCGAACTGGCCCAAACTGATAGCATTTCACTCCTGGTAGGAAGGGACCTTGGAGGTCTTCTAGTCCAACCCCATGCTCAAGCAGGGGATCCTAAACCATTCCAGACAAATAACTGTCCAGTCTCTTTCTGAAAACCTCCAGTGATGGAGCACTCACAACTTCTGGAGACAAACCGATCCACAGCCTTTGACTGTGCCAAGTACACAATTGTTGGTTGGGTTGAACAAATGGGTTGGAGAAATTGGACATTAATCTGCCATTAGTGCAAATTTTCACCCCTCTACCAAGGTTCTTCAAGAAAATATTTTTGCTCGATAGGGACCTGACAATTAAGACTACCTGCCCCTAATGTTTTTCCCTTCGTTTCCCTCACTGTTTGTCCATTCAGATTGTTTAAATGGAAATAAGAGTTTTCACAAATACTTTTGGCTCATCGGTTGTCGGTGCTCCCACAGTTGAAATGGTTTCAGTTTTGGAAACCTAGTGATCAGCTTGATATCTATGGAGATTCTCAGTCACCCAAGTCACGGTTGTCCCAAAGGTGCTTTTTCAAGAGGCAACTGGGTTTTCTGTGTTTTCTTTAAAGCAGTTTCACTTCCCAGCCAAGAAGCTTCTTCAGTTCTGCTGAAGAAGTCCAGTTGCCTCTTGAAAAAGTCCAGTTGCCTCTTGAAAAAGTCCAGTTGCCTCTTGAAAAAGCACCTTTGGGAAATTTATCAGCCTGACTTTTTTGAAATGTTGGACACACCAACACGACACACCAACAACCGTGGCCTCCTTAGTTCTAACCAGGCATACACAACAGAACCAGTGGTGGGATTCAGCCAGTTCGGGGCGGTTTAGGCGAAGCGGTTGCTAAATTACTGGCTGTCTCCCTCCCTTCCTGCACCGCCCCTTCCAGGAGTCCCCACACACCCCGTTTTGGCTCCCAAGTAAGTGCAGGGAGGTCTACTAGGCCCAAAGCAGATGTGGGGGGCCGGTGTGAACCCCCCATTGCCCGTTTTTGCTGCCAAGTGGCTGCAGGAAGACCTCCTAGACCCAAAATAGGGCATGGTGGCAGTGGCTCCCCCCCCCACAGCCCATTTTGGCTCCCAGGGGATGCAGGAGGCCTAGTGCTGCCTATCTCACCCCCTGGCTATGTCCACCATCCCCTTGCCTACTCAGTCAGTCATTAGGGCAGAGAACCAGTTGTTAAATTATTTGAACCCCACCACTGACGGGAACACAAAACAGTGCAAAGCCACGAATGCTATAGCCGCAGAGTTTCTCTCTCTTTCTCTCTGTGTTAAATGGTCACACCTTCCCCCCCCCTCTTAATGGGTGTGTGGACACAACAGACCCCATAGCGAAAATAAGATTCCTTTTGTAAGCTGTGGAATTCTACATTTCATTTCCCTGTTTAACCAAGACGGTGCAAAATTGTTTAGCAAAGTCAAGTCTGCTCAGGATTCTTTCTGCTTTGTTTACAAATGACTGGGCTCTAATGCAGCTCAGCGGGAGTGTGATTTGCATGCAGCAGTGATACAAAGCGGTTATTTCATTTAATTTTAGCCTTCCACCGAAGGCTAGCTGGCGTGTTTTTCCTCCACTTTGTATTCCCAAGACAACCCTGAATGTTGAGTCAGGCTGAGGAAGAAGAACTGATCCAAGGTCACTCTAATGCGTGAGTGATGATTGCGTTTGAGGTCATTTGGAACAGAAAATATTGATATACTAGCTGACAATCCGGCCTTGCCTGGATATTTAATTATAGGGGGAAAATGTCCGGGCCAAATGTAATTTCTAATGTTGGATTTTCCCCCTTACCAGAGGAGCCTCCTTGTGGAGTACTGTGAAGCCGTTACCATGGCAACTCCACTGCGCTGTACAGTAGAAGCAATTTTACGGCAGTACAGTAGAAGCCATTTTCAGGCACAACAGGCTGTATTTTAACAGAAGACACAACCCGAGGGGTGTTAGGGGGGGTCTTACCCCCAGTATTCGCTCACCCATCCAAATCATCAGAACCAGGTGTTCCCATCACTTCCATGGCCACAGGTGTATAAAATCAAGTCCCTAGGCATGCAGACTGTTTTTACAAACATTTGTGAAAGAAGGGGTCGCTCTCAGGAGCTCAGCGAACTCCAGCGTGGAACTGTGATAGGATGCCACCTATGCAACAAATCCAGTCGTGAAATTTCCTCGCTCCTAAACATTCCACAGTCAACTGTCAGCTGTATTATAAGAACGTGGAAGTGTTTGGGAATGACAGCAACTCAGCCACGAAGCGGTAGGCCACGTAAACTCGTCCGACACCAGTGTGTGACCTCACAAATGCAAATTCTGGATGAATGGTCAAAAATTCCCATAAACACACTCCTAAACCTTGTGGAGAGCCTTCCCAGAAGAGTTGAAGCTGTTATAGCTGCAAAGGGTAGACCGACATCATATTGAACCCTATGGATTAGGAATGGGATGCCACATATATATATGTATTTGTGTTACAACCCCTGGTATGCCCAAATATGGGAGGAAGCTCACTACTCCCCCTTTCTATCCTTCAGCTCATTACAGAAAACCATCCAGGCAGAAAACCATATTTTTTATTTTTAATGTTGCCTTTTTATATTTGTGTTATATTTGTGCTGATAAATAAATAAAGGGAGACTAGTATAGATCTATTTCAAGCTATTTAGAGCTAAATAGCTTGAAATAGATCTATACTAGTCTCCCTTTATTTATTTATTTATTTATCAGCACAAATACAACACACACACACACACCAATTTGGATTCCAATTTTACCCACCTCGGAAGGATGGAAGGCTGAGTCAGCCTTGAGCCTGGTGACCTCAAATATAATAACCACATTATGGTGAACTCACCATGTCCTGGTGATTGGCCCAAAGTCACCCAGTCGACTTTCATGCCTAAGGCGGAAATAGAACTCACCATCTCCTGGTGATTGGCCCAGATGTTTGTGTGTCTTTTTGTAAAAACAAAAAAACAAAAGCAGAAAATCTGGCTTCCTCCTTGAAAACTGTCTTGATCTTGACATCATCCAAACCTCTGGATGTTCCACAATGGTTCATTACTCTTTTCCAGATCTTTATTGTGGCTTTTATTCTTTCCAGCCCAATAAGCTAGTTGATAGTATACAAGTGGTGAGATGATGCTCTGACAACTGAGCTGGACACCATTGACCCAACCATTCTCCCTCCCTCCATCCCTTCTCTCTCTCTCTCTCTTTCTTTCCTTCTCTCTCTCTCTCCCTCTCTCTCTCTCTCTTCCTTTCCTTCTCTCTCCCCTTTGTTTATTTCCTTTTCACTCCCCTTCCTTCCTTCCCTTCTCTCTTCCCTTTCTTTCCATCCTTCTTTCTCCTTTCTTTCTTTCTTTCTTTCTTTCTTTCTTTCTTTCTTTCTTTCTTTCTTTCCCTTCTCTTTCCCCTTTCTTCCTTTCTTTTCTTCTCTCCCCTTCTTTACTTCTCTTTCTTTCTTTCCTTCTCTCTCCCCTTCCTTCCTTTCTCTCTCCCCTTCCTTTCTTTCCTCTCTCCCCTTTCTTTCCTTCTTTCTTTCCTTCCTTCATTTCCTTCTCTTTCACCTTCTTTTCTTCTTTCTTTCTTTCTTTCTTTCTTTCTTTCTTTCTTTCTTTCTTTCTTTCTTTCTCTTTCCTTCTCTCTCCCCTTCCTTCCTTCCTTCCTTCCTTCCTTTCTTTCTTTCCTTCCTTCCTTTTCTCTCCCCTTTCTTTGTGTTTCTTTCTGTCTTTCTTTCTTTCTGTCTGTCTTTCTTTTTCTTTCTTTCTGTTAAACGACATCCCCAAAGAAGCACACTTTCATTTGCTTCTTTTTTTTAATCAGCAACATTTGGCTAATGACCTGACATCCTCCTCTGAAGCAGCTGTTAAATCCCTGCGGTATGTCACCCTCACTTTATAAAAATAGATACTACATTGTTAAAAATTAAGCAGACATCACTATAAAATTAGAAGGAAAGGGCAGTTGTGAACACATCTGGTGCTTTTTTGAGGCAGCCAGGAAATGTACAGCATGGCAGAACGCTGACATACACATTTCACTCGCTCACCCAATGCTATGCCAAAGCAGTGAAACTTGTAAGAGTTCTACCGATTTCTTCTCTTGGTCAAATATTATCCATTATCTTTTTACATTTTAACGGATTGAGTCGAGTGAACGGGCAGCGTTCCAGATTTTGCTGGTTTAAGTCAGCTTGACACAACGTAAGGATTTATCGGGTGCAAAGACAAAGTCAGGCTGGCAGGGATTTCTTGAATTTTAACAGAATTTCATTGGCAAGATCTGTAAGGCAGCTATCAATGCAGAAGGAGACCAATGCCCTCTGGATTCTGCATTGTCCTTGCCAAATTTCAAAACTCCAGGAAAGGAGCCAAAAGGGGCCACGGGTGGGGAGCCATCACCTCCACACCCCATTTTGGGCCTAGTAGGCCTTCCTGCACTTACCTGGGAGCCAAAACGGGGTGTGTGGGGACTCCTGGAAGGGGCGGTGCAGGAAGGGATGGAGCCAGCCAATAATTTAGCAACCGCTTCGCCTAAACCGCCCCGAACTGGCTGAATCCTACCACTGGTTCTGGTGCGCTAACAGTATGCATGGCTAGAACTAAGGAGGCCACGGTTGTTGGTGTGTCGTGTTGGTGTGTCCAACATTTCAAAAAAGTCAAGCTGATAAATTTCCCAAAGGTGCTTTTTCAAGAGGCAACTGGACTTTTTCAAGAGGCAACTGGACTTTTTCAAGAGGCAACTGGACTTCTTCAGCAGAACTGAAGAAGCTTCTTGGCTGGGAAGTGAAACTGCTTTAAAGAAAACACAGAAAACCCAGTTGCCTCTTGAAAAAGCACCTTTGGGACAACCGTGACTTGGGTGACTGAGAATCTCCATAGATATCAAGCTGATCACTAGGTTTCCAAAACTGAAACCATTTCAACTTTGGGAGCACCGACAACCGATGAGCCAAAAGTATTTGTGAAAACTGCTTCTCCCGAACCGGCTGAATCCCACCACTGGTTCTGGTGGGCTAACAGTATGCATGGTTAGAATTTTTCACATGCTATAATTTATGGATATCAGGACAGCACAACTTCATCCCTGGGGAGGTGGCCTGCTGAAGTGAGAGAGCAGAGTGACATTTGTTAATTATCAAATCGTAGGCAGTGCCTTGAACTGAACAAGATTTTTCCCAACCATCATCAGCCTCACAATATTCTCTGTAGCAAGAAGAGAAAACAGCAGCGATACAAAAATGCCAGCAAAGGAATTCTTTTCCATTTAATAAGGAACGCAGATAGTCCTCAACTCACAACAGTTCGTTTAGTGACCGTTCAAAGTTACAACGGCACTGAAAAAAAGCAACTTATGATCATTTTTTCACCCTTATGACCATTGCAGCAATGCCATGGTCATGTGCTCGAAATTAAGATGCTTGTCAACTGCTTCATATTTGGCCGTGAGCGAACCGGCAATAGTGACAGTTGCACACCCATCCCTGGGGGGTCATGTGATCGCCTTTTGTGACCTTGTGACAAGTAAAGTCAAGGGGGAAGCCCGGGTTAAACCGTGTTACTAACTTAACAATTGCCATGACTCACTTAACGACAGCAGCGAGAAAGGTTGTAAAATGGGGCAAAACTCACTTAACAACTTTCTCACTTAGCAACAGAAATTTTGGGCTCCATTGTTATCGTAACTCGAGGACTACCTGTAGATCATTTGGATTAAACATATTTTTGAGAAAGGTGCATTTTGCTACTATTGGATAAAATATTCATATTGCATATTTTGTTGTCCTTGGTGCTCTCTGAGCTTGGTTGTTTTCTTGCAGATGTTTCATTACCAAACTAGGTCACATCATCAGGGGTATAGTGTGGAGTAGCACTGATAAAACATCTCCAGAAAGCAGCCAAGTGCAGAGAGCACCAAGGACCCCACAATTCAACCCAGAGATAAAAATATTATCCTTTATTATGTTTATTTAGAACCGGTTCGGGGGTGTGGCAGGCCGAGCTTCTACCTACTCAGCCAAACTGTTACGAACCGGTAGGAATCTGTCTCTGTCACCAACCCAGAAAGTTGGTCAGACTGCATCGTCTTCAGAACACATTTCCAAAGATTAGCTTTATGCCCAGCGTGTTATTGTACCTAGAGAGCTGCAGAGATGACAAGGATATTTATTAATAAAGGCATTTTCCCCAAGTCAATTCAGCTTTGCTAAAAAAAAATATGCAAAATGGTATGCTAAAAATGTGCAACATCTAATTGTAAATTTCCTGAATTAGAAACCGTTACTTTGCTTGTCTAAGTCATTCAGCCTCAGACGTACTTGGAAAAGTCACACTACTGCAGTCTTTGTATGTTTGTCACATTGTGTGTGTGTGTGTGTGTGTGTGTGTGTGTTTGTGTTTGTGTGTGTGTGTGTGTGTCTTTCTGGGTTCTAGTTCTGGATTCATCTTTGGAGAAGCTTGTTTAATGGTGGGTAGACTTTAGGAGAAACTCTCCAATACTACCAGCTCTTACAATACTAGACAACAGAGTATCAACAGTAGAGACCTTCAGGTTTCTGGGTTCTATCCATTTCTCAAAACTTAAAATGGACATCTAACATCCAAAATGTCATGAAAAAAGCACAAAAAAGAATGTTCTTTCTGCACCAACTCAGGAAGCCCAAACTGCCCTAAGACCTGCTGATTCTGTTCTACAGAGGAATTCTTGAGTCTTGTCATCTGCACCTCCATAACTGTCTGGTTTGGTTCTGCACCCCAACAAGACAGACACGGACTTCAGAGGATAATCAGAACTGCAGAAAAAACAATGGCTGCCTACCTGCCTTCCATTGAGGACCTGTACACACTGCACGAGTCAAAAAGAGGGCAGTGAAAATATCTACAGACCCCTCGCATCCTGGACATAAATTGTTTCAACTGCTACCCTCAAAACGATGCTATAGAGCACTGCACACCAGGACAACTTGATACAAGGACAGTTATTTCCCAAACGCCATCACTCTGATAAACAAATCATTCCCTCGCCACTGTCAAGCTATTTACTAAGTCTGCATTACTATTACTATTAATCTTCTCATCGTTCCTATCTCCCATCTCCTCCCACTTATGACTGCAGGACTGTAACTTTGTTGTTTGTATCCTTATGATTTATATTTATTGTTTCCTAGTATGATTTGATTGCTCATTTGTACCCTATGACTCTCATTAAGTGCTGTACCTTATGATTCATGATGCATATATCTCATCTTTTATGTACACTGAGAGCATATGCACCAAAGACAAATTCCTTATATATCCAATCACATTTGGCCAATAAAGAATTCTCTTGTATTCTGTCCTATTCTGTCCTATTCTGTCCTATTCTGTCCTATTCTGTCCTATCCTATCCTATCCTATCCTATCCTATCCTATCCTATCCTATCCTATTCTAAAGGTACCTGCATTGTAAAGTTTGCAAATGGAAGGAAAATTGTTGTTGCTTTTTTTGTGGGGGTTGTGTGAAGACCATGAGAACATTTCTTTATCTTGGATTGCAATTTTGAAGATGTCAACATCATTTTAACGTTCACTTACTTTTTCAAGATATTGCCAAGTTCCTCTTATCAGATGCGTGTTGAAGCATGCAGAATATCTGGCGCAAAGTCTCTTTTCCTGATGTGGTTTATCGCGTGAACAAAATCGCCGCCCAAAGAGGGGGGGTGCAATATTTTTTACTAGAATCTGCCACAAATGGGCAGGAATCTAGAAAGCCGTTGAGTCACCGTGGCCTTCAGGCGGCTGGTTGCTGCAGACCAGGATTTCCATCATCTGGCCTGCAAGGGGTTAATTACATAGTACATATGGTAAATCCATCTGTCACACATAATAGCTTCCTTACCTCCATCATCTCTTTCATTTGTGACATTTTATCTCTGAGTCAGATCCAATCCAACTGCCTTGAGAGCCATCAAAAAAATCATGCCCGGTCAATGGCTCCAATGGCTCAAGCTTATGGGAATTGAAGTCTAGCAAATGTGGAGAACACAAACTTACTCATAATGTAGAGAATGGTATTCTAGCTATTCCTGACAACCTCTTATTCCCCGCCGCACTCCCCGACATGCCCTTGATTGATTGTTCTTACTGAGGTTGACTCAGCCTTCCATCTTTCCGAGGTCGATAAAATGTGGACCCAGATTGTTGGGGGCAATAGGCTTACTCTGTGAACCATTTAGAGAGGGCTGGAAAGCACGATGAAGTGGCATTTAAGTCCAAGCGCTATTGCTGTCTGTCCTTCCGTCCTTCCGTCCGTCCTTCCTTCCTTCCTTCCTTCCTTCCTTCCCTCCCTCCCTCCCTCCCTCCCTCCCTTCCTTTCCCTCTTATTCCCTTTCCCATTCGTCTTCCTGGTGATGGAGTGGTCAGAATGCAGTATTGCAGGCTAACTCTGCCCACTGCCATCAGTTCGATCGAGCCCCGAGTCCCTTGTGGAGAGGGAGCGGCTAACAAATTAAATAAATTGAAATTGAAATTGATCCTGACCACTCAAGATTGACTCAGTCCTCCATCCTTCCAGATTGTTGTGGGCAATAGGCTGAGTCTGTTAACCGCTTAGAGAGGGCTATGAAGCCCTCTGAAGCGGTATATGTCCAAGTAATATTGCCATTGTTGTGTGTGAGACTAAGTCTGCCCTATTATCTCCATTACAGCTTCTCAGCAAGGCCTTTGGATTTATCCATGCATGTTGCAACCCAGGGGCTGAAATGACAACACAAGATCCCTGCTTTTCTTACTGAGTTCCCTTCATCCCCACACAACAGTTAATTCAGTAGTGTCCGTTGGATTTTTGATGTCAGCCACTGTTGTAGTGGCAACCAGCCATCCTTCCCTTAAGGTCTGTTAGGGAATTGCGTGGCCGGTGTCCAAGAGGAGTCAGAGACGCTGACACAAGCTTGTAGTTTCACATCAATAAATATATTTAACATCGATATTTAGAGCAAACAAGATAGCCAGGCGCATCACTAACATCATGAGGTAAATCGCAGAGCCCACAGAATAAAAAGGCGGGAAAAATGGGAAACTCCCCCTCCACACCCACAGCAGCCAATCACAGCACAGGCAGGAGCCAGGGCTCTGGTACTAATCAACCACAACTGCGTGTTTTGCCTCACAGGACATCCTCACTGTTCCAGCGACTAAATGGAAATATCTTAACAAAGTCCCCTGTTCCAAGTGAGATCTAATGTTTCTGTTCCAGTGGACACCATCTCTCCTAGCCAACTACCTTTTCAGAAGTTGTAAATGCTCCAAAACGTGAAGTTTTGAAGAGACTGGACAATCGCCCGTCTGAAATAGGATAGGATCTCCCACTTGAGCAGTTGGCTGGATTAGAAGACCTCCGAGGTCCCTTCCACTTCTGTTATTCTGTTCTGTTCAGCATCCCTATGGTCACATGATCAAAATTCGGAGGTTTGGCAACTGACTCATATTTATGACAGTTGCAATATCCCGGGGTAAAACGATCCCTTTTTTGGCTGCCTTCTGACAAACCGAATCAATGGAGAAGCCAGTTTCAATTAACGACCGTGTTACTGAATTCCCAACTGCAGTGATTCAATAAGCATCATGGCAAGAAAGGTCATAAAATGGAGCAAAACCCCTTCGACAGCAGTCTCGCTGAGCAGCAGAGATTTTGGGCTCAATCGTGGTCATAATATGCCTAGGACTACCTGTTTTATGCCCGGTGGTGGGATTCAGCCAGTTGGCACCACTTCGGGAGAAGCAGTTTGGTGAACTGATTGTTGGAAGAAATCGTTAGGGTGGAGAACCGGTTGTTAAATTATTTGAATTCCACCCCTCGTTATGCCCCACATCATCGCCATTTTCATTAAAAGCGGCAGCAATCTCTGGATTCTGCATCTGTAGATTTGATCCCTACAAATCTGCTCTATTTTTAATTTTTATTTTTTTAAAAAAGCACCTCTTAAATTATCCCGCTATGAGATTTGGGTTTTGCTTGTCCTCTTTCTCTATCCCAATTCTTCCTGACCTTTTCTGTTCTGCTAATGATCAAAATGCATTTTTGATGCAAGAGGCAGGCCTGCACCATTTTAAAACCTTGGGATGACAGTGGAGGCTTAAGGGCTCATAATTGTGTATTAAGTCATTCCCCTTGAATGCATGACCTTATTACTTGGAATTATTTCACGTCAGGCCCATGATCTCTTTTACTTGTTTGCTTTAAATAACAACAGGATAGAGAGAGACAGACAGAGAGAGAGAGAGGGATGGAGGGAGGGAGAGAGAGAGGGGGGGGGAGAGGGAGAGGAAGAGAGAGAGATAGAGAGATTTCAGCCAGCCAATATTTGCTAATGGAAAGGGTCAGGGATGATGAGGTGGAATGTCCATTTTAGAGGTAGCACCTATGTGAGTCCTGGCAGCTGGGGATACAAGTGCAAGGATAATTTAGTCTTATTGTGGGATAAGGGGATGAAGAAGAAGAGGATGGAGTAGAAGAGGAAGATGAAGAGGAGGAAGAGGATGATGAAGAAGAAGATGGTGATGAAGAAGAAAATGAAGAGGATGAAATATAGGAGGACAAAATAGGATGATGAAGATGATGATGAAGTGGATGAAGAGGATGAAGAAGAAGATGGTGATGAGGAAGAGGATAAAGTAGAAGAGGATGAAGATGAACAACAAGAAGAGGATGACATAGAACAGGATGAAGAAGAAGATGAATAACAGAGTAGGAAGGGACCTTGGAGGTCTTCTAGGCCAACTCCCTGCTCAAGCACGAAACCCTATACTATTTCCGACAAATGACCGTCCAATCTCTTCTTAAAAACCTCCGGTGTTGGAGCACCTACATCTTCTGGAGGCAAGTCCAACATTTCTCCTCAGTTCTAGATTGGTTCCCTCCTTGATTAGTTCCCATCCATTGCTTCTTGTCCTACTTTCTGGTGCTTTAGACAAGGAAAGCAGACTAAATGTGCAATGGCTTTCGACACAGATTGGAGAGGTTCAAAGGACAGATTAGGTATCGATTACATGCATACTGAAGAGAGGGGAAAAAATAAGTAAACATTTGGATTTCCACGGAGGATGTTTACCTGGATTGTGTTTTTTTCTCCAATTTAGGATCTCTAATGTATTTGTCTTTCAGAGTTTTCTTTTCCTTGTGCTTTAAATCTTAAAAATAGAAATGGACCTGAGATAGCTACAGAGACAGAGAGATAGGCAGAAAGAGACAGATGACAGAAATATTAGATAGATAGATACGTATATAGATGATAGATAGATAGATAGATAGATAGATAGATAGATAGATAGATAGATAGATAGATGATAGATAGATGGATAGATGATAGACAGAGAGATACACACACACACACACACAGAGAGAGAGAGAGAGACAGACAGACAGACAGACAGACAGACAGACAGACAGACAGACAGAGACAGACAGATAGACAGACATGAAAGAAATTCATAATATTTCAACTGCAATAGTATCGGATGAAATCATCTTTTTTTCCCCTCAAACGAAGGAGTATAATTTTTATGTAGTCAACTTTTCACGCGAAAAGAAAAGCAAGCTGCCTGCCTTAATGCAATGTTCATCATAGAGAAAACAAGATGAAGCAAAATATAGTCCTTTCCCATCTGCTCCAATGGGGCACGTGGTTAGATGATTTGCTTTAATAAAGTATGATCTGATTCCGCAGAACGTCACAAAAAGAAAAGGATTTTTTTTATCGTAATAGGGAGAGAAGGATGGGTTCATTTTGCATTGCACAGTATCTCCCTGGCCAACACTGAATTCCGCTGATAAGCTGCAAAACAAAATCACACACACACACAGAGAAACAGACACACACACACACAGACACAGACACGGGTGTTTACCCCTGCACTATGGATACAATGATGACAATATCGGATTGCCCATACTGTTCCCAAAATATTGTATTTCAACATCATTTATCATAAGGAACTTATCTGCAGCATTCATGGCAATGCAATTATTTTATTTGATTAGTTTCGATGCCTAGAGGTAGGGGCTTAATCAAGTATATATTTATTTATTAAGCAACTCTGGGCAGCCCTCAGCAAACAACTATGCCATAGGATGTACTATTTATCTATTTATTTATTCACATATTTAATTTACATCTCGCCTATTATTTTTATAACATGCATGGCAGAGACACAAAAATTAGCTGGCCGGCATGTGCAGTGGAGCTGAGCTGGGGCAATGGCGTCTCCTTCTCCTTTAAAACATCAGTATGCGATAAAGTCTTTGGATGCTCAGAGCAGACGTACCGTATTTTTCAGCCTATAAGACGCACCATTTTCCCTCAAAAAAGAGGCTGAAAATCTGGGTGCGTCTTATACACCGAATACAGCATTTTTGGCCTCCTGAAACCTCGCGCCCTTTGCAAAAATGGACATGCATAGCCTTTAGGAGGCTTGCAAAGAGCTCCTGGGGGCTGGCGAGGGCAAAAGTGAGTGAAAAAGGCCATTTTTTTGCCCCCTCAGCCCCCAGGAGCACTTTGACAAAAGATGGGCCTGTTTTGATGCAAAACGGGTCGTTTTTTGCTCATTTCCCCCCTCCCCAGCTCCCCCAGCCCCCAGGAGCACTCTACAAGCCTCCTAAAGGCTATGCATGCTCCCTTTTTTTGACAAAAAACGGGCCCATTTTTGGGAGGGCTGCAGAGTGCAAAACCTTTTTTTTTAATTTGACTCTTCAAAATAATAGTGTGTCTTATACTCCGGTGTGTCTCATACTCTGAAAAATTTGTCCTCAAAGGATAAAATCCCTCCATCTCCCTGAGTGGTTCTTGCATCTGAGCGGGATTCTCGCGCTTTCTTCCTAGGAAAGGGAAGAGGCTGGCGGAGAGAGAGATCTCACCTTTCCTTGTGCAGTAACATGGCTAACATGGTCAGTTTTTTCATCCAATCTTCCAGGCTGTCTCAGAGTCGCTAAGAAGGACGCCGAGATCTGCAGCGAAGTTGAATCCCAAGTAGCTCTCCCTTATAGGTGAGGTCTTCACCTCACCTGGAGAAGAAAGTCTTTTGACTTTATTTCTGAGCAATTGCTCTAATCCAACCATTTATCCAGACAAGGGTCCCCAATCTTTCGGACCTCAGGGACCACCGAATTCATAATTTTAAATCCCGCAGATGGCTAATATGATTTGCCTAATGACCAGCTGGGTGGGCGTGGCTAGGTGGTCATGTGACAGGGTGGGCGTGGCCAACTTGATGTCACTCACATCAAGGGGCGCCTCGCCGGCCTCTACTCACCCCTCCCCTCCCAGCCACTCCTCCCCTGCTCGCCTGGGCTCCTTAGGGCCCCAACAGGAAGCAGTTGCTGGAGCTAAGCAGCAACCATGAGAAAGAGTTGGCAAAAGAGCTCAGTTCAAATTGGATCTGACCAAGAAGTAGGCTCAGCAGAAGCACCTCGCTGAGGACTAGGAGCATAGGCTTTCCAAGCAGAGGGAAGAGTGCAAGGCCAGGTACCGCCCTCCCCTCCGAACTGCATAAAAAGACCCCGAAGAGGGAGACTCTCTGCAGCAACACAAGCGTTCATTGCACGTATCCAGCCCAGGGGCCGTAGTTTGAGGACCCCTGATTTAGTGCAATATAAAAAATGCAAATAATTTTTCTGTGGACCACCAAAATTTTCAAAATCAGTGGTCCACAGACCACCAGTTGGTGACCACTGATCCAGAGGCCAGCTTAGACCCTCATTTTCCTCCAGACTTTCTTGAACACACCAGTCATTTATATCATACAATACAATACAATACAATACAATAGCAGAGTTGGAAGGGGCCTTGGAGGTCTTCTAGTCCAACCCCCTGCCTAGGCAGGAAACCCTATACCTTTTCAGACAAATGGCTATCCAACATCTTCTTAAAGACTTCCAGTGTTGGGGCATTCACAACTTCTGGAGGCAATTTCTGTTCCACTGATTAATTGTTCTAACTGTCAGGAAATTTCTCCTCAGTTCTAAGTTGCTTCTCTCCTTGATTAGTTTCCACCCATTGCTTCTTGTTCTACCCTCAGGTGCCTTGGAGAATAGTTTGACTCCCTCTTCTTTGTGGCAACCCCTGAGATATTGGAGCACTGCTATCATGTCTCCCCTAGTCCTTCTTTTCATTAAACTAGACATACGCAGTTCCTGCAACCGTTCTTCATATGTTTTAGCCTCTAGCCCCCTAATCATCTTTGTTGCTCTTCTCAGCACTCTTTCTAGAGTCTCTGCGGAGGAGGAAGAGGATGGAAGGGAGGAAGAATGGAAAGAAAAAAGGTAGGGAAGTGGAGGAGGAAGAGGAAGAAATGAAAAAGAATGGAAAGAAAGAATGGAAAGAAGAAAGGTAGGGAAGTGGCTATTCAACATCTTCTTAAAGACTTCCAGTGTTGGGGCATTCACAACGTCTGGAGGCATAGCCTTTAGGAGGCTTGTAGAGTGCTCCTGGGGGGAGGGGCTCAAAAACAAGCAAAAAACAGCCCATGTTTTGCAAAAATGGGTCCATATTTGGTCAAAAAAGGGCATGCATGGCCTTTAGGAGGCGTATAGAGTGCTCCTGGGGGCTGGGGGGGGGAATTGAACGTAAAATGGCCCATTTTCTGTTCATTTCTGCCCTCCCCAGAGCCCAGGAGCACTCTGGAAGCCTCCTAAAGGCTCTGCACGGCCATTTTTGTGAAGGGGGCGGGGTTTCAGGAGGCCACAAATGCTGTATTCAGTGTATAAGACGCATCCAGATTTTCAGCCTCTTTTTTGAGGGAAAAAAGTGCACCTTATACTCCGAAAAATACGGTATTCAGTTGAACTGTACCTTACCGTACCGGTAGGAACCCACCCCTTGTGGCAGGCCTGGGTCACTGCCAGTTCCAGCCACCCAGGCTGCCAAATCACTACCGGTTCGGCCGAACCGTTCCGAACCATTAGGAACCCACCCCTGAAATGGGTCCCTCCAAGCAAAGAGGCCAGGATCTCGTCACAGGATCTCAGATCTGCAGATCCGCCGAACCCAGATTGTGCAAGGGACCCACTCGTAAAGAGAACAAAGCCATTTTTTTTTTTAAAAAAAAAATTAAGCTGGAAACAACTTGCAGAGAACTGAACTGTCTGTGTGCACGAAAGTCTAGAAATTTAGCAAACAATTAAGAAGTCTCTTCCACCCCCCCCAGAAAAATCGATCAGGCTAAATTATCTGCCACAAGAGAAGCGGATCTTAATGGGATTTTTTTTGCTGTGGGCTGCCTTGCTCGTTCGTGGGGTGGGGGGAGGGTTTGGATCGTGGAAACATCTCCAGAATGGGAAAGGCTTCATCCAATAGGAAGCTGTTGCAGAAATAAATGTCACGTCGGGATGCAATTACAAAGCCAACATTGATTGCTGCGAGTAATCAATAAGAGACACTCAAGTGTTTCCCCCCCTGCAGGACTGCGAAACAATAAATTGGATTCGCAGAAAAATAATCCTCCAGTACAGAAGACGCTGGTTCCATTTTGAGAGGGTTTCTTTTTCATTCCATATACAGGTAGTCCTTGAATTATGACTGCAATTGGGACGGGGAGGCCTGTTGCTAAATGAGACACCCCTTAAGCAAGTCGTGCCCAGTTTTATGATGTTTTTGCCAAGGTGGTTAAGTGAATGACATATAGTTCTTAAAGGTAAAGTTAAGGTTCCCCTTGCATATATGTGCTAGTCGTTCCAGACTCTAGGGGGCGGTGCTCATTTCCATTTCAAAGCTGAAGAGCCAGCGCTGTCCGAAGACGTCTCTGTGGTCATGTGGCTGGCATGACTCAATGCCGAAGTTGCATGGAACACTGTTCCCTTCCCACCAAAGGTGGTCCCTATTGTTCTACTTGCATTTTTACCTGCTTTCGAACTGCTAGGATGGCAGAAGCTGGGACAAGTCACGGGAGCTCACTCCATTACGCGGCGCTAGGGATTTGAACTGCCGAACTGCCGACCTTTCTGATCGACAAGCTCAGCGTCTTACCCACTGAGCCACCATGTCCCTATATAGTTCTTAAGGGAGTCCAATTTCTCCCATTGCCTTTCCTCGTCAGAAGTTTGCGGGAAAAGTCGCAAATAGTGATCATGTGACTTGGGACATCGAAACTGTTGTAAGTATACGCCAGTTGCCAACCACCTGAATTTTGATCACATGATGGTGGGGACTCTTTGACAGTCGTAAGTCCAAGGACTGGTTATAAGTCACGGTTTTCAGTGCTGTCGTAACTTCGAAAGGTCCTTAAATGAATGATTGTTAAGGGCTATCTGCATTCCACCAAATTACAGGTAGTCCTCGACTTACGAAGGTTCATTTAATGACCATTAAAAGTTACAATGGCACCGAAGGAAGTGATTTGTGAACGTTTTTCACACTTATGACTGTTGCAGTTTCCCCATGGCCACGTGAAAAAAATTCAGATGCTTGGCAACTGACTCGTATTTATGACCGTAGCAGTATCCTATAGTCACGTGATCCTCTTTTGCGACCTCCTGACAAGCAATGTCAAAGGGGAATCCAAATTCACTTAAAAACCATGTTACTCACTTAACAAATGCAACGATTCCCTTAACAACTGTGGCAAGATCACCAGGAATCTGTGAGTTCTAATCCCACTTTAGGCATGAAAGACAGCTGAAAGACTTTTGAGCCAATCACCAGGAGTCTGTGAGTTCTAATCCCGCTTTAGACATGAAAGACAGCTGGGTGATTTTGGGCCAATCACTAGGAGTCTGTGAGTTCTGATCCCGCCTTAGACATGAAAGACAGCTGGCTGATTTTGGGCCAACTACCAGGAGACGGTGAGTTCTAGTCCTGCCTTAGACATGAAAGACAGCTGGGTGATTTTGGGCCAATCACCAGGAGTCTGTGAGTTTTAGTCCCGCCTTAGACATGAAAGACAGCTGGCTGATTTTGGGCCAACTACCAGGAGACGGTGAGTTCTAGTCCCGCCTTAGTGATGAGAGCTGGCTAGGTGACTTTGAACCACTCACTCTTTCTCAGCCTAACTCACCTCACAGGGTTGTTGTGGGAAAATAGGAGAAGGAAAGTGTGTTCGGGATGTTTGATGCTTTGAGTTATTTTTTTAAATATATAAATAAAGTCAAATAATACAAAATAAATAAATTTTAAAAAATTCTTGGGGTTGAAGTCTGCACACCTGAATGGTATCTTTGTTGGGAAAAATTACTTTAGCAGAACAGCGTGATGCATTCATTTAATTTCAACCCCTTCCCTACTTTCTCTGCTGTAGCATCTTCAGTTAATAAATGCTTGGTATTTGATAAACATTTTTAAAAGCCGAAAAGCACAGTGCCCTTGTGAGCTATACAATTTCTCAACTAGGTCAGGTTTTTCATATGTCAAGGAGACCATGATTAAGTTCCATTCAAATTCAAAATGCATTGTAGCAATTAATTAAATCTTACAAATTGATTTTTCAGTTGATTTTTTCCCCTCTGTGGCAGTTATCAAATTAATGATGGGAAGAAACTGGGAAGGCAAACCTACATCAGATTCTTTCCTGGATTCCTTGATAGGTGGCGAAAAATAAAGGAAAAAGGAAAAAGGAAAAAAAGAAAGAAAGAGAGAGGGAGGAGGGAAGAGGAGGAGCAGGAAGTGGAAGGAAGGAAGCAAGCAAGGAAGGAAGAATGAAAAGAAAGAATGGAAAGAAGAAAGGTAGGGAAGTGGAGCAGGAAGAGGAAGGAAGGAAGGAAGGAAGAATGGAAATAAAGTAGGAAAGAGGAGGAGAAAGGAAGGAATGAAAGAAAAATTGAAAGAAGAAAGGGGGAGAAGAGGAGAAGAAAGGAAGAATAGAGGGAAGGAGGAAAGGAAAGAAAGAAGAAAAGAAGGAAGGAGGCAGGAGGCAGGGAAGGAAGAAAGAGAGGGAGGGAAGGAAAAGAGGGAGGGAGGAAAGAAGAATAGAAGAAAAGAAAGGAGAAAGAGAAAGAGTTGGAGATAGCCCCATCCTTGGAAAAACTGAAGGCAATGGAGAAAAAGTCCTCGAGTTATGACTATAATTACGCCCATGTTGCTAAATGAGACAGTTGTTAAGTGACTTTTGCCCCATTATTACGACTTTTCTTACCACAGTTGGTAAGTGAATCACTGCAGCTGTTAAGTTAGTTACACGGTTGTTAAGTGGAACCTGGCTTCCCCACTGACTTTGCAGGTCAGAAGTTCACAAAGGCGGGACACTATGACCGTCATAAATATGAGTCAGTTGCCAAATGTATGAATTTTGATCACTGACCATGGGGATCCTGCAGCGGCCTTAAATATGAAAAATGGTCGTAAGTCACTTTTTAGAGCGCCATTGTCACTTTAAACTGTCAGTCAGCAACCTGTTGTAAATCGAGGACTACCTGGATAGCATGGCTGGCTGGGGAATTCTGGGAGTTGAAGTCCACCCGTTTTAAAGTCACCAAGATTGGAAAACCGGTTGTAGAATAATACTGTGTCTCACTAACTAGCAATAGCAATGGGACTTAAGACTTATATACCGCTTCATAGGGCTTCACGACCCTCTCTAAGCGGTTTGCAGAGTCAGCCTCTTGCCCCCAACAATCTGGGTCTTCCTTTTACCAACCTCGCAAGCAGGGGTGGGCTTCAAAAATTTTAGCAACTGATTCTCTGCCCGGTTACTGGGTAGGCATGTCCATAGACTACTGTAATGCTCTCTACATGGGGCTTCCCTTGAGATGCACTCGAAGACTGCAGTTGGTCCAGAACGCGGCCGCGCGGGTGATTATGGGGAGTACGAGATACTCCCATGTAACACCTCTCCTGCGCGAGCTGCACTGGCTTCCTGTGGTCTATCGGGTGCGTTTCAAGGTGTTGATTACCATCTTCAAAGCGCTCCATGGCACGGGACCTAGTTACCTGCGGGATCTCATCCAGCCCCATACATCCCTGCGACTGATTCGCTCCCACAGAGAGGGACTTCTCCGGGTGCCATCCACTAAGCAGTGCCAAAGGGCAGCGCCCAGGAGTAGGGTCTTCTCTGTGATGGGCCCAGCCCTCTGGAATGACCTCCCCCCGGATATTAGGATTACCACCGACCTCCGCTCCTTCCGTTCAAAACTCAAGACCCACCTTTTTCAACTAGCAGGCCTGGCTCAACCATAGTTCCATTTTACTCCTCCTGGCAATTTTTAAACTTGTAATCTCCATTGGGGTATTTAATTTTAACTTATTTTAATATTTCTATGTTATTATAATGATTGTATTGTGTTTTTATACCTCCTCCGTACAATGTGTAATTTTATAATATGTGTTTTTATTTATTGTACGCCGCCCCGAGTCCCTTTGTGGAGAGGGAGCGGCTAACAAATTTAATAAAATAATAAATAAATAAATAGTGACTGTAGCCTAGTTGGCTTCCTACACCACCATAGGGGAATTTTTGTCCTTCCTGAGCTCCGTAGGTTTTTCTCGAGCCTCTCGGAGGGCAAAAATGGCCTCCTCAGGCTCTGGGGGCCCTCTGGAGACTGGAAACAGGCCCATTTCCGGCCTCCTCAAACTTCCTGTAGGTCTGTTTTCCGTCCTCCCTGAGCCTCTGTGCGCGCTCTGCACTTAACGGCATCCAAAATGGGCCGCATGGGGACTCGTGGGAAGGGCAGGGTGGGGTGGGTGGGGCCAGCCAGGAGTGGGATTTGGGGGTTCTCTGAACTGCACAGAATCTTAGCTAGAGGTTCTCCCGAACTCGGAAGGATGGAAGGCAGAGTCAACTTTGAGCCATTCGGGATCGAACCACTGGCAGTCGGCAGAGTGACTCTGCAAGGCTGCATTTTCACCACTGCACCAGCACGGCTCTTCCTAAAACTTTGACATTTCAGCTCTTTTGTGGTGGTGGTTGTTTTTGCATTCATGACAAATTCAAACGATTGGACAGTTGATTGGTGTGCTTCCACATTAAATTGCTTTGTTTCCTCAGAGACGTTCGCACCACGCTGTTTTCCCCATCAAGCGTTTATATACTACCAGGGGCTCATTTCTCAGCGTGGCTGCATTGTGTGGACCCATTCTCCCCGCTCGAAAGTGTATGCTAACTGCCTAAAAATTAATGCAAAATTACTTGGCGTTGGTCTCTGCAGAGTCCCCGCATTTGAAAACGGCTACCAGATACAAACAATGCATACAAAGAGAAATAAGGCAGGATTAGCACGACGGGGGCCTGTGAATGCCACAAATTTTCTTCTTCTTTTTTGTTTTCTTTCAACACAGCATGGTGGGATGGCCACATAGACCGAAATAAATGAAATATTTAGCAAGAGGAAAAGGAAAGAGCCAGTTGTCAAGAAATAAGAGAGGTCATCTACAACATACAATATAAGGACTGTAACAGCCACTATGTAGGGCAAGCAGGCAGAAGACTAACAGAGTACATCCATGAACACCAACTAGTATTAGGAAGATGCACTGAAAACCTCTTAATCTGGCAACACATGAACAGATTCAGTCATAGTTCCAACTGGAAAACTATGAGCCTCCTAGACCCAGCCAAGTCCAAAAATACGAGAGAATCGGCAGAGGCCTGGCACTCAGACAAATCAGCCATCAGCAGGCACACAGAGATAAACGACGTGTACACATTATTCAAAAGAGACCATCAAAAAGCAAACACCTCCTCACCAGCATTCAACAACCAGATGAGCAGAATTTACCACAAGTAATACCACATCAACAATCAAGCCATAAACACTACCCAAATCAAGGAATTGCCAATTCTGACCATTAAACAGTAAACAACAGCCTAATGAATGAACTACCAAGAAGAAAACAAAACTCGGACTAACACTGACAATGCAAGCCACTGATTATAAACAGAGATCAAACCCACTCCTTTCAGGCACTGATGTTGTTACCTAGTTGGGTAGGGAAACATCTGCAAGAAAACCACCAAGCTCAGAGAGCACCAAGGACCCCATAGAAAAAGAAAAGTAGGCCACACAGAAATCATCAGAATGCCCAGGAAAGATTATTCAATTTTCTTAAGCAGGTGGTTGTGTGAGACGCAAGAAACCAGGATAAAGGTTTTTTTGTTGTTGTTCCTCTTCTTCTTCTTCTCCTTCTCTTCTTCTTCCTCTTCCTCCTCTTCTTCTTCTCCTCCTTCTTCCTCCTCCTCCTCTTCTACTTGTTCTTCGTCCCCCTCCTTCTTTTTCCTCCTTCTCTTCCTCCTCCTCTTCTTCTCCTCCTTCTCCTCTTTCTCCTTTTCTTCTTGTTCTTCCTCCTTCTCCTTTTTCCTCCTTCTCTTCCTCTTCTTCTCCCCCCCTCCTCCTCCTCCTCCTCCTCCTCCTCCTCCTCCTCCTCCTCCTCCTCCTCCTCTTCTTCTTCTTCTTCTTCTTCTTCTTCTTCTTCTTCTTCTTCTTCTTCTTCCCCCCCCCCCCCGCCTCTTCCTCCTGTGTTGGAGCACCCACAACTTCTGAAGACAAGCTGTTCCACTGTCTAATTGTTCTGGCAGTTAGGAAATTTCTCCTTAGTTCTAGCTGGTTAGGGGCAGCCGTGACAATGGCAGAAGCCATTCAATTAGGCAGCAAGAAGACCTTGGGGGTTGTCTTCCAAATATAGTTAGGAAAATGCTCATTCCTCCCCCCCCCCGCATCCTGCTCTCTTCTAGCAGAGAGGTCAGCTTTTCTCCCACAGCTTCACATTCTCTCTTTCAGAGACAGACTCTAAAGAAGGCCACTAGGAAAAATTTCCTCTACCGTCAAAGTCTCCTGCATATTTTGCTTAGATGTGGAGCGCTTTCATCTTCAAGCGAGAAAGGGGGGGGGAATGTCGTGTTTGACTCTCATCTCTGGTCTCCATAGTTATTGCTTCTTTTATGCATTTCTCTGGAACAAAAGACGGCTCAGTTATCGCGAATGAGATGCCTTGCCTCCAGCGGGATTGAGTTCCCTAAAAAGAGCCCCCCTCCTTTTAAAAAAAATAAAGATTCTCCATCCTCAGCTCTCCTGAAATAAATACTTGCTCCCTGAGAGAAAAAGCTTTTTAAGCCGATGATTCTTAGGTCTGTCTCTTCCTCCACATTTATTGCATTCAGAATAACAAAGTTGGAAGGGACCTTAGAGGTCTTCTAGTCTAACCCCCTGCTCAAGCAGGAGACCCTATACCAGTGATATTTTTGTCCTTGCGTGCAGAAAGCGCGACCCCCCCCACCTGTGCCCCATTTTGGGCTCAATAGACCTCCCTGCAGCCTCCTAGAAGAAGAAAAAGGGCCATACACTGCCCCTCACCCCAGGCACATGACTGTGGTACCCCCGCGCATGCGCCCTGCTCCCCACACATGTGTGGCACAGACCCGAAAACCAGGTGGCTGGCGGAAGGCACATGCTCATGTACCCAGTGGAGCTGAGCTGGGGAAACAGCTCGTGTGCCCGCAAAGAGGTTCACCATCACAGCCCTATACCATTTCACACAAATGGTGTGTCTATTCTTAAAGCACCCACAAATTCTGGAGGCAGGTTGTTCCACTGATTAATTGTTCTAACTTTCAGGAATTATTTCTAGGTTGGTTCTCTCCTTGATTAGTTTCCACCCATTGCTTCTTCTTGTCCTGCCTTCAGATGCTTGGGAAAATAAGTTGACCCTCTCTTCTTTGGGGTAGCCCCTCAAATATTGGAAGACTGCTATCATGTCACTCCTGGTCCTTCTTTTTGCTAGACTAGACATATCCAATTTTGCAGCCTCCTTCAACTGGCCACAGACACATATATTAGGTCTTTGTTTGGCTTGGTTAAGAAGGTTGGTTGAACGGGGTTAATATAAGCTTCTAAACATAACATCCACATTAGCAAAACACACCTGCTGTTTTAATGTAGCTTACTTCACCCTCCAAAACACAATCGGATTAATGTTTAATACGAGCCACACAATTTGCAAAGTAATGGCTGCATCCACACAAACACCTGCGTTTTAGACATTACCATAGTTTCAATTGGGAGACGGTGAGCATCCTCAGTCCAAAAGTGCTAGAAAATCCCCGGAAGCTTGGCACTCAGATAAATCAGCCATCAACAGGCACATAGAGATAAACAACAACTACACGCCAGTCATTCGAAAAGCTGAAAGACCACAACTCCTGACCTGCAATCAACACCCAGATAAGCAGAGGTTTAATATAAGATTAATACTAGACCAACAATCAAGCAATAAACAATATCCCAATCAAGGAATGCCAACTCAGACAAACAATCGAACAATAAACAGCAGCCTACTCAAGGAACCATTAGCAACACTCCCTCCAACTCTAACAGGGCAACCCACATAAACAGAGAGAAAACCCTACTCCCTCCTAGCACTGATGATGTTACCAAATTGGGTCATGAAATGTCTGCAAAAGAACTGTCAGAGTTCGTTGCAGCAATCACATCCAGAAAGCACACACGGGTAACTGATTCAGCAGGATTCGTTAACTTCTCTTTATATATAATATAATACATGAAGTAAATATACAATACCAAAAGCAGATTTTCCAGCGTGGTAGCAAATACAAGCAAACACAAGAACAGGAGCGAACAGTTTCAGTTTCAGTTCAGAGCAGCAGATTAGTTTTTGAGCTCAGCACAGACTCAGAGCTTTCGTACAGAAGTGAAGCTAAGCCACACCCAGGCTCCTTGCGGTCTCCTTGTTGTTCACATAGCAAATACCGTTTCAGTTTCCAAACAGTCTCCATTGGCTGATCTGTTGCCTATTCCAGTCTACGAATATGTATAAACTACTGAGTTCAAGGAGCACCAAGGATCCCATCGACACCCAAACTACAAATTATCCCCCTCCCTCAGTTTCCCCCTTGCAATTTGCTTGCCAGAAATACAAGGTGATGCCCAGCCGTTTGAAGGGACTGGATAAAATAGAAGATCCTTCTTCATGAAGGAAGTGATTTATAGAGTCCATTCTGACAAGAAGCGATGATGGGAAAGAGCTTGGAGAGATGAACGTGGATTCATCAAATTAAAGAAAGTGGAAATAGCTATCAATAGTTCTTAGTCATGACTCATGAGGACTCTGTCTTCTTCATATTCTAATTGTGGAGTTCACCTCAAAAACTGACTGGCCTCCGTAAGGAACAGAATGATGGATGAAGTGAGCCTTCGGCCTGATTAAATAAAGTTCCTCTCTTCTTCTCTTCTTCCATGCATTGAGGATGCTGTTGTAATGGCTGAGTTTAAATGACTTTAAAATACTCCCCTCAGTCAAACTCAACTGCAAACTCAATAAAGAAGAATATTTGTAGCCCGGGGTCGAATTGTGGCACCCTTGGTGCTGTCTGAGCTTGGTGGTTTTCTTGCAGATGTTTTGTGACCAAACTAGGTCACATCATCAGTGCTAGAAGGGAGTGGGATTTGAAAGTGGAAAAAAGAAGTGGGGGGGGGGAGGAGGAGGAAGACTGTGGGGTCATTGGTACTCTCTGAGCTTGATAATCCCAAAGTTGCTTTTTTATTCCAAGAGGCAACTGGACTTTCTGGTTTTTTCCTTGAAGACGTTTCACTTCTCATCCAAGAAGCTTCTTCAGCTCTGGCTGCATGGTGGGGAACGGAAGGATCGATACTCCTTGCAGACAGCTGGTCATTTGCATCCTTTTAGAGGGTCGTTGAGGCCACCTGGAGGTTTATCTGTGTTCTCGGGGACACCTCAATGGTGCAAATGGGTGTGGAGCCTCTTTGGAACCGTTAAAAGGACTGTGTTGTAGACTGGAGATAGATGATGCCGTATTCCCTCCCCCTCCTGTTGCGATAGGGCTATTCAATTTTGGACATAGATGGACTCTTTGACCCATCTTTCAAACCAGCGATCTTCTCTGTCCAAAATATGGACTTTGTTGTCTTGAAAAGAGTGTCCCATGTCTTTTAAATGCAGATGGACTGCTGAATCTAGTGCCAATGTGTTTGTTCTCCTATGTTGTGCCATTTGTTTATGAAGTGGTTGTTTTGTTTCCCCAATGTACAGACCTACACATGGCTCGCTGCATTGTATTGCATCAGTGACGTGCGGTCAGTAGAGGCAAGGGAGGCAGGGCCTCACCTCTCTTCATGGAATAATAGTATATAATATTATATACTATATATATAATATTATATACATCCGTCCGGCCGCGCCCGGGAGACGCGGAGGGAGAAATGTTGTCGGCGCCTCCGGATGACGAACCAGTCGCTTGCTTTTGTCATCGGGAGGCCGACAACATTTCTGCCTCCGCGTCTCCCGGGTGCGGATGGACGAAGGTAGCCAGAATGGCGCCGAAGCAGTCCGGCGAGCAAGCGAGGCAGCGAGATCTTCGGTCACTCGTCCACCGGACTGCTTCCGCATCTCCCGGGCGCGGATGGACGAAGGTAGCCAGAATGGCGCCGAAGCAGTCCGGCGAGTGAGCGAGCGAGGCAGCGAGATCTTCGGTCACTCGTCCACCGGACTGCTTCCGCATCTCCCGGGCGCGGATGGACGAAGGTAGCCAGAATGGCGCCGAAGCAGTCCGGCGAGCGAGCGAGGCAGCGAGCGAGGCAGCGAGATCTTCGGTCACTCGTCCACCGGACTGCCTCGGCGCCATTCTGGCTACCTTCGTCCATCCGCGCCCGGGAGATGCGGAAGCAGTCCGGTGGACGAGTGACCGAAGATCTCGCTGCCTCGCTCGCTCGCCGGACTGCTTCGGCGCCATTCTGGCTACCTTCGTCCATCCGCGCCCGGGAGACGTGGAGGCAGAAATGTTATCGGCCTCCCGATGATGAAAGCAAGCGACTGGTTCGTCATCTGGAGGCGCCGACAACATTTCTCCCTCTGCGTCTCCCGGGCGCGGATGGATGAAAGTAGCCAGAATGGCGCCGAAGCAGTCCGGCGAGCGAGCGAGCGAGGCAGCGAGATCTTCGGTCACTCGTCCACCGGACTGCTTCCGCATCTCCCGGGCGCGGATGGACGAAGGTAGCCAGAATGGCGCCGAAGCAGTCCGGCGAGCGAGCGAGCGACGCAGCCTGATCTTTGGTCGCTTCCAGAGCCGGAGCGGGATGGAGCAGCCACCTCCTTGGAAGTGAGTCGTGCGGACGGAGCTTTGGGGCTGAGGAGAGAGGCAGGGACGGAGGGAGTGGGGGGAGAGGAGTCGCCCCCCTCACCCCCCAGGCAATGGGGAAAGCTTTCCCGAAATGGGGGGGGGGTGTCGCGGGAAATAAAAAGGGCGCGCGCTGTGGGGGACAAAGGAGGCTTTGGCGTGCCTTAGAGGCGGGCGGGCAAGCAACGAAAGGAGCAGTGAGGGCGGGCGGTGGCTGCAGGCGGCAAGGCTTGAGCGGGGTGAAAGGGACTGGTGCCGGTGGAGGAAGTAATGCTACGCCGCGGTCCCCTTAATGTTCACTCAGGAAGGCGGAGAACGAGACCACGTGGTCTGCACACGTGGTCTGCACACGTGGTCCCATTCCCCGCCTTCCTGATGACGTCACCAGCCTCCCCAGCCATAAACCTCACCGCACGTCACTGTATTGCATATAACATGTTGCTCAGTTTGTGTCCCGCTGCTTTATCCTTGGGGTACCCTCTGAGCTTGATAGTTTTCTTGCAGACGTTTCCTTACCTATCTAGGTAACACCATCAATGCTAGAATGAAGTAGGGTTTGCATGTATGCAAACAGAGAGTAACCCCCACCAGCTTTATTTCAAAAGATACACTTAGAATAACAAAGTAGCAGAATAACAGTTGGAAGGGACCTTGGAGGTCTTCTAGTCCAACCCCCACCCACCCCTGCTCAAGCAGGAAACCCTATACCCTTTTAGGCAAATGATTGTCCAATCTCAAACATTTCTGGAGGCAAATCATTCCATTGATTAATTGTTCTAACTACCAGGAATTTTCTGATCGTTACAATGGCACTGAGAAAAGAGACTTGTGACCATTTTTCACACTTACGACTGTTGCAGCAGGATCCCCATGTAACAACCATGTTACTAATGTAACCACTGCAATGGTTCTCTTAACACCTGTGGCAAGTAAAGTTGTAAAATGGGGCTAAATTCACTTAACAAATATCTCGCTTAGCAACAGAAATTTTGGGTCCAATTGTGGTCAATATTCTACCCCCTCCCCCTCCCCGGCCTCCATAGATAGGCTTGGCTGGAGGTCCCTCAAGGCCAAGTGAGCCCATTCCTTCTTATATTTCCACAGTTTGATTGTCAGGGTTCCAAATAGCATCCAAAAGTAAATCAGAGTCCAAGGCAAAAGATTCCTTAAAGTTCCAATTGATGAAGAGAGCCATGTTGGCACATCTGGGAAAACCTGAATCTGAAAGCTTCCCAGTTTTCTCCACCCTGTTGAAAGTTCAAGATCTCTTGCCCCCATACCCATAAGCCCATCCCATGGTCCAATCTCCCACTGCCATGCTGGCAGCTTCCACCCATCCAATTCTAGTCATGTGCAGAGGTGCAGAGACAAAGGATGACCTTGGCTTTCTAGAAAGAATTTTCTTATGGCTACATAGCATCTAACTCCGTACTATCCCCACTCCCATTTTCCCACAATAGAAAATGTATAGTAGAATAAGAGAAAGCGTGGCAGGCCACAGTAGTAACTGTGAAAGGGATCTTGGAGTCCTAGTGGACAACTATTTAAATATGAGCCAGCCGTGTGCAGCAGCTGCCAAAAAAGCCAACACAATTCTAGGCTGCATCAACAGAGGGATAGAATCAAGATCACGTGAAGGGTTAATACCCCTTTATAATGCCTTGGTAAGGCCACACTTCGAATACGGCATCCAGTTTTGGTCGCCACGATGTAGAAAAGATGTGGAGACTCTAAAAAGAGTGCAGAGAAGAGCAACAAAGAGGATTAGGGGACTGGAGGCTAAAACATATGAAGAACGGTTGCAGGAACTGGGTATGTCTACTTTAAGGAAAAGAAGGACTAGGGGAGACATGATAGCAGTCTTCCAATATCTCAGGGGTTGCCACAAAGAAGAGAGAGTCAAACTATTGTCCAAGGCCCCTGAGGGTAGAACAAGAAGCAATGGGTGGAAACTAATCAAGGAGAGAAGCAATTTAGAACTGAGGAGAAATTTCCTGACAGTGAGAACAATTAATCAGTGGAACTCCTTGCCTCCAGAAGTTGTGAATGCCCCAACACTGGAAATTTTTAAGAAGATGTTGAATAGCCATTTGTCTGGAGTGGTGTAGGGTTTCCTGCCTAGGCAGCGGGTTGGACTAGAAGACCTCCAAGGTCCCTTCCAACTCTGCTATTGTATTGTAAAGACCCAAAAGAAAAGATGGCTGCAGGCCTGACAGTGATTTTATCCAGGAAACAAGAAAATGGGACAATAAGACCTGCTCGCATAGAATCTTTGATTTTTAGCAACTGACAAAATGTCACAATATCTCGCTTTCCCCCAACAAGTTACACACAATAGGATTTAAATTCCTCTGTACAGTCTCATTAGTGGCCTTTTTATTCTTCCTCACCACATACCTCCCCCACACCACAATCCAGGATATTAGTCTCTGATTGACTTGATATACATGCATTTAGATGAATGGCACAATGATTGCATTTGACTTTTGTTGAGCATGTATGTGTGTTCCTTTCCTCCCCCCAGCCTGTGCAACACAGCACTACATTTGCTGGCTCTCCGTTGTCAACATCCTTCTAAAAGCATTTTGGAGAGCGAAAGGGAGGTGTGTTGATTGCGACGACAAATCCATTTGTCATTTCGGTAGAAGAAACAAGAAGTGGATTTGGAAAAGATATGAACAATAAGGAATTCAACTTACTCCATATTCTGGTGGATAGGGAATCTGTTGCATGCAAAATATCGACCCTGCAAAATCCCCATTTCCTCCAGATCAGCTGGGACTCTGGGGCAGAGAATAGATGGGGACGGGGCCAGTCAGACTTAGTATTTACCAGTTCTCCAAATTACTCAAAATTTCTGCTACTGGTTCTCCAGGACTGGTCAGAACCTGCTGAATACCACCTCTGGTCTAAACCAGGGATGTCCAAGCAATTTTAAGACTCATGGACTTCAACTCCCAGAATTCCCCAGCCGGTAATTCCCCAGTCAGAATAGTGCTGTGAAAAAGATGTCTTGGAAGAAGCAGTTTGAGCTCCTGAAAGAAATGTGAATACTGACATTTATCCACACTTAGACAAATACATAATATTCTCTATATTTTGATTGATAGTAATAACTGTGAAAGGGATCTTGGAGTCCTAGTGGACAACCATTTAAATAGGAGCCAGCCGTGTGCAGCAGCTGCCAAAAAAGCCAACACAGTTCTAGGCTGCATAAACAGAAGGATAGAATCAAGATCACGTGAAGGGTTAATACCAATTTATAAGGCCTTGGTAAGGCCACACTTGGAATCCGGCATTCAGTTTTGGTCGCCATGATATAGAAAAGATGTGGAGACTCTAGAAAGAGTGCAGAGAAGAGCAACAAAGAGGATTAGGGGACTGGAGGCTAAAACATATGAAGAACGGTTGCAGGAACTGGGCATGTCTAGTTTAATGAAAAGAAGGACTAGGGGAGAAATGATAGCAGTCTTCCAATATCTCAGAGGTTGCCCCAAAGAAGAGGGAGTCAAACTATTCTCCAAGGCACCTGAGGGTAGAACAAGAAGCAATGGGTGGAAACTAATCAAGGAGAGAAGCAACTTAGAACGGAGGAGAAATTTCCTGACAGTGAGAACAATTAATCAGTGGAACAGCTTTCCTCCAGAAGTTGTGAATGCTCCAACACTGGAAGTCTTTCAGAAGATGTTGGATAGCCATTTGTCTGAAACGGTATAGGGTTTCCTGCCTAGGCAGGGGGTTGGACTAGAAGACCTCCAAGGTCCCTTCCAACTCTGCTATTGTATTGTATTGTATTGATTGTAGTCCACACAATGAAATTCCATAAATTGCCAGAAGCCTTGCCACTTTTTCTGTGGCTGCAATGCACAATCCCTCACGCATGTCGCTATAAATAAAAACCTGATGGTCGGGAAAAACCATTCCTATTAAAATAATGAGCATTTCCTTGGAGGAAAAGGACAGATCTGCTGAGACATATGCGCAGAAACCTGTGCAATCACACTTCCAGCATGAGTAGGAAATGCAAGGCACATTGACAACAACATCAATAAACAAAACCATTAATTTTCTGGACATAGATATTTTTTTAAAAAAATAATTCAAATAAACTCCCAAAGGAGGGTGACATTGACTGACGCCTATCGGAATGATGAAATTTTATAATGAATGACGCCTATCATTTTATCATTTTAATAATAATAATAATAATAAATTTGAATTTATTAGCCGCTCCCTTTCCAGACAGGACTCAGGGCGGCGGGCTGGGCCCATTCATTTTATAATGAATGACGCCTATTGGAACGATGAAATTTTGATTCATAGAATCAAGATCACGTGAAGTGTTAATACCACTTTATAATGCCTTGGTAAGGCCACACTTGGAATACTGCATTCAGTTCTGGTCGCCACGATGTAGAAGTTGTGAATGCCCCAACACTGGAAGTCTTTAAGAAGATGTTGGATAGCTATTTGTCTGAAATGGTATAGGGTTTCCTGCCTAGGCAAGGGGTTGGACTAGAAGACCTCCAAGGTCCCTTCCAACTCTACTATTGTATTGTATTGTATTGTAAATGGAAACAGAAACCTGCAGCCAAAAAGAACGCCAGAGGTCATCATCAAATCAAAATATTCCCAGAAAGGATGACTTGAAGCCTCTGTTCTGCATAATGCTGTCTTTGTACTCTAACTCAAGTAGTTGTAGGAGAAGGAGTGGCAGAACCTGAGGGTGGGGTCAAAGGAGGAATCAGCCTAGAATCCCTCTGTAGCCACAAGTGAAATACCGTATAGAGACTATAAGACACACCTTTTTGTCTCCCAAAAGTGGGTGAAACCGAGGACAAGGAGTCAACTCGGGAAGCAAAGCACAGGTCAGTCCTGAACAGCCCCTCCCTGGCTGGGGTATAAATAGAAGGAAAGGGAAGTGGCTGTCGTAGGAGACAACAGTTCGTATTTCTGAAGATTTTCGTGTTTCATGCATCAAAGACTGCTTGCCAGAACTTAATTTGCAACCTTTCGTCTGGGAGTTCAGGCAAGGAACTGATAAGGTCTGTTGCTGCAATTAATTCCTTGCAGAACTCTTGCCTGGAGTTTTCGGTGGGTGAGTGCAATTAATTCACAAGAGGTAAATCAAGAGGGGTTTTACGTGGCAAGGAGTCTGTTTCTTGCTTCTGCTAAGGCTGGGTCAGAACAGGGATTTCCAATCATCCAACCTGCACAAAGTCATGAAGAGGCAGACTCCAAGATTCTTTGTAAGGCCACATCTGGAATGCTGCCTCCAGTTTTGGTCACCACAAAACGAAACAAAAATGTTGAGACTTTGGAAAAAGTGCAGAGAAGAGCAACTAAGACGATTAGGGGACTGGAGACTAAAACATACGATGAACGGTTGCAGGAACTGGGCATGGTTAGTCTAGCGAAGAGAAGGACCAAGGGGGACATGATAGCAGCCTTCCAATACTTGAGGGGCTACTACAGTGAGGAAGGGGTCAAGCTATTTTCCATGAAGGCCAGACAAGGAATAATGGATGGGAACTGATCAAGGAGAGATTCAACCTGGAAATAAGGAGGAATTTCCTAACAGTGACAGGAACAACGATCAACCCATGGAACAGAAGTTGCCTTCAGAAGTTGTGGGAGCTTCATCACTTGGGACTTTCAAGAAGAGACTGGATTGCCATTTGTCAGAAATGGTGTAGGCTCTCCTGCTTGAGAGCGGGGTTGGACTAGATGACCTACAAGGTCTCTTCCAACTCTATTAATCTGTTAAATTCCAATGCCCGTGAACTGACCGTTTCCAGAAGGGACTTTGCTGCATAGACAGTTGCTCTCTGCAATATGCTGATGGCGTTAAACGTGAAGCAGAGCAGACAAAGAGAACGGCGGCTCTGTCAAAAGTGACAGAGCTCTACAAGGCCAGAAAAGGACATGCGAATTGGAGCATCGCCTTTCCAATAGCCCAGCCGTTGCCAGGTCTCCAGTAGCAACCTAACAGTAGCCAGGATTTTTATTTTATTTCTTTGCATTCAAAAGAGAGATTTGTGTCTGGGGATACAATAGGATTAGCTTTTCCTAGAATGCTGGACACCTTTGTGTTTTTATAAACGGCTCGCTTGCATTTTTATTCCGAGAAGGTTCCGTGCAATTAATGGATTATTCATCCACAGCTGATTGTTATTTTATTATATGGTTGATGCTGGTTTATACCACGCTGTGAGTTTTATTGGTCTGTTTCTATGCTAGGTAAAAGGTAAAGGTTCCTCTCGCATATACGTGCTAATCGTTCCTGACTCTGGGAGGCAGTGTTCATCTCCGTTTCAAAGTCGAAGAGCCAGCGCTGTCTGAAAACGTCTCCGTGGTCATGTGGCTGGCACGACGAAACACCGAAGGCGCATGGAACGCTGTTACCTCCCCAACATAGGTGGTCCTTATTGAAATATAAACTGAGTTTTGAAATATACACCAACAACAATAGAAAAAGAAAGGGAGAGAGGAGGAGAGAATGAAAGGAAGACGGGGGAAAGAAGAAAGAGGTAAGGAGAGGAGGATGGAAGGGAGAGAAAGAGAAGGAGAGAGGGTAGGAAGGGGAAGAGGAAGAGTAGGAGAAAGGGAAGGGAAGAAGGAAGGGGAAGGAGAGGAGGAAGGTAGGAAGGAGAGAAGGGAGGGAGGGAGAAAAGAAAGAGAAAACAAGGTGGTGTTTCAAAAGGAGGAAGGGATGATAAATAAAACAACCCAAACTGTATATTATAACCTCGTAAATGAAATAATAAATGTATAAGAATGATAAATGTAAAGAAGAATAACTATCATGTGAATATATACTTTAAATGGTATGTAAGAGAATAAAAAAATAAAACATTATGTGAAAAAAAGCTGGTCCCTATTTTTCTATTGGCATTTTTTACATGCTTTCAAACTGCTAGGTTGGCAGAAGCTGGGACAAGTCACGGGAGCTCACTCTGTTATGCTGCGCTTGGGATTCAAACCGCCGACCTTTCTGATCGACAGGCTCAGCGTCTTAGCCACTGAGCCACCGCGTCCCCTCGTTTCTCTGCTAGCTAACTCTTCTTTCTGAGCAGTTTTTACTTACGACCATCGCAGGATCCCCACGGTTACGTGATCAAAATGCAGATGCTTGACAACACGACTCATATTTATGACGGTTGCAGTGTCCCAGGGTCACGTGATCCTCTTTTGCGACCTTCTGAGAAGCAGGATCGATGGGGCAGCCAGATCCACTTAACAACCGTATGTGTTATAACTTCACAACCACAGTGATTCACTTGATAACTGTAGCAAGAAATGTTGGGAAATGAGGCAAAACTCCCTTAACAAATGTCTCATTTAGCAACAGACATTTTAGGCTCCATTGTGGTCATAAGTCAGCGATTACTTGCAGTTTCCTACTAAATAGGAATTGTGTCCTTCCTTCTGAATGTAATGGAAAATGTCTCCTTCCCCATTTCGGATATTTGGTGGAGAACTCTGAAAAGAGATTTGTTTCCAAAACTACTTTGTTATGTGGGAAGCCTGCCACCCCCAGAAGAATGAAATATTTTGGAGAATATTAAAAGAGGCAAAATATTATATTTCCCCAAAGGAGAAATGGAGCAACGTGTTTTTAGAGGCAGAAAGCAGCCCCCATTTTTTTTCTGAATAGCTGGCAGCAAATGATATCACTTAAGGAGATAAATAGCTTTTTGAAAGAGGAGCTAACTATCTAGATGGCTCCATTCATAAGCAAAGCAAACACTGCCGGCAGAAATCCCTTCCAGATTACAGCAGCATTTTGATTTAAAGCCGGAGCTGTTTTTTGTTGGGTATTTTACCAGAGGAATCTAGTAAAGAAAATGTATATTTCATTATTCATGTAAAAACTGCAGCTAGAATTGTATTTGCACAAAATTGGACAATGGAAAAAAAATCCCTTCAGAAGGAGAGGTAATTAAAAAAATATTAGACGGGGCAGAAATGAATAGATTAACATTGGCAATTAAAGAGAAGGAAGAATCAGAGTATTATCAGATATGGGGATGTTTTTATCATTGGATAGAAAATGAATATAGGCGAAAAGAAATAGAAAACTGAATAATTTGGGGGGGGGGGTATGTAGAATTATAGGGGAGGCGTTGAATTAAAGGTAATCGAAATGTAAAGGCGAGATAAAAATAGATTAAAAATGATGTAATTGTTAAATATGATGACACAAAAACTGTACCCAGATGACACACTGTAAGATGAATGATGTAAGAGAGGTGGTGGAAAAATACAATAAAAAACTTTTTTTAAAAAAAGAGAAATCCGTTCAAGACAGGCTATTTCGAAGCCCCGTTAGACAATTGTGACAGCTAACAAAAAAAGAAGCAGAGCAATAGGATTAGAGCAAGCAGCCCCTTACTCAAAAAAATCTCACACAGGACATAGCCGTCGGCCACAACGAGAATTACCCAACACCCTTCCAGAACACAAAGCCCATAATGCACAAATCCCACACTTCAAAGTTACGGAAACGATAAAAGAGCCATCCACTCATCCAGCTTTTGGGTCAGCTGCCCCAGAATGACAGGCTGTTGAAGGTCCTGTTCCATCAATAAACCAACTATCTTTCCATATTGGCTTCCATATTATTTCTAGCGTCTTTCTCCCAGCTCAGAACTGAACCAGAACTGGTTTATATCAGAGCCCAAACTTGATCTGGGCAATTTTATTCCTGCTATTCAAGACTTGCGGCTGACCAGATGGAAAGAAATGCGGCCAGCATGATTTGCAGCATATTAAAAGGACCTGCCATGCGCCTCACGTAGGAAATCTGTTTTTCTTTTCTTTTTTTACATGAAGGGACTGAAGTTTTACTCCGTTCCTTTAATTAGGAGCAAAAGAAGAGCTTTGCAGATGCAGGATCCCTTCTCAGCAGGGATTGTAAACAGATCTTTTGACAGAAGTAGGAAACACTCCTACAGGCTCTTTGAGAATCACAGAGTTTGGAAGGGACCTTGGAGGTCTTCTAGTCCAACCCCCTGCTCAAGCAGGACACGCTTTACCAGGGATAGCTAACCTTTTTGTCCTCGTGTGCCAAAGTCGTGTTTGGGTGTGTATGTGCATGCCTACACCCATAATGCAATGCCCTGCACATGTGCGCATGCCCCCCCATGCTTCCCCTGCGCATGTGCACGATCCCCCATGCACTCCCCTCCTGCCCCGTTTTGGGCCTAGCTGGCCTCCCTGAAGCCTCCTAAAAGCATGGGGGGGCACACTTTCCTCGTGACCCTCCTGCGCATGCACACATGTCTCCCGAATGGACGGCAGAGACCCAAAAATCAACCAGCTTGTGGGAGGTGCACATGCACGCACCCCCACTGAGCAGTGGAGCTCAGCTGGGCGAAGGCTTGCCTGCCTGCAGACAGGGTTTGCATGTCCCTGTGACACACATGCCATAGGCTCGCCATCATGGCTCTCTACCATTTTGGAGAAAAGGTCCAGTCCCTGTTTAAGAGCCTCCAACATGAAGCACCCAGACCTTCTGGTGGCAAGCGGTTCCACTGGTTGATTGTTCTGACTGCCAGGAAATTTCTCCTCAGTTCTAAGTTGCTTCTCTCCTTGATTAGTTTCCACCCATTGCTTCTTGTTCTACCCTCAGGTGCTTTGGAGAATAGCTTGACTCCCTCTTCTTTGTGGTAGTCCTTGAGATATTGGAAGACTGCTATCATCTCAACCCCAATCCTCTTCTTCTGAATCTTTACAGAATACAGAATGGAGTTGGAAAGGACCTTGGAGGTCTTCTAGTCCAACCCCCTGCTCAGACAGGAGACCCTCTACCATTTCAGACAAAGGGCTCTCTAATCTCTTAAAAACTCCCAGTGTTGGCGCATTCACAACTTCTGGAGGCAAGTCGTTCCGCTGGTTAATTGTTCTCACTCAGGAAATTCCTCCTTAGTTCTAGTGTGTAGTGTGGACTACAATCAATGCAATACAATACAATAGCAGAGTTGGAAGGGACCTTAGAGGTCTTCTAGTCCAACCACCTGTTCAGGCAGGAACTCCTGTACCTTTTCAGAAAAATGGTTGTCCAGTCTCTTCTTAAAAACTTCCAGTGTTGGAGCATTCACAAACTCTGGAGGCAAGTGGTTCCACTGGTTGATTGTTCTGACTGCCAGGAAATTTCTCCTCAGTTCTAAGTTGCTTCTCTCCTTAATTAGTTTCCACCCATTGCTTCTTGTTCTACCCTCAGGTGCCTTGGAGAATAGCTTGACTCCCTCTTCTTTGTGGCAACCCCTGAGATATTGGAAGGCTGCTATCATGTCTCCCCTAGTCCTTCTTTTCATTAAACTAGACATACCCAGTTCCTGCAACTGTTCTTCATATGTTTTGGCCTCCAGTCCCCTAATCCTCTTTGTTGCTCTTCTCTGCACTCTTTCTAGAGTCTCCACATCTTTTCTACATTATGGTGACCAAAACTGGATGCCGTATTTCAAGTGTGGCCTTATCAAGGCCTTATAAAGTGGTATTAACACTTCACGTGATCTTAATTCCATCCCTCTGTTGATGCAGCCTAGAACTGTGTTGGCTTTTTTGGCAGCTGCTGCACACGGCTGGCTCATATTTAAATGGTTGTCCACTAGGACTCCAAGATCCCTCTCTCAGTTACAAATTCAATTTCCAGGGATCTTTTGTATTGATGGCAACATTTTAAAAAAACTTCATCATCCCTAGCTCTTATCTCCTTTCTCAACTTGGTTTGCCTGCAGGAAACTTATCTTCCCCTGAAACATAAATCCCTGTATATGAATGCCATAAAAAAAACCCTCCAAAACCTAGAATCAACTTTGGTGCTAATGTCACCGAACACAACATTTTGCAATGCCTATAATACTCAACGCCTTTTTGTTCGCCTATTCCCCTTGTCCGTAGCGAAAGGAAGGCAGGTGCTTATTTAATATATGAGTTCCATTTTGAAATGGCCCGAACTGTCGCCTGAAGGCCTTGTAGGATAAAAACAAAATCAATATGAGGTGGCAGAGAAAGCTAATTCGTGAAGCTATAAATTGCACATGCAATGAATGCATAGTTTCTCTCTCTCTCTCTCTCTCCACCTTCCCCCTCTAAATTGTTAGGAAAGTTTCCCCCCACTCCTCATTTCTGTTGGAGATTTATATTTATGTTTGGTGCCTTCATGTTTTCATTTTTCAATTCAGAATAGAGGTGGAAGGGACCTTGGAGGTCTTCTAGTCCAACCCGCTGCTCCATCAGGAGACTCCATACCATTTCAGACAAATGGTTGTCCAGTCTCTTCTTGAAAACCTCCAGTGATGAAGCTTCCAGAACTTCTGAAGGCAACTTCTGTTCCATGGGTTGATTGTTGTTCCTGGCGCTGTTAGGAAATTCCTCCTTAATCCCAGGTTGCTTCTCTCCTTGATTAGTTTCCATCCATTGTTACTTGTCTTCTGCTGCTTTGGAAAATAAGTTGACCCCCTCTTCTTGGTGGCAGCCTATCAAATATGGGAAGACTGCTATCATGTCTCCCCTGGTCCTTCTTTTCTCTAAACTGGCCAAACCCAAATCCTGAAACCATTCTTTGTATGTTTTAGTCTCCGGGCCTTTAATCATCTCAGTTGCTCTTCTCTGCCCTTTTCCCAAAGTCTCAACATCTTTTTTTTTGTAATTATGGTGACCAAAACTGGACGCAGTTATTCAGGTGTAGTCCTGGGTTAAATGTTGATTTAGCTAAATGTCGATTTAACAGATCTTCTAGGTAACCGGAGAATCCACATCTAATAGTTTGCATATCAGCACCACAATCGCAACGAGCGGAATCTTTCTTGCCCCCAGAAGTTGTGAATGCTCCAACACTGGACATTCTTAAGAAGAGAATGGGCAACCATTGCTCTGAAATGGTACAGGGTCTCCTGGCTGAGCAGGGGGTTGGACTAGAAGACCTCCAAGGTCCCTTCCATCTCTGTTATTCTGATATAGGGCATAGGGACTTCTTCTAGTGTCACATCTCATTCTCTTCAGTTTCATCCAGATAGAGAGAGGCAGGTCAAAAGCCAAGTGGTTTGGTAGACGTGCTGGTACCCCCAGGTCTTGTAGAGCTCTCCATACCTTCTCAAGATCAGCCCAATTGAAGGTTTCTTGTAGTCCAAGAAGTAGGACAAGATTGGAAGATGTGGGGAAACATGGCCCATGGAATCATCAAGGTCAGGCACAACTGAATGGATAACATCATCACCACCACCAACAACAAGAACATCAGGTTTGGTAGAGGGATCGTTAATGGTCAAGCCATAAGAAGGTAACTAGGACCATCCCTCTCTCCAGGCATCCTTGGGGTTAAACTGGGTAGATAGTAAGTGACCAGTTGTTTTCCATGCTGGCTGGACAGCCTTGTCAGAAATGGGGTATAGGGTCTCCTTCTGAAGCAGAGAGTTGGACTAGATCCGTGATGGCGAACCTATGAGGGGCACACTCAAGCAGTCACCTAAGCCCAGCTCCATCGTGCAGGCACGCACGCCTCCCGCCAGCCAGCTGATATTTGGGTCTCTGCCATGCAGGCGGGAGACACGCACGGATGTGCAGGAAGGGGGGGCATGTGCGGATGCCCTGGGGTGGGGTGGAACACAGGAGGTGCAGACTGCCTCCCCACGCCTCGCTTTTGGTCCCAAGAGGTTTCTGGGATGCCTGCTAGACCCAAAGCGGGGCACAGGGGTGGTCGTGCCCATGCACGGGGGGGGGGGGGCAGGGAGTGCAAGGGATCATGCGCATGCGCAGGGGGTGGGGTGGAGCATTGGGGGCAGTGCGCCCCCTGTGGCCCATTTGTGGTCCCAGGAGGCTTCAGGGAGGCTGCTATGCTCAAAATGGGGAGTATGTGTGTGTGCATGCATGCATGCATGCATGCATGGGGGGCAGGGGAGCATTGCATTATGGGTGTGAGCACCCGCAGATGTACTGTTGCACGCGCATGCTCACTTTCGGCACACAAGGACAAAAAGATTAACCATCACTGGACTAGATGATCTCCGAAGTCCTTTCCAACTCTTGTTATTCTACTCTGTTTCTTGTGATGGGCTGGGCATTATCCTGGTGGAAAAGAGAAAAGAGGTTGGTCAGCATCCTTGACCATAGCCGAGAGAGAACCTGTTGTCTTGCAATGTGGGGAAGTATGACCTTGTTAATGTATGTTCACGAAAAGCTCCCAAAAATCTGGTGACTTCAGGCTGCCCTGTTGCTCTACTAAAGAGCTGCATTGCAAGTTCAATTTATGCAACAAGGAGCTAACATTAAATGATTCTTAAGTTGAGTAGAGAAAGCCTCACGATGTGGTGTGCTCAACAGGTGCAGGAGAAGCAAATCAAAGCTGAAATGTTGATTGGCATCAGATTGCATGGATTTTTTTTAAAAAAAAAAATCTGGAATCCAGCTGATCCTTGATTCAGACTCCAGCTTCCGCCAGACTCATCAAGGACGAGCACTTCTGTGATTAGATTAAATAACAGAAACATTGACGGGAGACAGACAAGCTGGAAGAGGCCAGACGTTGCTCTTCTGGCTGACGTTTGAATAGGGCTTTTGACATGTTGGACAACTTAAAAATAGTCAACTTTCTTCAACTTGAAAAATAGTCAACTTTCTTCAACTTGATATAATCAACTTTCTTCAACTTGAAACAGTCAACCTTCTTCAATTTGAAAAATAGCCAACTTTCTTCAACTTGAAATAATCAACTTTCTTCAACTTGAAACATAGTCAACCTTCTTCAGTTTGAAAAATAGTCAACTTTCTTCCACTTGAAGCATAGTCAACTTCCTTCAACTTGAAAAATAGTCAACTTTCTTCCACTTGAAGGATAGTCAACTTCCTTTAACTTGAAAAATAGTCAACTTTCTTCAACTTGAAACTAGTCAACTTTCTTCAACTTGAAACATAGTCAACTTTCTTCAACTTAAAAATAATCAACTTTCTTCAACTTGAAACAGTCAACCTTCTTCAATTTGAAAAATAGTTAACTTTCTTCAACTACCATCCCAGACAAATGGTTGTCCATTTTTCTTCTAGAAAACTTCCAGGATGGAGCACCCCAACTCTGGGAGACAAGCTATTCCACCGATTAATCCTTCTCACTGTCAGGAGATTCCTCCTTATTTCCAAGTTGGGTTTCTCTTTAATTGGATCTCTTCATTGGATCTCTCTTTTCTAGTTCCCACCAATCCACACTCTTTGACTGTTTCAGGGAGTTTGGCTTTCAGGGAGTTGTTCTCCACACTCCAATCTCATCTTCTCCCTTGTGACTGTTCCTCACCCCATTCCTGCATGCATCGAAGGAGATCAGTCAGGGGTGGGCTACTGCAGATTCACCTGGGTTCGGGAGAATCCATAGGTAACATTATGGCCGGTTCGGAGAACCTCCAAATCTCATCCCTGGCTGGCCTCGCCCACCCACCCCTCCCAAGAGTCTCCATGTGGCCTGTTTTGGATGCAAGGTAAGTGCAGGGCCCTGCACAGAGGCTCGTGGAGGGTAAAAACGGTCCTTCCTGAAGTTCCAGGAGGCGGGAAATGGGCCCATTTCCTGCCTCATGCCTGCAAATCACCTTTTCTTTGGGACCTTAGGCCTGTCACACTTTCTATTATTCTACTATGCATTTTCTATGGTGGGAAAATGGGAGGAGCGATTGTACGGAGTTAGATGACATGTAGCCATAACAAAATTCTTTCTAGAAAGCCAAGGTCATCCTTTGTATTTGGACCTCTGCACCTGACCGGAACTGGATAGGTGGAAGCTGCCAACATGGCAGTGGATGATTGGACCATGGAATGGGCTAGTGGGTGTGGGGGCAAGATCTTGAACTTTCAACTGGGTGGGGAAAACAGGGAAGCTTTCAGATTCGGGTTTCCCCAGATGTGCCAATATGGCTCTCTTCATCAATTGGAACTTTGAGCAATCCTTTGCCTTGGACTCGGATTTACTTTTGGATGCTATTTGGAACCCTGACACTCTGGAGGTCCTCCAAAGCCCAGGGGAGGGAGTTTTCGCCCTGCCCCCCGAGACTCGAGGAAAGTCTCTGGAGCCTGAGGAAGGCGAAAACGGGGGGGGGGGGGGGGGGGCTCCACCATGGTGCAGGAGGCTGACTAGGCCAAGCCCACCATGGCTGAAATTTTTGAAGCCCACCCCTGAGATCAATATATAAAAGAGCATCTATCTCTTGGCCATTCCCAGACTTTAAATGTGGTTAAGATCCTGCTCTACCTTCTTTTTAGAAAGCGGGCTGCAAGCGCACCCAGGGGAAAACCATTTTTTATCAGTAGCGGAACACATTTGGGCTGGAAACAAAAGAGTCTTTTGGCAGCCCAGGGCCAGCTCGAACACAATTTAATACATTTCCTTGGGCAAAGCAAGCGATGTAGCACCAAATAATCTCTTCTCTCAAGGGTTAGACTGAAAATGGTACGTTCAATATATTTGAATAAAGCATCAAAAAATCACTCTTCCCATCTGATATTTTAAATAAGCACCTGGGTAGAAATCGCTATGGCCCACTCCCTGCCATCAATCTAGTTTAATGAAAAGAAGGACCAGGGGTGATGCAACAGCAGTGCTCCAATATTTGAGGGCCACAAAGAAGAGAGGATCAACCAGAGGTGGGTTCCGACCAGTTCAAACCAGTTCGGCTGAACTGGTAGTGGTTTGGCGGCCTGGAACCATGCCCCTGAACTGGTTCTCTTGGCGGCGCCGTAGGCTCAGCAGAAGCACCTCACTGAGGACTAGGAGCATAGGCTTTCCAAGCAAAGGGAAGACCTGCAGGAGTGCAAGGCCAGGTACCGACGCCTGGAGGCTCAGCGGGCTGAGATGGCCAGCCAGTTCCAGGCCATGATGCAGTCCCACTGGAATGAGGGCCTCCGGCTCTTCGCCACCAGCGGCTCTTCCCTCCAGCCTTCGCCCAAAGCCCCCCACCAGGAGGCTGAAGCAGACCCCAAGTCAGAATTTCTGCCCCCCTCCGACCCTCACAAAAAGACCCCGAAGGGGGAGACTCTCTGCAGCAACACAAGCGTTCTTTGCACATATCCCTCCCAAGAGCTGTAGTTTGAGGACCCTGGATTTAGTGCAATATAAAAAATGCAAATAATTTTTCTGCGGACCACCAAAATTTTCTCATGGACCACCAGTTGGTGGCCGCTGTTGTAAAACACATGGAGCCACCAGATGTTAACCAAGGTTTAAATCAATCAAGCTCTGTGTGTTCTTTAATTGACCTGCTTATGTACTTTCTGCTTGTGTGAACACCACCATAAAGTACTTGTTCTGTTACTCAGTTTTAGACTTTGTCTAATTCATCAACGGGGCAATATAATTATTCTCAGAAACCCAGAGACACTCATTTATTCTGAGAGCTCCTGATTGACCGTGACTTTGCAAGGCTGATTCCCCTTTAATGGTCCAGAACGCATGATTGATGTTTCTTTTATGAGCAAATTATTCAGAGATAGCTGGGATATCTATATTCATTTGAAAAGGCTTTGGGAATGGGGATTTTGCAGTATCCTTCCCATGGAGTGAGGAGGGAATGGAGATTTTGCAGTATCCTTCCCCTGGAGTGGAGAGGGAATGGGGATTTTGCAGTATCCTTCCCCTGGAGTGGGGAGGGAATGGGGATTTTGCAGTATCCTTCCCATGGAGTGAGGAGGGAATGGAGATTTTGCAGTATCCTTCCCCTGGAGTGGAGAGGGAATGGGGATTTTGCAGTATCCTTCCCCTGGAGTGGGGAGGGAATGGGGATTTTGCAGTATCCTTCCCCTGGAGTGGGGAGGGAATGGAGATTTTACAGTATCCTTCCCCTGGAGTGGGAAGGGAATGGAGATTTTACAGTGTCCTTCCCATGGAGTGAGGAGGGAATGGGGATTTTGCAGCATCCTTCCCCTGGAGTGGGGAGGGAATGGGGATTTTGCAGCATCCTTCCCCTGGAGTGGGGAGGGAATGGGGATTTTGCAGCATCCTTCCCCTGGAGTGGGGAGGGAATGGGGATTTTGCAGCATCCTTCCCCTGGAGTGGGGAGGGAATGGGGATTTTGCAGTATCCTTCCCCTGGAGTGAGGAGGGAATGGGGATTTTGCAGTATCCTTCCCATGGAGTGAGGAGGGAATGGGGATTTTGCAGTATCCTTCCCCTGGAGTGGGGAGGGAATGGGGATTTTGCAGTATCCTTCCCATGGAGTGAGGAGGGAATGGGGATTTTGCAGTATCCTTCCCCTGGAGTGAGGAGGGAATGGGGATTTTGCAGTATCCTTCCCATGGAGTGAGGAGGGAATGGGGATTTTGCAGCATCCTTCCCCTGGAGTGGGGAGGGAATGGGGATTTTGCAGTATCCTTCCCATGGAGTGAGGAGGGAATGGGGATTTTGCAGTATCCTTCCCCTGGAGTGGGGAGGGAATGGGGATTTTGCAGTATCCTTCCCCTGGAGTGGGGAGGGAATGGGGATTTTGCAGCATCCTTCCCCTGGAGTGGAGAGGGAATGGGGATTTTGCAGTATCCTTCCCCTGGAGTGGGGAGGGAATGGGGATTTTGCAGTATCCTTCCCATGGAGTGGGGAGGGAATGGGGATTTTGCAGTATCCTTCCTCTGGAGTGGGGAGGGAATGGGGATTTTGCAGCATCCTTCCCCTGGAGTGGGGAGGGAATGGGGATTTTGCAGTATCCTTCCCCTGGAGTGGGGAGGGAATGGGGATTTTGCAGTATCCTTCCCCTGCTGTGCCTGCCAAGCCATGCCACGCGCACCAGGCCACGCCCACAGAACCGCTAGTAAAAAAAACTCACCACTGTCTAGAAACCCTACGTAGTCACAAACGAATTACATCCAATATCCCCTTGCTGGCAAAAAGGATCTGCCATAAGCAAACCTTTTGTTCTTCTTTTTAGTCTTCATTTGTTTAAAATCACCCTTCCCCCAACTCAACTTTCCTTCATTCCAAAAATGAATGCTGCCCTAAGGCATAACAACGTGTTTATTTTAATTTTTCTTTCTTTTGCATCTCCTTAAAAACAATTCAGTGGCCTCATTTTTCTATTTAATGGCACCCTTAACGTTAATTAAAATGTGTGCTGTTCAGAATCGTTTATCAGAACAAAGCCATATGTATGTATGTATGTATGTATGTATGTATGTATGTATGTATGTATGTTGCAGACAATTGAGACAATTGATTGTAAAATCAAGTTTAATACAGAAGCCTCACCTGGGTCAAGGTTTCCTATCGGTTCCAAAATTGGACGAGAAACGCAGTTCCCATTGAACTGCTTGGAGTTGGTAAGCAACCGGTCTCTCTTTCTAGGTGAACCTCGACTTACAACCGTTCATTTACTGACCATTTAACGTTACAATGGCACAGAAAAAGGGGTGGGACTGAAACATTTTAGCAACCAGTTCTGTGCTGGGTTGCTGAGTGGGCGTGGCCATGGTGGGTGTGGCCTACTTGGACTCCTGCACCACGGCGGGGTGGGGTGGGGCGTTTTCGCCCTCCGTAGGGTGCAGAGCAGAAGTGGGTTGCTGCCGGTTCGACCCCACTTCGGCTGTACCGGTAGTGGAATTCAGGCATGGGTCGCAGAACCGGTTCCCTTGCGTTTGCTTGGGCGCAATGGTGGGTTTCTATTTTTTTAGGACCTCTTCTGTAGGTGTGGCCTGCTTTGTGGGAGTGGCTTGCTGGCCATGTGACTGGGTGGGCATGGCCCACTTGTAAAATATGGTAAAACTCACTTAACAACGCTTTTGCTTAGCAACCAAAATGTTGGCTCAGGAACTCTGGCATTTGAAGCACGCAAGTCTTAAAGCTGTCAAGTTACCATATCTTTGCACTCCTAACCCTTTAGAAAAAAAAAACCCAGGCGTGTTCAAACTTGACAGCTTTAAGACTTGTGGACTTCAACTCCCAGAATTCCTCCTCCAGTCATGTTGGCTCAGGAACTCTGGCACTGAAGCACGCAAGTCTTAAAGCTGTCAAGTTACAAGGCCCTTGCACCCCTAACCCTTTAGAAAAAAAACTTCAACTCCCAGAATTCCTCCTCTCACTCTTCATCTTGATGATGTGCGGACAGGCGGGGGGAGGGAGCTGGAACCGGTTCTAAACGGCACTGTAGATTTGTGGAATCTCTTCTACAGAAGAGCTTAGAACTGGCAGGAACCCACCCCTGGATGGGTGCCACCATTTTGAATGTTAGTGACTGCACGTGCGCAGTTTACTGTAAATCGTTCTGCGCCTGCACACAGGTCACCTGGCGTGTGTGCGGGTTGTTGGCAAACTTAGGCCAGAGGTGGCCTAAGGCAGGACTAGAACTCCCCATCTCCTGCTCTCTAGCCTGGTGCCTTACCCATTAGACAAAACTGCTTTGGCCACGCATTGGCACCACCCAGAGTCTTTGAAGGTTGAATCTAAAGCAGGGATGTCCAAACTTGGCAACTTTAAGACTTGTGGACTTCAACTCCCAGAATTCCCCAGCTGGGGAATTCTGGGAGTTGAAGTCCACAAGTCTTAAAGTTGCCAAGTTTGGACACCCCTGATCTAAAGCCTTGTGTGGGTTTTGAAAAGATCGCGCGGATCCACACGTTTTAACATCAGAAAGTGAACTGAAAAGTTCAATCATAAATCTACGCATAAAGTCTTTTTATCCTCTCCAGTTAACCCATCGTTTTGAACACCAACATAAATTCTATAACTTTGGAGATAGCCTTAAAATATTTCAAGGTTTTCTCTGCTTCCCTTCCCCCTCTTGTTTCTGACCTGCTTCTGAACAGATCCAAATTATTTATACGAACTTGCACGATTCCACGCGATATACAGATGATGTACTGCATACCTCTCTATTACTTATTAATAAAAACATAATCCCCTTGGCTCAATAAATTCCATTCTAAATGCAGAAAGTGATTAACAGGCTCTGTTCTCTGTGGCTATTTGAAAATTAAATCCTCTTCCGCTTTGTTGGAATGTTTTGAAGTACATATTTCTTAGCTAGCTCAAATACCCAAAGGCCGGCTTTTATGCCCAGTTAATTTATTACGAATTTATTTATTACCTAAATAAATAGACCAATCTCTGTGTCTCAGCGTGTGAATTGTTTACCAACATGTTAGATGGAGAATAATCAGGACTGTCCCACTAAATTATTTTGCCTTGAGGAATTGAGACCCTATTTGGTATAGAGGTGAAGGTAAAACTAGGAGCCTGAGAGTTCTAGTCCCACTTACGCATGAAAGCTGTCTGGGTGACTTTGGGCCAACCATGAGAAGACAGCGAGTTCTAGTCCTACCTTAGACATGAAAGCCAGCTGAGTAACTTTGGGCCGACCACCAGGAGATGGTGAGTTCTAGTCCTACCTTAGACATGAAAGCCAGCTGAGTGACTTTGGGCCGACCACCAGGAGATGGTGAGTTCTAGTCCTACCTTAGACATGAAAGCCAGCTGAGTGACTTTGGGCCGACCACCAGGAGATGGTGAGTTCTAGTCCTACCTTAGGCATGAAAGCCAGCTGGGTGACTTTGGGCCAATCACCAGGAGATGGGGAGTTCTAGTCCTACCTTAGACATGAAAGCCAGCTGAGTGACTTTGGGCCGACCACCAGGAGATGGTGAGTTCTAGTCCTACCTTAGACATGAAAGCCAGCTGAGTGACTTTGGGCCGACCACCAAGAGATGGTGAGTTCTAGTCCTACCTTAGACATGAAAGCCAGCTGAGTGACTTTGGGCTGACCACCAGGAGATGGTGAGTTCTAGAACTGCCTTAGACATGAAAGCCAGCTGACTACTTTGGGCCGACCACCAGGAGACAGTGAGTTCTAGTCCTGCCTTAGACATGAAAGCCAGCTGGGTGACTTTGGGCTAATCAACAGGAGATGGTAAGTTCTACTTGTGTCTTAGGCACGATAGTTGGTTAGATGGTTTTGGGCCATTCACTAGGAGACAGTGAGTTCCAATCCCACTTTGGGTATAAATTTGTCCAAATAGAGGAGAATATTTGTAGCTCAGGGTTGAACTGTGGACTCCTTGGCCAGAGAGCACCAAGGACCCCCATAGGAATTTGTCCTTCACAATACACGTCTCATCACCCAGATGCTCCTGGGGTTAGGAATGGACACCTGTGCTTTCAACCATTGTAGCCCAACCTGAAATTTGGTAAAACTGTATTTTATGCACAGCTTCTAGGAGACCTTAGGCCAGTGTTGGTGAACCTTTTCAGCACTGAGTGACGAAACGGGAGCGCACGTGTGCAGGGGAGTGCCAGAACCTGGAAGAGCATCTCCCTGGCATGCATGCCAGCCACCTGGTCTTCTGATGCACATGCGCACGCAAAGACTAGACGGCCAGCGTGCATGCGCACACCGGAAGCCAAAAGCTCAGTTTCCCGGTGCTTCTTCCAGTTTCTGGCACTCCCACAAACGCAAAGACCAGCTGGCCAGCGCACCTGTGCGTGACGGAATTTGGAAGAGCAACAAGCGATGGCTGGCGTGCCCAGAGAGATGACTCTTCATGCCATAGGTTCACCATCACGGCCTTAAGCTCAAATTCTCTTGATGCCCAATTAAAGTGATCAAGAAACAAATTATGGGAATTAAAGTCTTTCCAGCTTTCATGAGTGATAGCCCAAGGAGACCTTTTGGAGAACCCTGGAGAAACACCGATCCTAGTTAGCGTTGGCTTAGGTGGATTAAGAACCTCCTGGCCTATCTTTTATCCTTTCTCACAATCCACCAGGAGTCTAAAAAAAGAAAACATATAGAAATAAAGAATTATGAAAGAGGGATTTGTTTGGAACAACTGAATTAGGGAGAACTAACTGGATACCCGTGCTCCGTGACAAAACTACGTGATCAAGCTATGCAGAAAAATTTGGTACACAATCCGTTGGCTCGGTGGTGGTCGGTAATTGAAACGCATAAGGGAATATCGCTCCCGCTGCCTTGAATCCGGAAGCAGTTCCATAGGTGGAAGGCATAGACATTTTGATGAAGTACTGACATTTAGTACTGTAATGAGCCCCAGACTACACCCGAGTGAAGGAGTGGATCGTCTGCAAGTTTGAACTGAGGTAACGGAATGTGAGGCAACTGGCAGTTGGAACAGAGTTCTTTTCAGGTGGGGAGGGGGAGTAAAATGTCCAGCTCCTTAGCATCCCAGTGTGTTAATTACTGTATAAGAAATAATAATAATCTGATAGTCATTTCTAAAAATCCTTTCTTAGCAAGCACCTAGAAACCAAGAGGAACATATGTGCCAAATTTCAAGTTTGTAGGCTTAACAGTTCTGGAGATTTTGTGCTGAGTGAGTGGTACTTGGCTTGGTTGTTTTCAGGAGAAGGCAACCAGTTAGGGGAGATTCTTGTAGCATAGGCAGAAGTCAACAAAGTTGCTATACCAGTGCTCCGCAATTGGCTTGATAAATCAACACTTATAGCATGAAAATTAATGAGTAGTTACGATCGGCCTCTCCTCTCCCCTTCTCTCCCTCAGGCTTGCCCCACAGAAGCCTCTCCTCTCATATCCCCCTTCTCTCCCTCAGGCTGGTCCCATTGATCCTCTCCTATCCCCTTCTCTCCCTCAGTCTAACTCCTTAGCATCAGAGTATTTTTCAGGTGGGGAGGGGGAGTAAAATGTCTAAATTCTCAGGCTGCAGATCAGATGAGTCACGCGCTGGCCACGTCCATGTCCAAGTGGCAGTTGGAAAAGAGTTATTTTCAGGTTGGGAGGGGGAGTAGAATGTCTAACGCCTTCGCCTCAGAGCGTATTAATAATAATGTAACAAGCATCAGAGTGTATTAATTACTGTATAAGAAATACTAATGATCTGATGGTCATTTCGACAAATCCTTTCTTAGCGAGCACCTAGAAGCCAAGAGGAAAATATGTGTCAAATTTCAAGTTTGTAGGCTTCACGGTTCTGGAGATTTGGTGATGCTGCGTGAGTGGCATTTCACTTTTATATATATAGATTCTGGTTGCTTGGACCTGACATTCTTCATTTCATCACTTTCATTTATAGTCAGGGCTAGATTCATTTTACTATTCCTACTGGCCATTTGGGAATGAAATCTTTTCATACCAAATCTTTACAATCTGATAACCCCTAAACTCCCCCCCCCCCCGGAAGAATTCCCAGGAGTAACCTCAGACTTCTGGAATACGTAAGCACCTGGTGCTAATTTTGGAAAAATTAAAGAAGCGAATGCAGATTTAACTTCCGCCAACATCTGGCTAGGAGATGCAACTCCAATAATATGCTAATATGATTGGTTTGCTTGTGCCTAGCATATTATATGAAGCCGGCAAGAGTGACTTGTAGACACTGGCTTATGATGCACTTAGCCCAGCAATGATGGACTCTGGGAATAATAAAAAAAATATTGTTTGGTCGCCACGACATTAAAAAAAAGGTGTTAAGACTCTAGAAAGAGTGCAGAGAAGAGCAATGAAGATTATTAAGGAACTGGAGCAGGAGGGGGGTCCTGCCAGTTCTAAGCTCTTCTATAGAAGAGGTTCCACAAATCTACAGTTTAGAACCGGTTCCTGCTCCCTCCCCCCGCCCGTCCGCACATCATCAAGATGAAGAGCGAGAGGAGGAATTCTGGGAGTTGAAGTCCACAAGTCTTAAAGCTGTCAAGTTTGAACACCCCTGGGTTTTTTTTTTCTAAAGGGTTAGGGGTGCAAGGATCTTGTAACTTGACAGCTTTAAGACTTGCGTGCTTCAATGCCAGGGTTCCTGAGCCAACATTTTGGTTGCTAAGCAAGAGCGTTGTTAAGTGAGTTTCACCACATTTTACAAGTTGGCCACGCCCACCCAGTCACATGACTGCCAAGCCACTCCCACTCGGTAACATGGCTGGCAAGCCACACCCACCTGGTCACATGGCTGGCAAGTCACTCCCGCTTGGTCACATGGCCAGCAAGCCACTCCCACAAAGCAGGCCACACCTACAGAAGAGGTTCTAAAAATTTTTGAAACCCACCACTGAACTGGAGGAAAAATATATGAAGAGCAGTTGCTGGAACTGGGTATGTCTAGTTGAATGAAAAGAAGGACTAGGGGTGACGTGATAGCAGTGTTCCAATCTCTCAGAGGCTGCCCCCAAAAAGAGGAGTCAAACTATTCTCCAAGGCACCCAAAGGCAGAAGCAGCAGCAATGGATGGGAACTAATCAAGGAGAGAAGCAACCTAGAATTTAGAATAAGTTCCCTGACAGGGAGAACAATTAATCAGTGGAACGACTTGCCTCCAGAAGTTACGGGTGCTGCATCACTGGAGGTTTTTTAAGAAGCTTTAACTTTAACCAACATCTGGCTCGGAAATGCAACTCTGATAATATGGTTCTGTGAACTGCTTAGAGAGGGCTGTAAAGCATTATGAAGCAGTATATAAGTCTACGTCAAGGGTGTCAAACTCAATTTCATTGAGGACCGCATCAGGGTTGTGTTTGACCTTGTAGGGCCGTGTGTATGTGTGCAGCTGGGAACATGGTCAGGGTGGGCGTGGCCAGCTCAATGTCACTCATCAACGCTCCATTTTTGGCTGCGTTGGCCTCCTGCATCCCTTTGCCAGGGAAAATAAAGCTTAGGGAGCCCCACCTGGGGTCCATTTTTGCTAGCAGAGGGCTGCAGGAGGCCATTGCAGCAGAAAATGGACCCTGGGTAGGCCCAAAGTCACCAGCCATTTTCAGTGGCAGAGGTATTGCAGGCCTTCTGCGATCCTTCGCTGTTTCCAGGGCGGGCCTGGGAGGGGGGGGGAAATCCAAGCATCCCGTGGGCCAGATCCAGCCCCCAGGCCTTGAGTTTGACACCTGGTCTTAGTGCTATTGCTATTGCTAAATGCTATTGCTTAGAGACTGGACAACCATTTGTCTGAAATGGTGCAGGGCTGAGGCAAACCTACGGCACATGTGCCACAGGTGGCATGTGGAGCCATTTGTTAGGGCGCGCAAGGTGTTGCCCTGCCAGCTCCAGTGTGCATGTGTGCGCTGGCCAGCTGACTTCGGCCTTCTTTTTCAGCCCTTTTTCACCTCCCGGAGGCTTCCCTGAAGTCTCCGGAGGACGAAAAACCACCCAAAACCCAAACCGGAAGTTCAGGAACAGACTTCCAGTTTGCCCATAGGGCCATTTTTCACCCTCCGGAGCCTTCAGGGAAGCCTCCTGAAGCCTACGAAGGGCCTCCAGGGGGGAACGGTGTGAGGGAGGCCATTTTTGTCTTCCCCAGGCTCCTAGAAAGCCTCTGGAGCCTGGTGAGAGCGAAAAACGGGTCCATTGCATGCCAAAAGTGTGGGGACGGAGGGGGCGCATGTGCATGTCCATGGGGGGGGTCATGCATGCATGTGCATGGGGGATTGCACGCATAGTATTATGAGTGTGAGCACGTCCGCATATATGCTGTGCTCTCCCGCTTTTGGCACAGGATAGGGAAAAGCTTAGCCATAACTGGTGTAGGGCTTCCTGCCTGAGCAGGGGGTTGGACTAGAAGACCTCCAAGGTCCCTTCCAACTCTGTTATTCTGTTTGGGACATGTGAAACCAAGCAGCGGTTTAGAGTTTTAACAAACCAGGGTTTGTTCAGTGCAGCAAACCCACTTTTCGTTTCTCAGCTAAACATAGCCCATATAAACCAACATCCTCTGGGCATCTGATGAACAACTTAACTGCCTTTTAATTACTGGTTGCCAGTTATCCCTCCACCTCGATCTTGCCAAGAAGAGTAGGTGGGCCATGAAATATGTCCAAAATTGAAGCTGCATAAACACCTTGGCATTATTGATTAACCCTTAGGGGTCACTATAGCTGCACATTAATAAGGCGTAATGGCAATTTGCAGTATTTATAGGGATGCCTAAAGCAAGAATTGCGCTCTCCCATCCACCCCCGGGAACTATCATTCCGCGTTCTAAAAAGGAAAAGCTGAAATTTCATATCCTTCTCCCTCCTCCATTCTTTGCAGCCCTAAAGTATCTTAATGCCTCCCAACCGAAGCCACAGCACTCAAACCGTCTTTTCAAGGACTTCGCATCGCTTTTGATCCACTAGGTAGAACTTCCCTTCAAAGTTGGAGTTGGGCGGAGTGACACAAAAAGGGGATCTTCTGCGGAGACGTAACTTGAAAGTAGCTTTCTCCAACCAGGCATCCCGGCTCTCGTCCTGAATACAACTCGCGAAAATCCCACACAGCAGGGAAACTTTGCACACTGAAGTTGGAATAACGAACGTTAAGCGGTTACCGTATTTTTCAGAGTATAAGATGCTCCAAGATTTTGAAGAGGCAAATTAAAAAAAGTTTTTGCGCTCTGCAGACCTCCCAAAAAGGGCCCGTTTTTTGTAAAATAAATATGGCATGCATAGCCTTTAGCAGGCTATAAAGTGCTCCTGGGGGCTGCAAGGGCAAAAATGAGAAAAAATGGCCCATTTTCCACTCATTTTTGCCTTCTCCAGCCCCCAGGAGCACTCTGGAAGCCTCCTAAAGGCTATGCATGGCCATTTTTGCAAAGGGGGTGGGGTTTCAGGAGGCCAAAAATACTGTATTCATTATATAAGACACCCCCAGATTTTCACCCTCTATTTTGAGGGAAACAAGTGTGTCTTATGTTCTGAAAAATATGGTAGTTAATTCCTAAGAGTTTTTTGTTTTTATGGCTGCTTTCCTTCCAAGGGTCTTTTTATTAGGAGTTAAAGCTCTGGAGCAGGAACCCTCCGGTGAGCTAACTTGATTATTTCACTGCTAGCAGAACCAGGGAAGCATAAATGGTAGTTGCAAAAAAGTAAATAAATAATCATCATCCTGCAATATTGTCTGGTCCTTGGAAAGTATCTCTGGTAAGAGGTAGAAAAAGGTTAAACTTATTTTCTATATAGAATCTATCTTCTCTCTCTATAAAAGCCAAATACCACTCACTCATCACGAAATCTCCAGAACCGTAAATTCTACAAACTTGAAATTTGGCACGTATGTTCCTCTTTGCTTCTAGGTACTTGTTAAGAAAGGATTTTTTCAAAATGACTGTCAGATCATTAGTATTTCCTATACAGTAATTAATACGCTTTGATGCTAAGGAGTTCTACTTCCCTTCCCCACCTGAAAAGAACTCTGTTCCAACTGCCAGTTGCCTTATATTAACATGCTCTAATGCTAAGGAGTTAGATATTCTACTTCCCCTTCCCACCTAAAAAGAATTCTGTTCCAACTGCCGGTTGCATAACATTCTGTTACCTCAGTTCAAACTTGCAGCTGTTCCACTCCTTCCCTCAGGAGCAGTCTGGGGCTCCTTACATTACTAAATCTCGGTACCCCACCAAAATGTCTATGCCTTTCCTCCTATGGAACTGCTTCCAGACTCAAGTCAGCGGGAGTGATATTCCATTATGTGTTTCACTCACCAAGCAAGCAGAACTGGAGTGAACCGGATTTTTCCTGCATTGCTCAATCACATAGTTTCATTGCAAAGCACTGATATCCAGCTAGTAACAGAATAACAGAATTGGAGTGACCTTGTAGATGATCTAGTCCAACCCCCTGCCCACTACACTATTTCTGACAGGTGGCAGTCTGATCTCTTCTTGAAAGCTTCCAGTGATGAAGCTCCCACAACTTCTAAAGGCAACTTCTGTTCCATGGGTGGATTGTTCTCACTGTCAGAAAATTCCTCCTTATTTCCAGGTTGAATCTCTCCATGATTCGTTTCCATCCTTTATTCCTTGTCTGGCCTTCAGGTGCTTTGGAGAATAGCTTGACCTCTTCCTCTCTGCGGCAGCCCCTCAAATATTGGAAGACTGCTATCATGTCTCCCCTGGTCCTTCTCTTCACTAGACTAGCCATGCCCAGTTCCTACAACCGTTCATCGTATGTTTTTACCTCCAGTCCCCTCATCATCTTTGTTGCTCTTCTCTGCACTCTTTCTGGAGTTTCAACCTCTTTTTTATAATGTGGTAACATTTTATGGGTGTCACTTTTTATTCATTTCAAGCACACTTGGAGCAAGAGTTTTGTTCACTGACATTTCCTGGAATGACCATGGAGCCCTGCAAACTGCACAGTTCCATGAGCAGCCCAGGAAGTGCTATGAGGGGAAAAAATAAAATAAATCTTCACTCTTTTTTAATTTTTTTAAAAAAAATCTTTATACAAATATAACATGTTTGCAACCCATTGTACTTCTTTTACATATCCATTGCGCTTCCTTTATCTGTACATGTAAATCTTATATAACTATATCTCTCTTTTTTGTGTTGCATTTGTGCTGATAAATAAATAAAGGGAGACTAGTATAGATCTATTTCAAGCTATTTAGCCCTCATCAGTTAGCCATACCCTTACTGGGATACGAACCTGGGCTGTTTTTACATGTTTGGCAGTTGTATTAGCCTCTAAGCCACAATCTCTCCTCCCTTATCAGCTGAGCCAAGGAAATGATTAAGTGTTATGTCAAAGCACCTGATATGCCCAAATAGAGGCTATGTCTTTTATTTCCTATTATTTTTGTCTACAGTCTATTTTGTATTTTCACCTCTTATTCATTCTCTGGTTCTGCATTTGTTTTGTAGTTTCTTGATCTTTTTTTCTTTTCTTTATTGCTTTCCTACTCCCCATCACCTTTCCTCTAGCCAATTATACCATAAACCTTCACTCTTAAGGGAACAACTGATGATGTTAATCCAGATCAGAGTATAGGTCACTCCTTGGTCATCTTGAATATTTTAGCAAATGCAGTCGTCCCCCCGCCCCCACTTAACCTTGAATCTGATCCAACTATTTTTCCTGCAGATTTTTAATTTAAAAAAACAGCGTGAACATTTTCCAGAGCAGAAATCTTTCCCCAGAGGTAGAAAGTTAAGTAGAACAGACCTGCCTCATCTGCTAATTTATACTTAGGACACTGCCATACATCCGTCAACCCAGATCCTGCTGCTAGAGGATAACACTGCTGGAAAACAGACATGAATATTCAGATGTGGGTTGCCCATTGCATAAATCTGTCCCTGTCCCACTGGGGGAGCAAATAGCCTCGATTTGCAAGAAATTCTAGGTTGTATCCCAGAATTAAAAAGGGTGGTTTAGACATTTCCATGATAAAATATGGAAGACGTGACCTCGAAACGGCATGATAGCAATGTTCCAATATCTCAGGGGCTGCCCCAAAGAAGAGGGAGTCAAGCTATTCTCCCAAGGACCTGAGGGCAGGACAAGAAGCAACGGGTGGAAACTAATCAAGGAGAGAAGCAACCTAGAAATAAGAAGAAACTTCCTGATAGTTAGAACAACCGATCAGTGGAACGACTTGCCTCCAGAAGTTGTGGGTGTTCCATCCCTGGAAGTCTTTAAGATGAGATTGGAGATGGTATAGGGCGGGGATGGCTAAGCTTTTTGTTGTCGCGTGGCGAAAGTGTGTGTGTGTGTGTACACACACGCTGTAGCACGCCCGCACCCACAATGCAACTCCCCTCCTTTCCTCACCCTGGCAACTTTATGAGTTGACATTAGGTCCCTTCTAGCCCTGGAAAACTGAAGAAGCTTCTTGGATGAGAAGCGAAAACGTCTTCAAGGAAAAACTAAGAAAGGTCCAGTTGTCTTTTGAAAAACAACAGACAACCAAAGGCAACAGAATACAGATTTGGGACAACCCTGACCTGGATGACTGAGAATCTCCATAGACCAGGGGTGTCCAAACTTGGGAACTTTAAGGCTTGTGGACTTCAACTCCCGGAATTCCCCAGCCAGCCATGCTGGCTGGGGAATTCCGGGAGTTGAAGTCCACAAGCCTTAAAGTTCTCAAGTTTGGACACCCCTGCCATAGACATTCATTAAATGAAAGGTTGCAAACCGAGGACTTCCTGTACAGTAAAGCTGCATTCAACAGAGCAAGTCAAAACCTGGATCCAGAATGCTGAAAAGTGACAAAATAGCTTCGGTTCATTTCTAGAGCAGAAAAACCATTCTCCGTGTAAATACACACATCGTGTACTAAGTGAGCTGTGAAGCACTTTTTTCAGACCGTTGGTTTTTTTTTCCGCACGCCACCACGGACTGCAACGTGCCTTCCTTCCAAACCCAAACTTGATACCACGGCGAGCTTCTGATGAGGAGCATCTACAAGGACAATTAGCATTTAAGCTTGCAGCATTTTCAATTACCCTACAGACCACGGTGGAATTAATTATTTTATCACTGTCGTTTGGTATTAAACAAGCAGTTGCAGAGTTGGTGATGATTGCACTGACTTTTTTCTCTCTCTCCAAAGTATAATGAACAATGTCCTTCATAGCTTAGATTCCCCCCCCCCTTTTTTTTAAGCAGAGTAAAAAGGAGGAAGAGGAGGAGAAGTGTGGGGTCCTTGGTGCTCTCTGAGCTTGCTTATTTTCGTACAGACATTTCATGATCCAACTAGGTAACATCATCACTGCTAGAAGGGAGTGGGATTTGTGGAGTGGGGAAGAGGAAGAGGAGGAGGAGGACTGTGTGTTGTTTTCTTGCAGACATCTCATTACCAAACTAGGTAACATAATCACTGCTAGAAGCGAGTGGGGTAAGTGGAGAGGAGGAGGAGGAGGAGGAGGAGGAGGAGGAGGAGGAGGAGGAGGAGGAGGAGGAGGAGGAGGAGGAGGAGGAGGAGGAGGAGGAGAACTGTGGGGTGTTTGATGTTCTATGAGCTTGCTTGTTTTCTTGCAGACGTTTCATTACCCTAACTAGGTAACGTCATCAGTGCTAGAAGGGAGTGGGATTTGTGGAGTGGAGTGGAGAAGAGGAGGAGGAGGAGGAGGACTGTGGGGTCCTTGGTGCTCTCTGAGCTTGCTTGTTTTCTTGCAGACATCTCATTACCAAACTAGGTAACATAATCACTGCTAAAAGCGAGTGGGGTAAGTGGGATAGGAGGAGGAGGACAACTGTGAGGTCCTTGATGTTCTCTGAGCTGGCTTGTTTTCTTGCAGACGTTTCATTACCCTAACTAGTAACATCCTCAGCGCTGGAAGGCAGTGGGGCTTACAAGCCAAGTGGTAACAGACTTCAGAGAACTTCCCCCTGCTGTACCTTGAGGACTTGCCTGCATATATCTGGGTCCCTTTCGCTTTGCAGAAATGGGATGCATCCATTTACACTTTTGCGTTCATCCAACCTACATACACAGTGTGGGCACCATTCAACGAGAGAACCCATTTTCAGGATCACAGTCTTTCTGTAATTAGTCATTTTTAATCCAATTGGAACTGCAGCACACAGAGCTTCCTCTCACTGCTGGCATAACGGGGAGAGAGGTTACTTTTTAGACTCCGGTGGGCTATTTAAGGTAGCACTCACAAATTGGGCAGAGAACCCCTATCCTGAAGGGCCCCTGATTGGATAATGCACCTTCCCTTTGGATTTTCGGATGCAAAGTTGTCTTATCCAGGGCTTAAAGAAGCTCCCTCCGCTCGGATGTCTGAGGAGCCCCTGTCCAGGATGGTCCCGGAAGATTGAAGTCAGGAACTTCCGCGAGAGGAAAAAGGGAGCCCCGTTGAAGTATCCAAATAATTGATAGCAAAAAAGGAGAGATTTGCTTCTGCAGTTCCCTTTCCAGTTGCCCGTTATTAGAATGCATTTGAATATTACTGTAGATGGGTGATCGCATTTCTTTTCCATTTAGTCCTCCTCCTCCTCTTCTTCTCCCTCTTCTTCTTCCTTCTTCTTCTTCCCTACCTCCTCTTCATCTTCCTCTTCTCCCTTCCTCCTCCACCTCCTCTTCTTCTTCCTCTTGTTCCTCTTCCTCTTCTCCCTTCCTCCTCCTCCTTTTCCTTCTTCTCCTCCTCCTCCTTCTCTTCCTCCTCCTCCTTTTCCTTCTTCTTCTTCCCCCTCCTCCTCCTCGTTCTTCCTCCTCCTCCTCCTCCTTCCTTCTTCTTCATCTTCTTCTCCTTCTCCTCTCTGCAACCTCCCTCCCTTCTAGCACTGATATTATTACCTAGTTGTGTCACGATCTGTCTGCAAGAAAACAAATCAAACTCAGACAGCACCAAGGACCCAGTCCGCTCCCTCCTCCCTGCTAACCCCACTCCCTTTTAAGCACTGATGTTATTACCTAGTTGGGTCATGAAATGTCTGCAAGAAAATCACCAAACTCAGAGAGCACCAAGGACCCCAGTGCCCTCCTCCTCCTCCTCCTCCTCCTCCTCCTCCTCCTCTCCACAATCCCCACTCCCTTCGAAGCACTGATGATATTACCTACTGGGGTGATGAAATCTCTGGAAGAAAACCACGGGGGTCAGAGGGCACCAAGTCCCTCACAGTTCAGCCGTGAGCTACAAACACTTTCTTCTACCAGTAATTTCTCAGAAGCAGAGACGCTTGTTTTGACTCCACCTGATCCTTGGCATTATACACGATGAAAATTGATTTTGCTTGGAAGCAAGGCACAAGGAGTCCCCAGACTTTTATCCTGGATTAATAAATTGAAAAACCACCCTGGAAGAAAACAGTGGCTAACAGTTTCCATGCTGTTGCCAAGAAAACGTCATTGTTGTGTCCATAAAGTTACCAGGATTTGAGCTCATTGAAAAAGAGTAAAGTACACTTGATATTATGAAAGGTAAAGGTTCCCCTTGCATATACGTGCTAGTTGTTGCTGACTCTAGGGGGCAGTGCTCATCTCTGTTTCAAAGCCAAAGAGCCAGCGCCATCCGAAGACGTCTCCGTGGTCATGTGGCCGGCGTGACTCAACGGCAAAGGTGCACGGAACACTGTTACCTTCCCACCAAAGGTGGTGCCTATTTTTCTACTTGCATTTTTTACGTGCTTTCGAACGGCTAGGTTGGCAGAAGCTGGGAGCTCACTCCGTTACGTGGCGCTAGGGATTTGAACCGCTGAACTGCCGACCTTTCTGATGGACAAGCTCAGCATCTTAGACACTGAGCCACCAGAAATAATTTCTCTTCAGAATACTTAAGGTGACCCTGCGTTGCTGAGTGATACAAGCAGTGGTGAAATTCATTTTTTTTTACTACTAGTTCTGTGGGCATGGCTTGCTGGGCGTGGCAGGGGAAGGATAATGCAAAATCTCCACTCCCTCCCCACTCCAGGGGAAGGATACTGCGAAATCCCCATTCCCTCCCCACTCCAGGGGAAGGATACTGCGAAATCTCCATTCCCTCCCCACTCCAGGGGAAGGATACTGCAAAATCCCCATTCCCTCCCCACTCCAGGGGAAGGATACTGCGAAATCTCCATTCCCTCCCCACTCCAGGGGAAGGATACTGCAAAATCTCCATTCCCTCCCCACTCCAGGGAAAGGATACTGCAAAATCTCCATGCCCTCCCCACTCCAGGGAAAGGATACTGCAAAATCTCCATTCCCTCCCCACTCCAGGAGAAGGATACTGCAAAATCTCCATTCCCTCCCCACTCCAGGGGAAGGATACTGCAAAATCCCCATTCCCTCCCCACTCCAGGGGAAGGATACTGCAAAATCCCCATTCCCTCCCCACTCCAGGGGAAGGATACTGCGAAATCTCCATTCCCTCCCCACTCCAGGGAAAGGATACTGCGAAATCCCCATTCCCTCCCCACTCCAGGGGAAGGATACTGCGAAATCTCCATTCCCTCCCCACTCCAGGGGAAGGATACTGCGAAATCTCCATTCCCTCCCCACTCCAGGGGAAGGATACTGCGAAATCTCCATTCCCTCCCCACTCCAGGGGAAGGATACTGCAAAATCCCCATTCCCTCCCCACTCCAGGGGAAGGATACTGCAAAATCCCCATTCCCTCCCCACTCCAGGGGAAGGATACTGCGAAATCTCCATTCCCTCCCCACTCCAGGGGAAGGATCCTGAAAATCTCCATGCGCTCCCCACTCCAGGGGAAGGATACTGCAAAATCCCCATTCCCTCCCCAATCTGGGGCCAGCCAGAGGTGGTATTTGCAGGTTCTCTGAACTACTCAAAATTTCCACTACCAGTTCTCCAGAACCTGTCAGAAACTGCTGAATTTCACCCCTAGATACAAGGAACGTATCTCACTACTATTAACTCATCTATCTGTGTACTCCTTGCCATAGTAGTGGAATTGTGCTTATTCTCACAAATGTTTATTTTAAAACATTGAACAAGTCACTGATGAAACCACTTGAACAGGCAACAGGCGCACTGTGTGTGTGTGTGTGTGTGTGTGTGTGTCCTTGTTTTCACCAAGACTATTATTATTTTCTTCCTCCCAAGATTTTCTTGATCATGTCAGACTTCCAGTACAATTTAATTTGACTGCTAGTCTGGAGAAATTCATTTTTCTGGACATTGTCATTAGCAACCTGGCCCCAAGGTTATGACCACCTTGAAGACAAACGGCATGGAACAAACTCTGATTTTCCAGGGTGATTGCTGCTTCATTTTATTTAGTCATTATCCAATAATTGAACTTGGAGTCCACCTCTTTCCAACCCAAACATGCCACTGTTTGCATACCTTATCTGCATAGAATGATTGCTGGAACTGGATATGTCTGGTTAGATGAAAAGAGGGACCAGGGGAGACATGAGAGCAGGCTTCCAATATTTGAGGGTCTGCCACGAAGTATAGTATAGCAGTGACGTGCGGTGAGGTTTATGGCTGGTGAGGCTGGTGACGTCATCAGGAAGGCGGGGAATGGGACCACGTGTGCTGGAGGCTCAGGCTGCCTCAGCCTCCAGCACACATGATCCCATTCCACGCCTTCCTGAGCGTGCTCCGCTGGCTCGCGCTCCGCAGTCCTCGAAAGCGACTGGGGAACGACGAGAACCTTCCTGCCTCTGCTGGACTTTGTGCGCTCCTCGCGACTGCATATTGCAGTCGCGAGGAGCACGCAAAATCCAGCAGAGGCAGGAAGGTTCTCGTCGTTCCCCAGTCGCTTTCGTGCCTTCGTCATCCAGGAGCGCCGACAACATTTCTGCCTCCACAGCTCCCGGGCGCGGCCGGACGGATGTATGTAATATTATTATATATATATATATATAGTATATAATATTATATACTATTATTTCATGAAGAGAGGTGAGGCTCTGCCTCCCCTGCCTCCCCTGCCCGCACGTCCCTGTAGTATAGTATAGTATAGTATAGTATAATCTTTATTGTCATTGTACTTAAATACAACAAAATTGAAGAGGGAGTCAAGCTCTTCTCCAAAGCACCTGAGGGCAGGACAAGAAGCAACGGATGGAAACTAAGCAAAGAGAGAAGCAACCTAGAACTGAGGAGAAATTTGATATGAATTGTGACCGAAAGACAAGGACTACCCATATCCACTTCTAGATTCACATTTAAAGCTGAATTTAGATATTTCGTTTATTTATTTATTTATAAACTTCATATCGGGCTGCAATGGCAGGAACTCCCAGTAGCTTCGAAAATAAGGAGGATGCAAGTGAAAAACCTAGAGAGCCAAAAAGACAGACGGAAAACACAATGCACAGCGGGACAAAGTTCACTTAACAACTGTCTCACTTAGTGTCAGAAATGTTGGGCTCCATCGCAGTCATAAGTCAAGGATTACCTGCACTGAAGACAAATTCATTGTGTGTCCAATCACACTTAGCCAATAAAGAATTCTATTCTATTCTATTCTATTCTATTCTATTCCATTCATTATTCTATTCTACTCTATTTCATTCATTATTCCATTCCATTCCATTCCATTCATTATTCTATTCTATTCTATTCTATTCTATTCTATTCTATTCTACTCTACTCCATTCATTATTCTATTCTATTCCATTCCATTCATTATTCTATTCTATTCTATTCTACTCTACTCTATTTCATTCATTATTCTATTCTATTCTATTCCATTCCATTCATTATTCTATTCTATTCTATCCTATCCTATCCTATCCTATCCTATCCTATCCTATCCTATCCTATTCTATTTCATTCCTATTAATTCTATTCTATTCTATAAAACGTGGCCATCCTAACTGTTTCAAACTATCACTGCCATAAACCCAATCAGTGTGTGCATCGCAGGCGAATTAAGGGAGCTGCGATCCAAAATATTTGGCTGGCTCTGTATCGGCCCTGACATTTTCTCCGGCCAAGTTTTGAAATACCAACAGCATTGAAAAAATAAATTGGTGCCCACAAAGGAGAAAAACTCTTCATTTAATGAACTCGGCTCCTAATTCTCGCAAATAAAGAACTGCTGTCAAGGTAGATTACTGTGCCTTGCAACTGCCATCTCTCACCAGGCACTTTAAATTATCTTTCATAAAGCCTTGGCAAGAAAAAAAAAACCGGCCCAAAAAGCTCTTCGCTTCTCAGCAGGAGGGGTGGCATTATCTCCTCCTAATGAACAGTTAATGGCAACTTGATGGTTGATGCCTCCTGGAATTCGGTTTGAGGTTCTGCTCACGTTTTCTGGTGGTATAACGCCACGTTTTATTTTCGTTTGTCAATCTATCTCGCCTAAAAATGTCTCTGCTGCCTCTTCAGTCAATCAGGATAGAGCTGGAAGGGACCTTGCAGGACAAGAAGCAATGGATGGAAACTAATCAAGGAGAGAAGCAACTTGGAATTAAGGAGGAACTTCCTAACAGGGAGAACAATTAACCAGTGGAACAGCTTGCCACCAGAAGTTGTGGGGGCTTCATCGTTGGAGGTTTTTAAGAAGAGACTAGACAGTCGCTCGTCTGAAATGGTATAGAGCAGTGTTTTTCAACCTTGGCAATTTGAAGATGTCCGGACTTCAACTCCCAGAATTCCCCAGCCAGCTGGCTGGGGAATTCTGGGAGTTGAAGTCCAGACATCTTCAAGTTGCCAAGGTTGAGAAACACTGGTATAGAGTCTTCTACTTGAGCAGGGGGTTGGACTAGAAGACCTCCAAGCTCCCTTCCTGCTCTATTCTGACACAAGCTTCAGTTCACACAAAATATTAACAGAATAAGAGTTCTCCTTAGTTCTCCGGTCAAGGTTTTCCTTAGTTCTAGGTGGGATTTTACTTTAAGGATCTTCCATCTGTGACTTCCTGACTTGCCCTGGAGAATAGATTGACACCCCCCCCCCCCTCTTCTCTGTGACAACCCTTCAAGTACAGGAAGATGCTATTATGTCACCCCTAAATCTTCCCATCATTAGACTAGATATACCTAGTTATCTCAACCAATCAGAATAGAGCTGAAAACGACCTTGGAGGTCTTCTAGTCCAGCCCCCTGCTCAAGCAGGAGACCCTATATAATTTCAGACAAGTGGCTTTCCAGTCTTTTCTTTAAAAACCTCCAGCGATGAAACACCTACAAATTCTGGTGGCATGCTGTTCCACTGGTTATTTATCCTCACTGTTAGGAAGCTTTTCCTTAATTCCAGGTTGAATCTCTCCTGGATTAGTTTCCATCCACTGTTTCTTCTCACTGCTTTGGAAAATAAATTGACCCCCTCTTCTTTGGGGCAACTCTTCAAATACTGGAATGCTGCTATCATGTCAGATACACTGTTAGATAGGTTAGAGAACGGGGCCTGGATTGATGGATTGATGGATTGATTTGCAATTGGAGTTTTTAAAAGAAGAGACCAGACAACCCTTTGTCTGAAATGCTCCAAGGTCTCCTGCTTGAGCAGGGGGGGGGGGGGTTGGACTAGAAGACCTCCAAGGTCCCTTCCAACTCTGCGATTCTGTTAATATTCTGAGCATGCAAAATACACGGTGCAGCTTACTTCTGTCACGCTAAATATGAAAACTCTAAAGCAATACGCTCACGCCAGCTGCTTTCCAGATGTAGGACATACACTTGCGTGTGGCTCGGTTTCCTATTGGCAGGAGTGTTTGTGTCATCTTGTTCCTGGTTTCCCAGCATCAACTAAACTTGGTTTCTGTTCGCAGAACCCTAAAATGCAAAGCTGCCGAGGTGGGCTGCTGCTGGTTAGGACCGATTCAGGCAAACCGCTAACTCCGGCTACCAGCTATCCCCGGCCAGCCACCCTGGCACTATCCCTCCTACATATCTCATTCTCTGGCTAGCACACCCCGTCTACGCTGCCCAGCTGATTTTCACGCCTCGCCTGCTCTACTCACTGCAGCTTCCCCGAGAAGGGGTGCTAGAAGCTGTGTGCAGGAAATCTCCTGAAAGAGCAGTCAGGGTTGCTCTCCTCTAGGACTGACCGGTTGGATTGCCTTGCAGTCCAAGGGACTCAATGCAGGAGTCTTCTCCCGCGTTCGTTTAATGAAAAGAAGGACTAGAGAAGACATGATAGTAGTGTTCCAATATCTCAGGGGTTGCCACAAAGAAGAGAGAGTCAAACTATTCTCCAAGGCACCTGAGGGTAGAACAAGAAGCAATGGGTGGAAACTAATCAAGGAGAGAAGCAACTTAGAACTGAGGAGAAACTTCCTGACAGTTAGAACAATTAATCAGTGGAACAGCTTGCCTCCAGAAGTTGTGAATGCCCCAACACTGGAAGTCTTTAAGAAGCTGTTGGATAGCCATTTGTCTGAAGTGGTGTAGGGTCTCCTGCCTAAGCAGGGGGTTGGACTAGAAGACCTCCAAGGTCCCTTCCAACTCTGATCAGTGGAACAACTTGTCTTCAGAAGTGATATTCCAAAAAAACCACCCCCAACGAAATAAAACTCTGAGGCTTGTGATTCCTCAAAGTATTTAGAGATGTCATGTTGGCACATCTGAGAAAACCTGAATCTGAAAGCTTCCAGATTTTCCCCACCCAGTTTGAAAGTTCAAGATCCTGCCCCCAACACCCACAGGCCCAATCTTCTACTGCCAGGAAGACAGATTCCTCCCATCCAGATCCAGCCAAGTGCAGAGACAAAAAGTGACCTTGACTTTCTAAGAAGAATGTTATTATGGCTACACATCACCCAACTCCATACAATTTCCCCCTCCCATTTTCCCACAGTAGAAAGCAAACAGTAGAAAGTGTGGCAGGTCTGAAACCTAAAAAGAAAAGATGGCTTGCAGGTCTGACAACAACTGGAGTACCTTTGGGACAACCACGACCTGGATGATTGAGAATCTCCATAGATGCTTCCAGAACATTTTGGTTGCTAAGCAAGAGCGTTGTTAAGTGAGTTTCACCACATTTTACAAGTTGGCCACGCCCACCCAGCCACATGGCTGGCAAGCCACTCCCACCCAGTCACATGGCTGGCAAGCCACTCCCACAAAGCAGGCCACACCTACAGAAGAGGTTCTAAAACATTTTGAAACCCACCACTGATGGTGACCCTCTATTGCACACATCTTCTACTGCAAAAGAACATTATTCGACTTCTATTCTTTAAAGCAGTGTTTCTCAAACTTGGCGACTTTAAGTCCTGTGGACTTCAACTCCCAGAATTCCCCAGCCAGCTATGCTGGCTGGGGGATTCTGGGAGTTGAAGTCCACAGGACTTAAAGTCGCCAAGTTTGAGAAACACTGCTTTAAAGCATCATATTGCAGGTTGAGTTCTGTTCTCAGAAACACTTCAGTCTTCTTAGCGCTATTAAACTTAGCAAAACACAAAGACAATACTCTTCCCATATTTCTTTTTTAGTGTGGCCTCCAGCTGCTCTGAAGAAGATTGAACACTCTTGCAGAGTTTTAAGAGTTGGTGTTCGAATCTAATCCACAGAGGAGATTTTTTTCCTCATTCTCTCTTTCTCTCTCTCTCTCTCTCTCTCTCCTATATACCTAAATATACACCTCCTCCAGTGGTGGGTTTCAATTTTTTTTAGAACCTCTTCTGTAGGTGTGGCCTGCTTTGTGGGAGTGGCTTGCTGGCCATGTGACCGGATGGGAGTGGCTTGCCAGCCATGTGACTGGGTGGGCGTGGCCAACTTGTAAAATGTGATGAAACTCACTTAACAACGCTCTTGCTTAGCAACCAAAATGTTGGCTCAGGAACTCTGGCATTTGAAGTGTGCAAGTCTTAAAGTTGTCAAGTTACAAGACCCTTGCACCCCGAACCCTTTAGAAAAAAAAACACCAGGGGTGTTCAAACTTGACAGCTTTAAGACTTGTGGACTTCAACTCCCAGAATTCCTCCTCCAGTCATGTTGGCTCAGGAACTCTGGCATTGAAGTGTGCAAGTCTTAAAGCTGTCAAGTTACAAGACCGTTGCACCCCTAACCCTTTAGGGAAAAAACCCCCAGGGGTGTTCAAACTTGACAGCTTTAAGACTTGTGGACTTCAACTCCCAGAATTCCTCCTCTCGCTCTTCATCTTGATGATGGGCGGACGGGGGGCGGGGGGAGCTGGAACCGGTTCTAAACGGCACGGTAGATTTGTGGAACCTCTTCTATAGAAGAGGTTAGAGCTGGCAGGAGCCCACCCTTGACCCCCTCCCCCAAAATTGAATTTCTACAAGCAACCATTTTTTCTCCCCAGGGTTGTCACAGTAATATTGAAGTTATTATCCTAGCAAGAATGAGACTTAAGTTTGCCAATTTCCAACATGTGTTTTGAGAAGATTGCAAGAGCTGTGCATCTGAGGCTGAACATTTTAATAGGGCAAAAAAATATGAGGTTTTTTATGATGTGGAGTGAGGTTTTGGTGCCACGAGTAAAGGAACTGTAGGAAGTTAAAACCCGCCCGTCTCCTAGAAAAATGAAATATCCTAGGAAATATTGAAAAGGCAGAATATTATATTTCCCTGGATAAGAAATGGAGAAACATGTTTTTAGGCAGGAAACACATTCTCTTTTAACAGCCCCCACCTTTGTCAATGGGCCATTAAAAGGCCTGAGCCAGTCTATTCTACATAACAAAGGTCTCCCCCCTCAGCTCCAGGATTAAGGCGTGATAGTATTAGCCCTTGACCCATCTCACCGCAGGGCACCTGGGAAGAAGCAATGCTCAACCAAGCTTGGACTCAAACACAGCCTAGAGAGTGGCCCCTGCATGGCCCCATGGGAGTCGGACAACCAATCAGAATACAAGATCAAGATCAAAGGCCAGAGAGGGCATAAAACCAAGGACTTTCAGCATATCTGCCTCTTTTTCTTCTTCACCCAACATTTTGAAGCCTGTGATTTCCCTTTTCTGTTCAGAAGCTCAAGCCATGTGATCCTGTCCACCATTAAACCATCTTTCCAAGCAGCCTCCATGTTTCCAGGGTTTTCCCCCCCACACTTGGAACTGAACCCAGAAGGACATATCTCCCAACAGAACATTCATAGGGATCTAAGAGAGCAGGAGGCCTAAAATAAATGTAATAAATAATAACGCACCTCGAAGATATGCGAGGAAGAAGCAGGAGAAATAACAAGGCAGAACTTCAGCCAAATTCCCAAATTCAATATGTTTATAGACTGGGGTTTCTTCTAAAGACAAGGAAATGGAAGTTTTCCAACTCTGTAACCTCTCAACAGGAAATATTTCTCCTGCAACGATCTCCAACATTTTGCTGGGAATGCTGACTACCTTCGTTCTTTCTCCAAATGTTAGAATTTCAGAATAAGAGAATAACAGAGTTAGAAGGGAGGTTGGAGGTCTTCTAGTCCAACCCCCTATTCTGGCAATAAACCCCCATACCATTGCAGACAAATGCTTGTCCAATCTCTTCTTAAAAACTTCCAGTGTTGGAGCAAAGGCAAGTTGTTCCACTGATTAATTGTCTTCAGTGTCAGGAAATTTCTGCTTGGTTCTAGGTTGCTTCTCTCCTTGATTAATTTCCATCCATTGCTTCTTGTCCTGCTTTCGGATGCTTTGGAGAATAGTTTGACTTCCTCTTCTTTGTGGCAACCCCTAAGAGATTGGAAGACTGCTATCATGTCTCCCCTAGTCCTTCTTTTCATTAAACTAGACATACCTAGTTCCTGCAACTGTTCTTCATATGTTTTAGCCTCCAGTCCCCTAATCCTCTTTGTTGCTCTTCTCTGCACTCTTTCTAGAGTCTCCGCATCTTTTCTACATCGTGGTGACCAGAACTGGATGCCGTACTCCAAGTGTGGCCTTACCAAGGCCTTGTAAAGTGGTATTAACACTTCACGTGATCTTGATCCCATCCCTCTGTTAATGTAGCCTAACACTGAATGGGCTTTTTTTTTTGCAAAAAAAAAAAGGTCTTTCACAGTCCTTTGTTGACATAATAACAAAAGTTCCAGATTTCATTTTTCAATGTCCTTGTCTGTTCAACCAGAAAAGTCTCTCGTTTGATTTTTATATTTATTCTGAGAATCGTCAGTATCAAAATATGAATCTTGAGACACCAGGCTAGAAACCAGAGGACTGTGAGTTCTAGTTCCACCTTAGTCATAAAGGCCAGCTGGGTGATTTTGGGCCAGTGAGTCTCCCTCTCACCTTAACTCACCTTAAAGGGTTGTTGTTGTGATAAAAATAGAAGGAGGAAGGTGGGTTGGATATGTTCTCTACCTTGGGTTATTTGTAAAACCAACAAAGACAGTATGCAAATAAATATTTATTTACAATACAATACAATACAATAGCAGAGTTGGAAGGGACCTTGGAGGTCTTCTAGTCCAACCCCCTGCCTAGGCAGGAAACCCTATACCGTTTCAGACAAATGGTTATCCAACATCTTCTTAAAGACTTCCAGTGTTGGGGCATTCACAACTTCTGGAGGCAAGCTGTTCCACTGGTTAATTGTTCTAACTGACATTATATATGTTACCCAAATATTTCTTTGCATTGTCACAATTCCACCAAAGATGGAATAGCATAAAGCTATTTCTAAAGCTACATGTTCAACAAACTAAATGAATAAATACAAATAAAATAAAAATAAAGCAATTTCTCATTTAGGAAAAAGAAGGGATGAGGCAACTTTTAAGATGTCCAAGGGAGAGCATCTCAAACCGCCCATCTGTGATTTGAAAGTAACTCTCAAGTAAACGTCAGACCTGAATCATAAAATGATAAATATGATAGCATTATTAAGTCCTACTAAGCAATAGATGGAAACCTATCATGGAGATATTCAATCTTAGATCTAAGGAGGAATTACTTGACAGTGAGGACAATTAATCACAACTTCAGAAGTTGTGGGTGCTTGTTGAAACCTGTGAGCTGGCAGCAGATTTGGACAGGGAGGAGGGTTGGGGGGGAACCTGGGCCAGTCCTGGAGTCTGGGGAAGGCTCTGATGAGGGCTCTGTGTTGGAGGCAGAGATGGGGCCAAGGCCGTATGCCAGTTATCAGCTGCCTTTGGAGTCAGACATCAGTGAGGCAGAAGAACAGCTGGAGCCTGTTCCCAGTGTGCGCATGCGCAGAGCTGCCAGACGAAGGGAAGAGCTAAAGAACAGGGGTTGACTTGGGAGGAAGGCCACAGGTGGACGATGAATGGCCCTCCCAGAGGGAATAAAAGAGGAGCAAAAGGGGAGTGGAGTTTGCAGGAGACAATTAGTTTGCTTCATTGGTTCGTGACTCTCCCAGACTCCTTGCCAAGTTCTGCAGATCTTGGCCTGTCAGCTCTCCAAGCCAGATAAGGTCTGTGACTGTAAATCCTCCCTCGAAAGACTTTGCTGGATCTGAATGAGCAGAATTCATGGTCAATTAATAACAGAGTTTTTTATTGGGACAAGGAGTTTGCTTCATGCTCTTGGGAAGCCTAGGTCATAACAGTGCTCCACTATTTTTAAGAAGAGACTGGACAACCGTTTGCCTGAAATGGCATAGGGTTTTCTGCCTGAGCAGGGGGTTGGACTAGAAGACCTCCAAGGTCCCTTCCGACTCTGTTATTGCTGAACGCTTCCCAATCCTCCCAGGAAAAATTTGCTCATTCGAGGAAGATTTGTGCAAATCGTACACATCTTTGTTTTGAAAGGTACAAATATTCCAAAGCCGTTTGAAGACACAATCCATCTGTTTGTTTAACACTTTTCGGAAATAGTTGGGCTCCTAAATTAACTTGTCTGGTACATTGTCATGGTTGGTTGCCACAGTAACAGTAGGACCGGCGATGTCCGCTATCTCCTTAGAAATTAACTGACGGGATTTTCTTTTTTGTTTTACATATTTCTGGTGGACTGTGCGGAGATTTTTATCCACCTGCCAAACTTTGAGTAGGCAGAAAGATAATTTTAAAAAATAATGTTTTTATCTGCACCCACAAGAATTCGTTTCTTATCGGTTTGGATTTTGATGTCTTTTTTTTTTATTGGATGTGGAATACTAAATTATCATTTCCAAACTGTTCTGACCCAGGCTTCCTTAAAAAGCGTGAAGCAGAGTCTTGGTCCCGGCAAAACCCCTTTTATTTACAGGACTGTGAATTCCTTCCATTCACAGCCAGCAAGGCTTAGCAAACAGTCTTTCAGAGGAATATTCATCAACACAAACCTTATCTCGCTTGGAGAGCTGCCAAATAACTAGTTTCTAAACGCAGGGCAAGGCAAAACTTGGCACAGATTCTCTTATAGTCACAAACAGAACTTTCCACTCTTGAAACGACCGAAGGAATGAATTGTTTCCTGCAAAAGCCCCCTCCCCCTTCACTCCTCTTATATTTCCTATGGGAGGGGCTCTGCGCATGCGCACACTGGGAACAGGCTCCAGCTGTTCCTCTGCCTCACTGATGTCTGACTCTGAAGGCAGCTGATAACTGTCAGACGGCCCTGGCCCCCTCTCTGCCTCCGACACAGAGCCCTCATCAGAGCCTTCCCCAGACTCCAGGACTGGCCCAAGTTCCTCCCCAGCCTCCTCACTGTCTGACTCTGCTGCCAGATCTGCTGGCCACCAGCGGGCCACAATACAGACATATCGGGGAAGCTCCATATACACTTACTTTGACAGGGGTTGACTAGAAGACCTTCAGGGCCCCTTCCCACCCTTTGATTATTTGACCGTAGCAAGGTTGCAGACCAATTGCTGTGCTGAGGATTTCATTTTATATTTATTGATGAATTTTTATATCTCACATTTATAATTTTTGAAAAACATCTGAAGGTAACAAATATATCTAATACACTTACCTTTTATTCCCCCCCCCCCCCGTTGAATTGGTTTGGGCTGAGAGGGAGTGACTGGCCCAAAGTCACCCAGCCAGCTTTCATGCCTGAGGGAGGACTATTATTTTTATTTTATTTTATTTTATTTCTAGACCGCCCCCTCTCCCCGAAGGGACTCGGGGCGGTGTACAGGTACCAAATTTAAAACCATACAAATAATAATAAATATAATTTATTTATACTAGAACTCACAGGTGCCTGGTGATTGGCTCAAAGTCACAGAGACAACTTTGATGCTTAAGGTGGGACTAGAACTCACTGCCTCCTGGTAATTGGCCCAAAGTCACTCAACTAGTTTTCATACTTGGGGCAAAACTAGAATTCACAGTCTCCTGTGATTGGCCCAAAGTTACCCAGCCAGCTTTCATACTTAAGGCAGGACTAGAACTCACTGTCTCCTGGTGAATGACCCAAAATCACCCAGCCGGATTTCATGCCTAAGGCTAAAATGTTTTTCAGTGTTTTTCAATCATTATTTGTCGGTGGAAAGACTCTTTAAAAATAATTAAAATTCAGGAATGTTAGCCTGGAAAGCCTTAGCAGGATTGTCTGTCCATAAGATGATAGCCACATCACCCTAGAGCTGAACTTTAAATGACAATTTGTTAAAAACACCACCATCCACTGCCACATCTAATCACAAACGAAACTAAGAATATCCATCAGTTGCAAAAAAAAAAAAAAAAAAAATCACAGAGGAATGTCTTTTAAACTGCTTCCCTCCATCTTTCTGTCTATTTGTGAATTGCAAGTGATCTCTTGACCTCCTGAACAATTGACTGTCCTTTGAGTGGCCTTTCGTGATTCCCAGTTGAGCAAGAGAGAAAGAGAGAAGAAGGAGGAGGAGGAGAAGAAGAAGAAGAAAAGATCAATAGGAAGAAATTCTGTGGACATCCAGTCGATAAAGGCTGATAGATCCATTCATCCCCTGGGCAAGATAGAGAGTTGTGAAGAATGACAGCTGAGAAAAAATGAAGAGGGGGAGAAAGAGAAGCGAGAGAGAGAGAGAGAGAGTCAGAAACAGAAAGAAAGAGAGAGAGAGAGAGAAAGAAAGAAAGAAAGAAAGAGACAGAGACAGACACATACAGAGAGAGACAGAAAGAGAGAGGGGGACAGAGACAGACAGACAGAGAGAGGCAGAAAGAGAGAGGCAGAGAGACAGACAGAGGGACAGAGAGATAGACAGAGAGACAGGCAGAGAGACAGACAGAGAGACAGAAAGAAAGAGAAAGACAGAGACAGAGAGACAGACAGAGAGACAAGAGACAGACAGAAAGAGAGAAAGAGAGAGGGATGTGTGTATCGCACCTGACAAATACAATCATCAGAGAAATCTTTTGATTGTACCGTCCGTCCATCAGTGATTTCGAAAATGCCGTGGAGAATTCAGAAAAAGGGAGATGAGAATGTAAGCTACGCCATCAACTGTAAGAGTAGGGCTGCTTGTTTAGTATCTACCCCACACCCCACTTTTTCCCTTCTCTCCCAGGAGTAGGAAAATACCAGCCATTTACATGCAGTCCTTGACTTACAACCATTCATTCAGTGACCATTCGAATTGACGCCTCGGGAAAAAAAAGTGTCCTACGGCTATTTTTCACCTTTATGACCATTGCAGCAGCCCCCTGGTCAATGTGATCAAAAGTCAGTTGCTTTGCAAGTGACTCATACCTATGAGGGTTGTAGTGACCAGATTTTGCCACCTCATGAGAAGCAGAGTCTACCTGTACTTTGTAATTCTCTACTGGCTTCCATTTTCCAAATAAATGAGAATAGCATTTGACAAACCGATTTGTCATCTCTTCTCACCAAACTGAAGCGATAGTTCCTTTTTGTTTTTCCCTCCACTGATAGGCCAACAATTTATAGCCTAATATTGATGTTATCATAGAAACATTAACAACAACAACAACAATAACAATAAAAAAAAACAAGAATACAGAAAAGATGTGATAAAATCAAGAATGGAGAGTTGGCAGAACAAAGCATTACATGGTCAATTTCTGGAAAAAATAAATAAAGTGGACAGTGAAAAAACTTGGTTATGGTTAACAGCAGGTACATTAAAGAAAGAAACAGAGTCACTAATCCTGAACAAGCTATCCGAACAAATGCCATTAAGGCCAAAATCGAAAAATCCTCTGATGATGCCAAATGCAGACTTTGCAAAGAGGCTGATGAAACTGTTGACCACATACTCAGCTGCTGTAAAAAAATCGCGCAGACTGACTATAAATTGCGGCACAATTCAGTAGCACAAATGATCCACTGGAATTTGTGCAAAAAATATAACATTAATAAAACAACAAACTGGTGGGAACATAAGCCTGAAAAAGTCACCGAAAATCAGATGGTCAAGATCCTATGGGATTTTCGTATACAAACGGATAAAATACTGGCGCATAATACACCAGACATCACACTGGTTGAGAAAAAGAAGGTTACAATCATAGACATCGCAATACCAGGTGATAGCAGGGTCGCCGAGAAGGAATATGAAAAAATCGTGAAATACCAGGACTTAAAAATCGAAATCCAATCCAATCCAATCCAATACAATAGTAGAGTTGGAAGGGACCTTGGAGGTCTTCTAGTCCAACCCCCTGCCTAGGCAGGAAACCCTATACCGTTTCAGACAAATAGCTATCCAACATCTTCTTAAAGACTTCCAGTGTTGGGGCATTCACAACTTCTGGAGGCAAGCTGTTCCACTGATTAATTGTTCTCACTGTCAGGAAATTTCTCCTCAGTTCTAAGTTGCTTCTCTCCTTGATTAGTTTCCACCCATTGCTTCTTGTTCTACCCTCAGGTGCTTTGGAGAATAGTTTGACTCCCTCTTCTTTGTGGCAACCCCTGAGATATTGGAATAATGCTATCATGTCTCCCCTAGTCCTTCTTTCTCTTAAGCTAAACATACCCAGTTCCTGCAACCGTTCTTCATATGTTTTAGTCTCCAGTCCCCTAATCATCTTTGTTGCTCTTCTCTGCACTCTTTCTAGAGTCTCCACATCTTTTTTACATCGTGGCGACCAGAACTGAATGCAGTATTCCAAGTGTGGCCTTACCAAGGCCTTATAAAGTGGTATTAACCCTTCACGTGATCTTGATTCTATCCCTCTGTTGATGCAGCCTAGAACTGTGTTGGCTTTTTTGGCAGCTGCTGCACACTGCTGGCTCATATTTAAATGGTTGTCCACTAGGACTCCAAGATCCCTTTCACAGTTACTACTACTGAGTAAGGTATCACCTATACTGTACCTGTGCATTCCGTTTTTGTTGCCTAAATGTAGAACCTTACTCTTTTCACCATTGAATTTCATTTTATTAGATAGTGCCCAATGTTCAAGTTTGTCAAGATCCTTCTGTATCTTAAGCCTATCTTCTGGAGTGTTGGCTATTCCTGCCAGCTTGGTATCATCTGCAAATTTGATGAGTTCCCCATTTATTCCCTCATCCAAATCATTGATGAAGATGTTGAAGAGTACTGGGCCTAAAACAGAGCCTTGGGGTACTCCACTGCATACTTCCCTCCATGTAGATGCAGTTCCATTGAGAACTACACGTTGAGTGCGGTTGGTCAGCCAGTTACCAATCCATCTGGTGGTGATGCTGTCTAACCCACATTCTTCTACTTTATCTAGTAGTAGGTTATGGTCTACCTTATCAAAAGCCTTACTGAAGTCCAAGTAAACTATATCAACGGCATTCCTCTGGTCCACTAATTTTGTCACATTATCAAAGAATGCAATAAGATTAGTCTGGCATGATCTGTTTTTGACAAATCCATGTTGGCTTTTGGCTATTACTTTGTTTGCTTCTAGGTGTTCGCAAATTCGTTGCTTGATTATTTTTTCCAGAATCTTTCCTGGTATTGAGGTTAGGCTGATAGGTCTGTAGTTTCCTGGATCTAATTTTTTCCCTTTTTTGAAGATGGGAACCACATCAGCTCTTTTCCAGTCCTCTGGTAGTTCCCCGGTGTTCCAGGATCTCTGAAAGATATAATTCAGTGGTTCTGAGAGCTCGTCTGCTAGTTCCTTCAGAACTCTGGGGTGTAATCCATCCGGTCCTGGTGATTTGAACTCATCTAGGGTAGACAGGTGCTCACTTACCATTTTCTTCCCTATTTCAATTTGTGTTCCTAATTTTGTGGTGCTGCTTTTGATAGGTTGGACTGTTTTATCCCTTTGTGTAAAGACAGATGCAAAACATGAGTTAAATAGTTCTGCTTTCTCCCTGTTGCTTGTCACCTTCTTGCCACTTTCTCCTAGCAATGGACCAATTGTTTCCTTAACTTTTTTCTTGTTTTTAACATGTTGGAAGAAGCTTTTTTTGTTAATTTTTACTTTTGTGGCAAGCCTTTCTTCATTGTGAGCCTTAGCTTTCCTCACTTCATCTTTACAGGCTCGGGCTATTTGCTGATATTCTGCCTTAGTTATGTCCCCCTCCTTCCACTTTTTATACTTACTTTTTTTGTCTTTCAGTTTGTCAGATAGTTGTTTATGCAACCATGCTGGTTTCTTTTGGGAGCTGTTGTTTTTCTTCTTCATTGGTATTGTGTTAGACTGGGCTTTTCTAATCTCATTTTTCAAAATTTCCCAAGCTTCTTGAGTTGTTTTCCCCTCGAGGATTCTCATCCATGGAATTTTTCCCAAGCTCTCTCTAAGTTTATTGAAATTAGCTTTCTTAAAGTCCAAGACTCTAGTTTGACTTTGTTCTACTACTTGTGTTTGGATAATGTTGAATTCCAATATTGCATGGTCACTTGCCCCCAGGGTTCCTATGGCTTCAACACCTTCTATCATTTCCTCTCTGTTAGTGAGAATTAAGTCCAGTATGGCTGATCCCCTTGTTTCCTTCTCTACTTTTTGGAAAACAAAGTTGTCTGCTAGGTTTGTTAGGAACCTGTTGGATCTTCCACTTGGTGCAGAGTTTGTTTCCCAGTTGATGTCAGAGTAGTTAAAATCTCCCATTACTATTGTGGTGTGCTTCCTACATACCTTAGTTAGCTGACTAGCAAAAAGTTCATCTTCTTCCTCTGCTTGGTTGGGTGGCCTGTAGTATAGACCTATGGCAATGTCATTTCCCCCACAACCTTTAATATTGACCCAAATGCATTCAAGATAGTTCTCATTATTGTTGTGCTCTATTTCTGTAGAGACATAGTTATTTCTTATATATAGTGCAACTCCACCTCCTCTTTTAGTTGGTCTATTTCTTTTAAATAATTTAAATCCTTCTAGCTGTATGTTCCATTTGTCAGTTTCATCCCACCAAGTTTCTGTAATGGCAATAATATCATATCTGCCCTCTTTTACTTGAATTTCTAATTCTCCCTGTTTATTCCTCATGCTCTGTGCATTGGTATATAGACATTTGAATCCATTTTGATTGACCTTGTGTTTACTGTCTACATAACCTGTATTATGCCTGACTGCCCCTATTTTCTTGCCACTTGTGTGATTCATGCACATGGTATGACAATCACTATTACATGCTTGGTTTTGCTTGACAGCAGGAGTGATAATCTTACCCACACACACATCTATGTTACATGCATTTATAACCCTATTGATTTTAGTTTATCGTTTATCCAACGATTATGGCACAAACCAGCAGTGGTAATTCCAGTGGTAATCGGCATACTGGGTGCTATTCCAAAAGCACTGGAATTACATTTAAAACAGTTAAAACTTGACAAAATCACCATCAGTCAAATGCAAAAGGCAGCACTGCTTGGATCCGCACACATATTACGAAAATACGTTACGACGTCCTAGGCCCCTGGGTGGGGCCCGACTAGTAATCAATGCCAAATCCGGCGAAACAACTGGCCGCTGTGATACAATCGTATAATAATAATAATAATAATAATAATAATAATAATAATAATAATAATAATAATAATAATAATAATAATAATAATAATACAACTCCGCCGTTGCCGGTCCCAAGCCTGGATGAGAAAGGAGGAGGGTTGGGGTCAGGTTGGCAACCTGGCCCCATAAAAAAAAACCGCCAACCCATATAACATGGTGAAATAAACAAATAAAAATTCTATACCGCATCGGTCGTCGCACGGGTTAACAAGGTCCCTGGACATCCGTCGACAAGTGGGCTACAAGTGGACCAGCCAACAAAACGACAAAAATATAGTGCAGATGAAAACCGTGCCATAATGGCCTGTTATTACAACTCAGAGCCTGGGAAAAGAGGTTATTTAAAGCGAATGTATGAATTATGGAAACAACAACATCCAGATTCAAATGTTAGTGAACAACGACTTGCAGATCAAAGGCGATTTATAACACGGAATAAAGTGTTTAGTGAAGTTGAACTTGAGGAAATTCAAGCAAATTGCAAAACTAAGAAAACAACATCACAAGCAGAAATAACTGATACTCAAGACACACCTAAAGGCATTGTAGTAGAACTCCCAGAAGAAGCTGTCGGGGAGGAAATAACAACACTATCACCAGAACCAGTTATCACTGAACCAACTGATGAACTAACTCAGAAACAAAAAGAATTGAAGGTCAAGATCATGGAGCATTTTCTGCTTAATAAGGAACGGCAACGTTTACCATCATTAAAAACTGTGCCTAAGAAAATTTTGGCCCCTATCATGAAAATGGTTAATGCAGTGCTTTCAACAATTGAATCGGGATCCATCTTGGAAACGAACCAGTTAATGTACAGTGTAGCCGCAATAGTCACTAATGAACTAGGCATTAAAATCAAAGCACCTAGTTACACAACAGAAAAAGCATCAAAGCCAAAATGGAAAATCCGATTGGAACAAAAAGTCAAAAAATTAAGGGCAGATGCTAGCAATTTGAAGAACATGCGTGAGCAACGACTTAGAAACAACAAAATTATAGATCAGCTAATCAGAAGGTATAGATTGGATACAAGAAACATCAATGAAGCTGTAGAGATTGTAAAACAGCAGATAACAGCAACAGCTAGGAAAATTGAAAGATATGAGGCACGAATCATCCAATACAAACAAAATCAGCAATTTCGATCAGACCAACGGCGTTTTTATCAAAGTCTTAATGTGAATGATGACACCAAAAGTCAAAAACCAGAAAAGCAGGCCACAGTTGAATTCTGGAAAGAATTGTGGGAAAATGCAAAGGACTACAATAAGGAAGCAAAATGGATACATGACTTTGAGAAAAGCATTGGCAACAAACAAATGCACGTATTAGAAATAACAACTGAGATGGTCAAAAATCGAGTAAAAAAAAGTAAAGAATTGGACATCACCTGGAAAGGACCAATTACATGGTTTCTGGCTCAAATATCTGACCAGTTTACATGCAATATTGGCCAGGCAACTGAATGAGATTTTACAAAATGGCCAAATTGATGAATGGTTGACAACTGGAAAAACATACTTGATTCAGAAAGATGCAACTAAAGGAACAATACCTGAAAACTACAGACCAATAACATGCTTGCCAACAACCTTCAAATTACTCACAGGCATTATTGCAGATAACATTATGGATTATTTGGAAACAAACAACATCTTGTCAGTAGAGCAGAAAGGCAACAAAAGAAGGAGCAGGGGCACAAAAGATCAGCTCCTAATTGATAAAATGATATTAGAAAATTGTAAGAACAGAAAAACGAACTTGAATATGGTCTGGATTGATTACAAAAAGGCATTTGACTCATTGCCACATAGTTGGATCATAAAATGCTTAGAAACAACTGGCATTAGCAAAAATATTACATCCTTTACTGAAAAGGCGATGAAACAATGGAGAACTGAGTTGGCAGTAGGGAATGAGAACTACGGAATGGTTAATATCAAGCGAGGAATTTTCCAGGGTGATTCACTTTCACCTCTTCTCTTCATCATCGCGATGATCCCACTATCAGTAATCTTTAAAAAAATGAAATTAGGCTACCAAACAGCCAAAGAAGCCGAAAAAATTTCGCATTTATTATATATGGATGATTTGAAACTCTATGGAAAGTCAGAAATAGAAATCCAATCATTGACAAACACAGTCCGAATATTCAGCACCGATATTTCAATGAAGTTTGGCATGGAAAAATGTGCCACTGTATCCATAAAAAGGGGCAAAATCACTGCGTGTGAGGGAATTGAAATGCCCAATGGCCAACTAATTAAATGCAATGAAAATGAAGCCTACAAATACTTAGGCATTCTGCAGTTGGATAACATCAAGCATGGAGAAGTAAAAACTATTGTCAGGGGAGAGTACACCAACAGTGTTAGGAAAATTTTGAAATCTAAATTGAATGGTGGAAATACAATCAAGGCCATAAACACCTGGGCAATACCAGTTATAAGATACACAACTGGTATAGTTAACTGGACACAAGCTGATTTGGACATTTTAGACCGAAAAACCAGGAAACTAATGACAATGCACTACAGTTTACATCCACGCGGTGATATTGATAGACTATACCTACCCCGGAAATCAGGTGGCAGAGGATTATTACAAGTGAAGCAAATAGTTGAAGAAGAAAAACATGCACTGGCTGATTATTTAAAAGAAAGTCAAGAACATCTATTAATCGAAGTAAAGAACAAAAATCTATTGAAGGCCCAACAGAAGAAACAAGAATACAAAAAAGATGTGATAAAATTAAGAATGGAGAGTTGGCAGAACAAAGCATTGCATGGCCAATTTCTGGAAAAAATAAAAGATAAAGTGGACAGTGAAAAAACTTGGTTATGGTTAACAGCAGTACATTAAAGAAAGAAACAGAGTCACTAATCCTGTCTGCGCAAGAACAAGCTATCCGCACAAATGCCATTAAGACCAAAATCGAAAAATCCTCTGATGATGCCAAATGTAGACTTTGCAAAGAGGCTGATGAAACTGTTGACCACATACTCAGCTGCTGTAAAAAAATCGCGCAGACTGACTATAAAATGCGGCACAATTCAGTGGCACAAATGATCCACTGGAATTTGTGCAAAAATTATAACATTAAAACAGCAACAAACTGGTGGGAACATAAGCCTGAAAAAGTCGTCGAGGGTCAGATGGTCAAGATCTTGTGGGATTTTCGCATACAAACGGATAAAATACTGGCGCATAATACACCAGACATCACACTGGTTGAGAAAAATAAGGTTACAATCATAGACATCGCAATACCAGGTGATAGCAGGGTCGCTGAGAAGGAATATGAAAAAATCGCAAAATACCAGGACTTAAAAATTGAAATTCAACGATTATGGCACAAACCAGCAGTGGTAATTCCAGTGGTAATCGGCACACTGGGTGCTATTCCAAAAGCACTGGAATTACATTTAAAACAGTTAAAAATTGACAAAATCACCATCAGTCAAATGCAAAAGACCGCACTGCTTGGATCCGCACGTATATTACGAAAATACGTTACGACGTCCTAGGCCCCTGGGTGGGGCCCGACTAGTAATCAATGCCAAATCCGGCGAAACAACTGGCCGCTGTGATACAATTCTGTTGATGCAATAATAATAATAATAATAATAATAATAATAATAATAATAATAATAATAATAATAATAATAATAATAATAATAATAATAATAATAATAATAATAATAATAATAATAATAGTCTGTAGAGATTCTCCATCATCCAACTCATGGTTGTCCCAAATGTGCTTTTTTCAGGACGCAGCTGGAATTTCTTTTCTTTTTTTTTTCTTTTGAAGACATTTCGCTTCTCATCCAAGAAGCTTCTTCAGCTCTGACAGATGAGCGTGTTCCATTCCTCACTATCCTGCCAGAGCTGAAATAAAAACAACGGTGGGGAATGGAAGGATTTATCTTCCTTGCAGACGGCTGCTAATTTTGCTTTTCCTCAAGCATTAAAACCGACTTCTTCGGCTGTAATGGACATCCACGCCCTCTGGTGGTTGCCATGTTCAACTTCAAGGAGTCGCCTAACCGCTTGTTTCATTCTAGGGAGGTAAGAGGACTCGAAGGCAAAGCAAATAAATAAACAAAACTCCAGCGCTATAATTGAAGGTCGTAAAAATGAAAGAATAGCAGAGAGGTACCAGAAATGAAAAATGATTGCCATCCAACCAGCAAATAAAAGAGGTATGACCCAGGGATGGGTTCCTGCCAGCATTACTGCCGGTTTGGTGCATGCAAATTTTTTTGCACGCACTCGCTCGCTACCCTGGTGCAACACATCAGACCCATGCACTGCGCATATGCACATGTGCACATAAATAGGTCTTTGCATAGGCGAAACGTTAAAAAATGGGGAAAAAATTAAATTGGTGCAATGAAAATTGTTCTGCGCATGCGCACAACCGAAAATCAAAATGGTTCGGGGTGTGTGTGACCCAGGCCGCCAAACCACTACCACTTCGACCAATCTGGGCCAAACCGGTAGGAACCCATCACTGGTGTGACCAAAAAAATGACATTTAAAACAAAAACAAAAACAAAATTGAATGACGTTACAACAAGGCAACCCTTTTTATTCATTCCACGTTTGAAAGAAACAAATGTAGAATAATGGGATTGGAAGGGACCTTGGAGGTCTTCCAGTCCAACCAGGTGGCCAGAGCCGTATGCCAGTTATCAGCTACCTTCTGAGTTGGAGATCAGTGGGGCAGAAGAACAGCTGGAGCCTGTTCCCAATGTGCGCATGCGGAGAGCTGCCAGGAGACGAGAACAGCTAAGGAACAAGGGCGGACTCGGGAGTAAAGCCACAGGTGGACGGTGAAGGGCCCCTCCCAGAGGGAATAAAGAGGAGCGAAAGGGGAGGGGAGTTTGCAGGAGACAATTAGTTTCCTTAATTAGTGTGAAGATTTGTTTGTTGCCCTCAGAGACTCCTTGCGAAGTATTTTCTTGTACAGCGTGGCGTTAGGAAGATATCGGCCTGGCAGCTCTCCAAGCCTGATAAGGTCTGTGGTTGTAAATTTACCCTTGAAAGACTGTTTGCCGGGACTTTGTGGGATGTGAATGAAAGGAATTCACATTAGCTTAATAAAAAGAGGTTTTGTCGGGACAAGGAGTCTGCTTTGTGATTTTGTGAAGCCTAGGTCAGAACAGATTCCATATATATATGCTGGTTTTGTTGTATTCTGGTCTTTTCCCGTGTAAGGTTGAGATTGTCTTTGCAACGTTTCGGCAAGATCTCACTTGCCATCTTCAAGCGTGGGCTTAAAGCTTGAAGATGGCAAGTCAGATCTTGCCGAAACGTTGCAAAGACAATCTCAACCTTACACGGGAAAAGACCCGAATACAACAAAACCAGCATACCTACACCCGTGAAAATCTGCAAATCTGATTTGTGCATTATCTCTGAAACAGTAAAATTAAAAAACCATGCACGTGTGTGTGTTGTGTTTGCCTTTTCCTGTTTTGTAGATGAGAACGGAGTATGTAATGGGAAAATATTGACACTGAAGCATGAAATATACTGGCTTAATCTTCTTGCTTTGAGCTACTGTGTGTTTCTCATCACCATAAAAGAAGACTCTAAGAGAAGAATCTTACAGAACATTTGCAGGCAGGGAAAGAAAGGTTACAGGGAGATACATCCCATGATCACCCGTTGCCCTGATAAGGAATGGCCCCAAAACACATTTGTGAATGGCCTAATCTATTTCATAAAAGAATATAACAGAATAACATGCTTGGAAGGGACCCTGGAGGATATATATATATAGTAATTGTACTGATAAATAAATAAAGGGAGACTTTATAGTCATACCAGGGGTTGTAACACAAATACATACATACATATATATATACATATATATATATATTTTTTCATAGATTTTCACGGGTGTAGGTATGCTGGTTTTGTTGTATTCGGGTCTTTTCCCGTGTAAGGTTGAGATTGTCTTTGCAACGTTTTGGCAGGATCTCACCTGCCATCTTCAAGCTTGGGCTTAAAATGGGAACGGAGCTGCCGTCTTTCTGTAAGTCTTGGTGGGAGGGGATCGCGTGCTGGCTTTGTTTCAGTAAGTGGAATGATTGGTTGTGTGGTTGTATCATGATTGGTAGATTGGTGCTGATTGGTGCAGGCTGTGTGTGCATTGTTGTTTTGTATTGTAACGGCTTGGGTGGTGGGTGGTGTTCGTTTGTTGGCTAGGGCTGGTTTCCAGATGTTTGGTAGGCGGGAGGTGTCATCACGTTTATTCATGTTGTGGGGGTGTTTCTCTATTTCGATGGCTTCCATAATTATTCTCTTGTGGAGGTGTTCTGCTTTGGAGATTAACCTGGCTCCTTCAAAGTCAAATGCACGCATCACAGAACACAAAAATGCAGTAAGAAAAAAAGAAAAAACTTCCTCCCCTTTCCAGCACCTTAAAGCTACAGGACATGAAATCAACTTTGAAGGAGCCAGGATATATATTCAGGCATCCTGATTTGTTTTAATATTTTGTGTGGTCGGGTGAATCCCAGAGCCATCGATTAGGTACCCTAAGAATTCAACCCTTGGCACGTTAATTTGGCATTTCTCTTTTTGAGATGGAGGCCTTTGTCTCTAATTCGAGCCAAAACTGTTCGTACACATTTTAAAAGTTGTGCCTCATTTGCAGCCGATACCAAGATGTCGTCGAAATAGGGGACAACTCCTGGAATCCCCTGCAAAAGCCGTTCCATGATGCTTTGGAACAGTCCAGAGGCAATACTAACGCCGAATTGCAGGCGGTGACATTTGAATGCACCCCTGTGCGTCACAATGGTTTGGGCCTCCGCTGTAGCGCTCGCAACTGATTGCAGCGGTGTCGGCTCAGAGAGTCGGCTCAGAGAGGTCTTTTGCTGTCTCGAACACTTCCCGGCCACAGTGTCCGAGGAACATGTTCTTCTTGCGGCCTTCAGGAAGGCCCATGAGGTCGTTTGCCTTGAGGAAGCAGTCAAATCGTAGCATGTACGAGTCCCAGTGCTCGGTGACTGGGTCATACGGAGTCAGTGGGGCGTGCATGGCCATTTTGTGTTCAGAGGGCGTTTTGAGTTTGCCGCTCAAAAATGGCTGCTCCGAGCCGCGCTGAGCTCCGGGCTGGATGTACTTGCTGGATTGCTACGCTTTTTTTGGTTCGCCTAGTTGCCTTCCAATCCCACCCTCGTCGCCAGTGTTAGATCGGGTAATGGATAGGCACACACAGGCTTAACAGTAACAACAGCTCTTTATTAAGTACAACAAGTGAGAACAATCCAGCGTAGGTTGAGTCTGACAGCAGCCCTTTTATAGGGAGCTGTCAGACCCTTCGACCAATAGGATTAAGCCTCTGTTCCCGCCGGAACAGAGGACCTTGGTGGAAACCACTGTAGTTAGAAAAAGTATCTAACATCTTCCAACACTATCTGCCCTCGTAAGAAACTCTATTCCTTCCTACTTAGTAATAGCAACTATATCCCAACTGCTAGGAACAAACCGCGGGTGCATTTTAGAGGCAATTTTAGATAAATGAGGACTTTACAGAAGCTAACAAAGAACTGCTCCAATATTTAATCAGCAAATATGGTTGCAGGTAATCTTCAGCACCCAGGGAGAAGAAACGAGAGACAGCATTTTTCAATTTAGCTAAACAGCCTTTTCATTATTTATTGGAATAGAATAAATGGACCAAGAATTATCAGGGAAATGGAAAAAAAATATGGCTACATGGATAGAAACAGCCAGCTCAATGGATGTTGCACTAGCACACATATTTATGAGAGTTATATCCCCTCTTTTTCTTTTTTGCTTCTCTTCTAATGTTTGCATTGCTTCTATTTTGCTAACATTTTCTTTAATAAAAAATCTCTCTCTATAAAAATGTGCGTGTGCGTTTTGTTTGTTCCAGCATAACTCTGGAACACCTCGAGCAATTTCAACCAAACCTGGTACGCAGATGACTTACTCTCTTGAAAAAAATACTCGAGAGGGAGGGGGTAAGACACCCCTAAAACCCCTCGAGGTGTGTGTGTTCTGTTAAGATACAGCCTGTTGTGCCTTAAAATGGCTTCTACTGTACTGCTGTAAAATGGTTTCTACTGTGCAGTGCAGTGAAGTTGCCATGGTAATGGCTTCACAGTACTCCACAAGGAGGCTCCCTCTGGTAAGGGGGACAAGCCAATATTAGAAATTACGTTTGGTCCGGACATTTTCCCCCTGTAAATAAATAACTACCCGAGCAATCTCTGGTTATCAGCTAGTATATTGGGAAAAAAAAATAGTGGTACATGAACAGGTACTAGGATTTCCTACCTGGTAACTTTCAAACTAGCATATTTGCTTTCCAATTGTTTATAAAGTTGCAATCTAATCCAATTGTTGTAAAAAGTGGGGGGGGGGTGTCCCTTCTCAGAGCTGTCCTATGTACGTGTCCTGCAATGTCAGTCTGTCTATCATCTATCTATCTATCTATCTATCTATCTATCTATCTATCTATCTATCAATCATCTATCTATCTATCTATCCTATCATCTATCATCTGTTTGTCTATCTATCTATCATCTCTCTATGTCTCTATCATCTATTATCTCTCTCATCTCTCTCATCTCTATCCATCCATCCATCCATCCATCCATCCATCCATTATATATCTATTTTATCATCTGTCTGTCTGTCTATCATCTATCTATCTATCTATCTATCTATCTATCTATCTATCTATCTATCTATCATCTATCTATCTATCTATCTATCTATCTATCTATCTATCTATCATCATGTATTCATCATCTCTATCTATCTACCCATCCATCTATCTCTCGCTCACATTCATTACATTTCTAGCTATTAGAAGCTCACTTTATTTATTTTTCTGCTGAATTTTTTTAAAATGAAAAATCAAGTTTTGCTGGCACCGATACGAGAGAAAAATTAACATTGCAATTTCGTACATATTTACTCAGCGGTCCCATTCACTCAAGCAAAGCTTATTAGCACAGATGCTCAACTGCATGATCTTTGAGTTGCTTTTCAACTATAGCTACCACAATCCCTTACCGTTGGTTATGCTAGTTAGGCCTTACGGGAATTGAAATTCCACCATATATAAATGGCCAAGAAGATACCCATCCCTGCAACTTCTTTGCGGTTTAATTTCAGTTGTGTTTTAGGTCTTTTTAGGTTTTTTAAACCCGTCAGAAGTTAGATGCATAACCTGTAAAGGGGCTCAGAACTTTTTGCGCCCAGCTGTTCGTTTGTCTAACAAGTGGATCACTTTTGGAATAAAATGAGCATAATTGCAACAAATTTGTCTGGCTAGGAAATGCAGAGCAAAACATTCCAGAAAAAATGTCCCCCGTACATCCCTAAAGGTGGCAGGATGGGTCAGTGATTAAAAAGCTGGGCTTGACATCTGGAAAGCTGACTGCCAGATTTTGAGATCCTAGTGCTGTGTGACAGGATGAGCTCCCATTATCTGCTGTAGCTCCTGCCCATCTGGCAGTTAAAAAAAGCATGGACATGGGAGTAGATAAATAGGTACCACTTCGGTGGGGAGGAAACAGCGCACTGTGACGTCTTGCTAGCCACATGATGGCGGAAATGTCCTCTGACAGCGCTGGCTCATGGCCTTGAATCAGAGATGAGTGCTGCTCTCTAGAGTCAGCAGTGACTAGCAGAGTAAAATATTGTCATTGTACATCATGTATGCAACGAAATTGATTGCATTGCACAAGGATGCCTTTCTTTTCCTTTATGTACCGCTACAAGAGACACAGTGGGGAAGGCTCTATTCTAAGCCTTCCTCGCTTGCCACACCCATAGCATTGTGTGGGCAGCCTGCCCTGTGCTTCCAAGTGTACACAGATCCACAAACTTGCAGAGATGCAACATGAAAGGCAGAGGGAAAATGTTGAATTTGTTTGCCACTCATATCATCCCGAAGTCACTTTGGATTCTCTCTGGATTAAAGAGAGATCATGAGATCATCATCAGGAATTCCAGACAGCTGATTTCTCTCTATATTTTTCTCTCCCTCCCTCCGTTCCTCTCCTCCCCTCTCTCTCTATGTGTGTGAGAGAGGGAGGGAGGGATGGAGAGAGAGAGAGAGAGAGAGAGAGAGAGAGAGACCAATAGAGAGAGACCAACAGAGAGAGGGGGAAGAGAGAGAGGAGAGGGAGAGAGGGACAGGGAGAGAGGGACAGAGATGGAGATGGAGACAGAGGGGGGGAGAGAGAGGGGTTGGGAGAGAGAGGACAGCAGAAAAAAATATTTTTGCAGTTTCTTGTGATGAGGTGGAAATCGTAGATTCCACCATGTTCTGAGCCTTTAATGCAATGGTGAAATCTAATTTTTTTCCCTACTGGTTCTGTGGGCATTGTTAGGAATGTAAGCTAACAGTTGGGTTAGCAATATATAAACTAGGATGGTAGTACTGTTTCTTTAAGTACTGCTGTAATGTGATTGGTTGGTGTTACCTCAAGCAGCCATAAGAGGGAGCCAGAATGACTGTTAGCTCTCTGTTTGTTAGATGCTGATCGGTGGAATTGTGAGTTACTGTGTGTTCTTGCTACTGTTAGCTACTTTGTGTGCTAAACTGATTATTTGATACTGGACTGTGTTCAAAGGATCATTCCTTAACTGAGAACATTGATAACTGACTGACTGAACCGTGTATGACTTGGACTTTAAAGTGGACTCTGAATACCTCTATATTTCCACATAGTAAACTACTATTATTTATACTATTCAGTGTCTCTGTATGCTTGTTTGTACATGTTCTTCCATACCACTCTATTTACGCTTCTCTGCAACACTCGCTCTCCTAACGGGGAGCTTACTTACTTAACAGGCATGGCTTGGTGGTGGTGGGGTCATGTGACTGGGTGGGTGTGGCTATGTAGTCATGTGCCAAACTGGCAGGAACGAAATGCTTTAAAAAGCAGGAGGAAAGCTTCCGATGATCGCACGGCTCACAGATGAGCCGCACGATCCTCGGAAGCTTTTTTTTTTTTTACTACCGGTTCGCAGAACCAAGGACAATTGTCCCAGCTGGTTCAGCCGAACTGGGAGGATTTCACCCTGCTTTAATGTAGTCTTTAAAAAAAACCTCAAAAGTTTGACTTAGCATGTTTTTAATCATCATGGAGTTTAATTTTCTTATTACGTCTTCAAGATTAAAAAAAAAAAAACTTCAGAACTGCAAGCTTTATGCTCGCTGGATAAGTTAATCTTTAATCCGTTTAAAGCAGGGGTGTCCAAACTTGGGAACTTTAAGACTTGTGGACTTCAACTCCCAGAATTCCCCAGCCAGCTGGGGAATTCTGGGAGTTGAAGTCCACAAGTCTTAAAGTTCCCAAGTTTGGACACCCCTGCTTTAAAGAGACATAAAACTACGTGCTTCCAGCTTTGTAAGATTTTATTATTTTGTAGTGTACAGCAAAAGGGTGACTGGGGTGTTTATGGAAAGTTTACAAATGGGAAGAAATGTGGATGAAATCGATTCTCAAAGAAGATGTGGAGGCTAACTCAAACTATCCTTTCCTGTGGGAAACCATTTCTGGGTTGATAAGTTACTGATAAGAAGGCTTTGAAAGTTAACCCCTAGAAATCGTCTGATGGTTGCATCAACAGGAATGTCTGATCTGCAGGCTCAAGACCTATGGGAATTGCTTCATCTTATCCTGCAAGCAAAAAGTATGGAGGAAAATAAAGTTCTTTTGATTAAAATTGAAAAATATATTATAGAGGGCCCAAAAGGTATGACTTGCAAGAAAGAGATATTTTGAAACAAGATGAGTGGCAAATAAATTGTGTGTGTGTGTGTGTGTGTGTGTGTGTGTGTGTGTGTGTAGATGCAAATGCTGTAGATGTAGAGATAGATAGATAGATAGATAGATAGATAGATAGATAGATAGATAGATAGATAGATAGACAGACAGACAGACAGATGATAGATAGATAGATAGATAGATAGATAGATAGATAGATAGATAGATAGAGATAGATAGATGATAGATAGATAGATAGATAAGGTATAGAGATAGAGATAGAGATAATCTATATATGGCCAAAGCCATCCATCTGGCTTTATGGCTAAGGTGGGACTAGAACTCACCAACTCCTAGTGATTGGCCCAAAGTCACCTAGTTGGCATTCCTGTCTAAGACAGGACTAGAACTCACTGTCTCCTGGTGATTGGCCCAAGGCCACCCAGCTGGCTCTCATGGCTAAGGCAGAACTAGAACTCACCAACTCCTGGTGATAGGCCAAAGACCACGGCACTGACTTTCATGCCTTGGTGGAACTTGAACTCACAATCTCCTGCCTCAACCGCTAGGCCAAACTGGCTTTCAATTTTGTATTATTCACTACTGCAGGTGGTCCTCGACTTACGACAATGGAGCCCCAAATTTCTGTGGTTAAGCGAAACAGTTGTTAAGTGCGTTTTGCCCCATTTTACAACATTTCTTGCCACAAGTTGTTAAGTGGATCATGGCAATTGATTAGTTAGCAACACGGTGGTTAAGTGAGTCTGCCTTCCCCACTGATTTTGCTTGTTCAGAAGGTCACGAAACGTGGACACCTGATCCTGGGACTCTGCAACCGTCATAAATGTGAATCAAATGCCGAACATCTGAATTCGGATCACATGACCGTGGGAATGTTGCAAAGGTCATAAGTGTGAAAATATGGTCACAAGTCACTTTTTTCAGTGCCGTGGTAACTTTGGACGGCCACTAAATGAACTGTTGTAAGTTGAGAACTACCTGCATAGTACGTTTTTCTCACTATATTATTCATTTCAGTCAGGAGTGGGCTTCAAAAATTTTAGCAAGAGGTTATCTGCCTGGTTGCTAGGTGGGCGTGGCCATGGTGGGCGTGGCCTAGTCAGCCTCCTGCACTAGGGGGGGGGCATTTTTGCCCTCCTCGGGCTCTGGAGGCTTTTCTCGAGCCTCTGGGAGGACGAAAACGGCCTCCCCAGGCTCCAGAGGCTCTTTGGAGGCTGGAAACAGGCCTGAACCTCTAGTAGGCCCATTTTTCACCCCCCCCCTGAGCCTCCACACACGTCCTGCATTTACCTGGGGATTCCTGGGAGGGAAGGGGCAGGGTGGGTGGGGCCAGCCAGGAGGAGGATTTAGGGGTTCTCCGGATTGCACAGAATCTTAGCTACAGGTTCTCCCGAACCCTTGCGAACGCCCAGCAGCCCGCCCACCCCTGTTTCTTATTCCCTGCCCTTCCCAAAGTCTCACTGGAGTTGATATTTCGGGAAAGCGGCCCTATCTCTACCAGAAATATACTCTTAAAATATTTGCATGCATGGAGGGGAAAGGCCTTTGCTACCATATGTTTCTCTGCCTATTAAATATTTTATCTCCTTCTGATTTTCCTATTTGGAATAGGCTAAAACAGCAGGGGAGAATGTTATTAAATGGAAATGATTTGAAGTGTCAGCAGTGGCTAAATGCCAACTCTTAAGAAAAAAAATAAATGTAATAAAAGGTTTTCTCCAAGATGGCATAGGGGAGATTATGGAACGTCCCCACAGGTTAAACTCAGATTGCTAATGAGATCCTTCTTTTTTTTTTTTTTTGCACGAACGCCTGGCTTTTTAAGTTGCAAGCTCTTAAAAAGCAATAATAACAGCGCAAAAAGCAGCAGATGGGGCCATTCTGTTTTATTTATTCAAAATATCTATATCCCGCCGCCTGGCAAAATATATTACCTGCCCGCTATATTGTACAAGCCTTTAAATACAATTCAGTTAAAAATTAGACAAGTAGCATCAAACAAGAGAAGAAACAGTACAGTTTGTCTTCATAAACAATGTGATGTTCCCATCACGATCCCAGAGTGAATTAAACTGCATTTACCCCGAGGGAAGTATGAAGAGGTCAGTCCTCTCCAACATTTTCATAAACAATTTAGATCCAATCACACTTGGCCAATAAAGAATTCTATTCTATTCTATTTTCTATTTTCTATTATTTTCTATTTTCTATTCTTCTACTCTACTCTACTCCACTCCACTCCACTCCACTCCACTCCACTCCACTCCATATTCTATTCTATTCCATTCTATTCTATTCTATTCCATCCCATCCCATCCCATCCCATATTCTATTCTGTTCTGTTCTCGCGTCACAGCTGATTGTTAGAAATAACGGTTCGCCCGAACGGGTAGCATTTCACCTGATTCTATTCTATTTTATTCTATTCTGTTCTATTCATTCTGTATTCTATTCCTATTCCTATTCCATTCCATTCCATTCCATTCCCTATTCTATTCTATTCTATTCTAGTCTAGTCTAGTCTAATCTATGAGGGGATAGAAGGAGAACTCATCAAATTTGCAGAAGACACTAAGGTGGGGGACTAGCCAACACCCCAGAAGATAGGCTCATAATCCAGAAGCATGTCTGGAAAAAGCGGGGGAGGGCAGGGGTCATGCGCGCATGCGTGGGGGGTTGCGCACATAGAATTATGGGTGTGGGCATACCCGCACACGACCCCCCTTGCGTTCCCCCCGCTTTTGGCACTCAATGGCAAAAAGGTTAGCCATCACTGCCCTATACTATTTCAGACAGGTTGCTGTCCAGTCTTTTTTGAAAAAAACTCCGGTGATAAAGTACCCACAACTTCTGGTGGCAAGTTGTTCCACTGGTTAATTGTCCTCACTGTTAGTAAGTCTCTTCTTAATTCCAGGTTGCTTCTCTCCTTGATTAGTTTCCATCCCTTGTTTCTTGCCCTGCCTTCAGGTGCTTTGATAAATAAGTTGACTCTCTCTCTCTCTCTTCATTCTTGACCATTCATCATACGATTTAGCCTCCAACTGTCCAAGTTATTTTGGAAAATAAGTTGACCCCCTCTTTTTTGTGGCAGCACCTTAGATATTGGAAGACTGCTGTCATGTCACCCCTAGTCTTACTTTTTCTTAAGATAGATGTACCCAATTCCTGTAACCGTTCTTCATATATTTTAGCCTCCAGAGTCCCTAATCATTTTTTTTTCTTTTGCTCCTCTCTGCACTCTTTCCGGAGTCTCAACATCTTTTTGGCATCATGGGGACCAAAATTAAATTCCGTAAGTGTGGTCTTCTCAGGAATATACAAAGGAGGAGACAGCCCTCCTTCTAGATTCATCTTATTGCATTGCAGTATTTAGAAGGGTAGAATGAGGTTACATAACAATAAAACAGAGCACTTTATTATGAAAGAATTACGAGCACTGAAAGCCCCTTGGTAATTAGATAGAGGGTTAATGTCCTCTTACAAATATTATTAAAGATCCCTGCATGCTTTTTCTTTTTTCCCTGGCTGGCGAGATTAATTTCACGTCAATATTCTACATAGCCATGGGGTGTCACTCCAGCACAGATGATCAAACTTGAGAGAAACTGTATTCAACTGTGTGTAAAAAGTCTGTAGAGATTCTCAGTCATCCAGATTCTGGTTGTCCCAAAGGTGTTTTTTCAGGAGGCAATTGGACTTTCTTTGTTGCTCTTCTCTGCGCTCTTTCTAAAGTATCAACATCTTTTTTTACACTGTGGTGACCAAAGAGAAGAGCAACAAAGAGGACGAGGGGACTGGAGGCTAAAACATATGAAGAACGGTTGCAGAAATTGGGTATGTCTAGTTTAATAGAAAGAAGGAGTAGGGGAGACATGATAGCAGTCTTCCAATATCTCAGGGGTTGCCACAAAGAAGAGGGAGTCAAACTATTCTCCAAGGCACCTGAGGGCAGGACAAGAAGCAATGAGTAGAAACTAATCAAGGAGAGAAGCAACTTAGAACTAAGGAGAAATTTCCTAACAGTGAGAACAATTAATCAGTGGAACAGATTGCCTCCAGAAGTTGTGAATGCCCCAACACTGGAAGTCTTTAAGAAGATGTTGGATAGCCATTTGTCTGAAACGGTATAGGGTTTCCTGCCTAGGCAGGGGGTTGGACTAGAAGACCTCCAAGGTCCCTTCCAACTCTGCTATTGTATTGTGTTGTAAGAAGCAATGGATAGAAACTAACCAAGGAGAAAAGCAACTTGGAATGAAGGAGAAACGTCCTAACAGTGAGAGCAATCAACCAAAGGAACAGAAGTTGTGGGTGATCCATCACCAGAGGCTTTCAAAAAGAGACTGGACAACTATATGTCTGAAATCATATAGGGTATAGGGTCTCCTTCTAGCCCAACCCCTGGTCTCCTGTTCGAACTGGAGGCTGGACTAGAAGACCTCCAAGTTCCCTTCCAACTTTATTACTCTATGTTCTAATTTAACTCCAATGGGAAAAGGAGAGCGCAAGAGTTTTCATGCCATGAATATATAGATGTCCTGCTTTGAAGTCAACAAGAAAGACCCCACAAGGGTCCCAGGATCTCAGCTTAATCAAAGCGACAGAAACCTGGCCAGTACAGGACTGAGATCAAAAAGCCAGCGAGTGAGGCCGCCTGGAGGTGTCTCATTGTGCGGTGAGTCATCATTCCCACACACACCCAATTCTACAGCATCGGAGTGCAATGATGCAAACAGAGTGAAGTCTCGTTTATCTTCCCTGCTGTGACTCCTAGATAAGGATCAATTAATTCTTGAAAGTATCCCGCCTGGTTTGAAAGAACGAAAATCCGAAATGAAAGGAGACTGTTTTTGTAAATACTTCATCCCTCGGTATTTGATGCTGGGGTTGGGGATGGGCGAGACAATGAAAAATACACCCGTTGTAATTTTCTGGGCTTGCTTTCTATATAGCATTTTTTAACATATCCCGTAGACTGTCCAAAGTCATGACACCAAGCAGAATAAAAACCATTCTAATCAATCAACATACCCGCCTCCTAGAGTGGATTGGTACATCATCCTAAGCCATAACTCAAGTTTTAATCTATTACAGATGGTCTTCACAATACTTCATTTAGTGACCGTTTGAAGTTCTAGTCCCGCCTTAGCCATGAAAACCATCTGGGTGACTTTAGACCAATCATCAGGAGGCTGTGAGTTCTAGTCCTGCCTTAGCCATGAAAGCTGGTGGGGTGACTTTGGACCAATCAGCAGGAGGGCAGATTCTATTACTGTTGCAGCTTAATAATTCCTTTTATTGCTTCTCCCTGGAGGAATACATCACAAGAAAGATTGGACTCCTTTAAAAATACCCAAATTTTGCATGATTAATGTCCTGCAAGACAGGAACCCCAAACCTTTCGGACCTCCGGGACCACTAAATTCATAATTTTAAATCCCGCGGACCACTAATACGATCTGCCTAATGACCAGCTGGGTGGGCATGGCTAGGTGGTCATGTGACTGGGTGGGAGTGGCCAAGTCGATGTCACTCATGTTGAGGGGCGCATCGTCGGCCTCTACTTGCCCCTCCCCTCCCAGCCCCTCCTCGCCTGCTCGCCCAGGGTCCTTAGGGCCCCAACAGGGAGCAGTTGCTGGAGCTAAGCAGCCCCCAGGAGAAAGAGTTGGCAAAAGAGCTCAGTTCAAAATGGATCTGACTGAGAAGGAGGCTCAGCAGAAGCACCTCACTGAGGACTAGGAGCATAGGCTTTCCAAGCAGAAGGAAGATCTGCGGGAGTGCAAGGCTAGGTACCGGCGCTTGGAGGCTCAGCGGGCTGAGATGATGAATGAATGAATGAAATTTAATTTGTTAGCCGCACCCTCTCCAAAAGGACTCAGTTCCAGGCCATGATGCAGTCCCACTGGAACGAGGCCCTCCGGCTCTTCGCCACCAGCAGTTCTTCCCTCCAGCCTTCGCCCAAAGCCCCCCCACCAGGAGGCTGAAGCGGACCCCAAGTCAGAATTTCTGCCCCCCTCCGACCCTCACAAAAAGACCCCGAAGGGGGAGACTCTCTGCAGCAACACATGCGTTCATTACACGTATCCATCCCAGGGGCCGTAGTTTGAGGATTTAGTGCAATATATAAAATGCAAATAATTTTTCTGCGGACCACCAAAATTTTCTCACGGACCGCCATTTGGTGGTCTAAGGAGTCAATTATTTTACATTCTTCTGTGCAAACACCCCCATCGAGTTTTGGCGTTTCCTCATTAATCTCACTCGATGAGCATCAAATCAAGTCTCAAATCAATTCACCTTTTGTCTGAGATCACAAATTCCAATCTAATCCTCTCACCGGATTCAGGTTAGCTGGCTTTCAGCTGGTTCACACACCTGTAGAAGAGGATATGAATTTTTTGGGGGGGCTCTACCAACAAAACCATCCCTCTCTACTGAGCATCTGTATCTCCTGTATGATTATTCTTTAGGAGGCAAGAAAATCCGAAAATAAACAGCTAATGATGCATGTTTCACGAAGTGTGTCCCTGGTATGCAGGAAACAAACAAACAAACAAAAAAAGCAATTAAAAGTTGGAGCAACTTCACAGCAATCTAAATAACCCGTTCATGCAACATGCATATATTTATTTTTAATTTGCTTTGCATTACGGCTCGTTTTATCTCGAGGACTGAGGCCAAGCTGCATATTTTTACAAACTGTCAAGCTGCTTGTGTTGCCAATGCAATCCTAAATTGCATTAACAGAGGGATTCAATCAAGAAGTATTAATACCACTCTATAAAGCTTTAGTAAGACCACACCTAGAGTACTGCATCCAGGTTTGGTCACCAGACTATAAATAAGATATAAAGACTCTAGAAAGAGTGCACAGAAGAGCAAGAAAGAGGATTAGGGGACTGGAGGCTAAAACGTACGATGAACGGTTGCAGGAACTGGGCATGGCTAGTCTAGTGAAGAGAAGGACCAAGGGAGACAAGATAGCAGTCTTCCAGTATTTGAAGGGCTGCCATAGAGAGGAGGGGGTCAAGGTGTTTTCCAAGGCACTCAAAAGCCAGACGAATAACGAATAGAAACTGAACAAGGGAGATATTCAATCTAGAAATAAGGAGGAACTTTCTGACAGTGAGAACAATCAACCCATGGGACAGAAGTTGCCTTCAGAAGTTGTGGGAGCTTCATCACTGGAGGATTTCAAGAAAAGACCGGACTGCCATTTGTCAGAAATGGTGTAGGGTCTCCTGCTTGGGGTTTGTGTGTTGGACTAGATGACCTACAAGGTCCCTTCCAACTCTGTTATTCTGTTCTGTTCTGCTTCTTCTCTCCGTCATTCAGCACAAGATTGCAAGCAGAGGGACAGATTTCATCTGGGAAGATTTGAATTGAAATTGCTCCACAGCCAAAAAAGCCAACACAGTTCTAGGCTGCATCAACAGAGGGATAGAATCAAGATCACATGAAGTGTTAATACCACTTTATAATGCCTTGGTAAGGCCACACTTGGTATCCAGCATCCAGTTTTGGTCGCCATGATGTAAAAAAGATGTGGAGACTTTAGAAAGGGTGCAGAGAAGAGCAACAAAGAGGATTAGGGGACTGGAGGCTAAAACATATGAAGAACGGTTGCTGGAACTGGGTATGTCTACTTTAATGAAAAGAAGGACTAGGGGAGACATGATAGCAGTCTTCCAATATCTCAGGGGTTGCCACAAAGAAGAGGGAGTCAAACTATTCTCCAAGGCACCTGAGGGTGGAACAAGAAGCAATGGGTGGAAACTAATCCAGGAGAGAAGCAACTTAAAACTGAGGAGAAACTTCCTGACAGTTAGAACAATTCATCAGTGGAACAGCTTGCCACCAGAAGTCGTTGATTTTTAAGAAGAGACTGGACTGCCATTTGCCCGGAATAGCATAGGGTCTCATTACTTGAGCAGAGGGTTAGACTAGAAGACCTCCAAGGTCCCTTCCAACCGTGTTAGTTTGTGTTCTATGTCCCAACCTTAATGACGTCATCATCTTATCTATGTTTATTTAGCGAGCAGTTCCTCTGGAGTGTAATGGGGTTTTCTGATGTTAGTGGATACCGAATCCTAATTAAAGAAAGCAATTTATCCATGATGGGGAAAGGAGGGCGAAGAGGAAGTTTGATGAAAACAGCAATTACAGCTTGGGGGATGTTGATGCATTGATGTCAGTGGGCCTCTCCTCTCTACCACCACAACATCTCAGTATATTCTGGCAAAGCTTAGGAAATCACGTAGTGCCTTATTGCCTTTATTTCGCCAGCAAAAACACAGTTTGTTCTTCCCAGGGACTCATCTATCTATTTTTAATGATTCACTAATTTTCTTTAAACAGCCTCAATAATAAAACAGGGGGAGCAATTTGTTTGGGTTTTTTTTAAAAAAAAAACCAAAACCAAAGAAAACACTAGATCATAATAATTTAGATAGGACTACTGCTGCCTTGTCTGCTGGAAGCATATTTCTCCCCCCTTCCCCACTCCCCCCCCCTTTTCTTACCTATTTAAAATGCAGATAGAGTGGCTTTGCAAATGGAAAAGGCATGTGTTTAAAATGGAGTTTTAATATTTAGGCTCACCAGGACGTGGGTGCCAGGTAATCTCTGGGGAGTGACTCATTCACCGGTGACATTTTTTCCCGACACAATGGCAGACAGTTTGGGTGGGACGTGAACTAAATCTCCCCACCCCCCATTTTGGAGGGGGACAAAAGACAGTGTTGGCCTGTCTGAGATGTTTGCACATTGAAATAGTAACAGTGGGATGGGATGGGATGGGATGGGATAGGATAGGATAGGATAGGATACCAATGCCAATACCAATACCAATAGAATACAATAGCAATAAGAGTAGAATAGAATGGAATGGAATGGAATAGAATAGAATAGTAATAGAATAACAATAAGAGTAGAGTAGAATAGAATGGAATAGAATAGAATAGCAATAAGAGTAGAATAGAATAGAATAGAATAGCAAGAGCAAGAGCAATAGAATAGCATAAGAGTAGAATAGAATAGAATGGAATGGAATAGAATAGAATAACAGAGTTGGAAGGGACCTTGGAGGTCTTCTAGTCCAACCCACTGCTTAGGCAGGAAATCTTATACTTTTTCAGAGAAAAGGCTATCCAGCATCTTCTTAAAGACTTCCAGTGTTGGGACATTTACAACTTCTGGAGGCAACTTCTGTTCCACTGATTAATTGTTCTAACTGTCAGGAAATTTCTCCTCCTGTTCTAGGTTGCTTCTCTCCTTGATTAGTTTCCACCCATTGCTTCTTGTTCTACCCTCAGGTGCCTTGGAGAACAGTTTGACTCCCTCTTCTTTGTGGCAACCCCTGAGATATTGGAAGACTGCTATCATGTCTCCCCTAATCCTTCTTTCTCTTAAACTAAACATACCCAGTTCCTGCAACCATTCTTCATACGTTTTAGTCTCCAGTCCCCTAATCCTCTTTGTTGCTCTTCTCTGCAGCTTTCTAGAGATTCCACATCTTTTTTACATCATGGCAACCAGAACTGAATGCAGGATTCCAAGTGTGGCCTTACCAAGGCCTTATAAAGTGGTATTAACCCTTCACGGGATCTTGATTCTATCCCTACCAATACATATCGTCCTCAACTTACAACTGTAATTGAGCCTAAAACCTCTCTTGTTAAGTGAGATATGTGCGCAGTGAATTTTGCCCTGTTTTAAAACCTTTCTTTTCCCCACTGTTAAGTGAATCACTGCAGTTCTTAAGTTAGCAGCATGGTTGTTAAGTGAATCTGGCTTCCCCATTGATTTTGCTTGTCAGAAGGTTGCAAAAGGGGATCAGGTGACCCCAGGACGCTGCAACCGTCATAAATACAGGTCAGTTGCCAAATATCCAAAATCTGATCACATGGGCGCTACAACGGACATAAGTGTGAAAAATGGCCATAAATCACTTTTTCCTCATGCCCTTTTAAAATTTGAACGGTCACTAAATGAACTGTTGTAAGTCGAGGACTGCTTGTACGGTGAGAAGGGACCTTGGAGGTCATCTAGTCCAGGGGTGTGAAACTCAAGGCCCACAGGCCAATTCTGGCCTGCAGGGTGCTTAGATCTGGCCATCCTGGAAACACCAAAGGACTGGCTCACGATGCCTCTGCCAGCAAAAATGGAGCTCGGTGGGGGCCGCGTGCCCCCCCCAGCTCCGTTTTTGCTGGCAGAATGCTAGCAAAACAAACTACTAGGAAAAGTGGATCCCTTCCCCCTCCCAGCCCTGGCCACAAGTTTCCGCTGACACAAGTGATGTCGAGCTGGCCACACCCACCTGGCCACGCCCACCTTCCCCCCATCCCCAAGATCAAACACAACCCTGATGCGGCCCTCAATGAAATTGAGTTTGACACCTCTGATCTAGGGACGTGGTGGCTCAGTGGCTAAGACACTGAACCTGTCGATCAGGAAGGTCGGCGGTTCGAATCGCTAGCGCCGCGTAACAGGGTGAGCTCCCGTTATGTCTCCCAGCTTCTGCCAACCTAGCAGTTCAAAAGGATGTAAAATGCAAGTAGAAAAATAGGAACCACCTTTGGTGGGAAAGTAACAGCGTTCCGTGCGCCTTTGGCGTTGAGTCATGCCGGCCACATGACCACGGAGACGTCTTCAGACAGCGCTTGGCTCTTCAGCTTTGAAATGGAGTGAGCACCACCCCCTAGAGTCGGGAATGATTAGCACATATGTGCGAGGGGAACCTTTACCTGTAGTCTTAAAAGAAGTTGTTAGACTGTACAGAGCAGCCCATTCTTAGTTTCATTATGGTGTTAAATAGCAGAGTGAATTTCTTTCCAAAAACAGGGTGATTTGGTATTCCTGGTAGGGAAAACTTTTGGAAATGGTAGGGTTTCAAAGGCAGCAGGATCCACCCCATATTTGGGATTTGTCAGTTGCCGGTAAGGACAGCCAGGAGATCGAGAGACACAAAGAGCCGAGATGTTAATCGGGGTGACATTTATTGCTATTTACAATGGATTACAATGAAGAATCGGTGCAGTTTGTATTCAAACACAATGTTCTGTTCCTATTCTAAGGGAAAGCACATGTGAATATCAATGCTGGACATTAGCAAAAAAAGAAGAAGAAGAAGAAGCTTGCAATGGGTTTCTTTAGTTTCTGTAAAAAAAATTCCTTAAAAATGTCTTAAATGTCAAAAGCTCACAGCTTTTATCTCCTTTCTTATCTCCCTGTCCCTTATCTAATTGTAGGCTTTGAAAGGCTCATCCCTCCCTTAGGCAGCCAAGGGAGGCAAATCTTGTGCTTACAAAGGAGTGAAAGGACAAAGCAGAATAACAGAGTAACAGACTTGAAGGGACCTTGGAGGCCTTCTAGTCCAACCCCCTGCTCAAGCAGGAAACCCTACACAATTCCAGATAAATGGCTGTCCAGTCTCTTCTTAAAAACTTCCAGTGATGGAGCGCCCACTGGACTTCTGGTGGCAAGCTGTTCCACTGGTTAATTGTCCTTACCATTAGGAAGTTTCTCCTTAATTCCAGGTTGCTTCTCTCCTTGATTAGTGTCAAGATTGAACCGATTTGCTTCTTTCAAACCTTCATGCTTTTTAACTTGACAATTAGCTTCCATCCATCGCAATTCCTGCAACCGTTGTTTATATGTTTTAGTCTCCAGACCTTTTATCATCATTGTTGCACTTCTCTGCACTTTCTCCAAAGTCTCAACATCTTTTTTTTGGTAATGTGGCGTTACTATTCCCATTACAAGTACTGTTCTAACTTATCTGCAAGGCCTCCAGAATCAGCGTGACGTGACCTTCTCCTAAATTCATTTCTTGGAGCAGAAGAACTATCATCCAGCTGTGGCCAACTTCCTCCTCCATTCGCTAGCCTGGCTGCAGATGTTGGCAACCGTAGTAGCGTCATAATACCTGGAAGTGTAAATATTCTCCATTCCTCACTTCAAGGAATTTGCAGCTGCCCGTTTCCATCTGCTGGAATTAAGTATGATGAGCTGTCGCTGCAAGTTGAACAGACTTCGGGGAGCGCAAGATTGTGCAAGGAGAAAACTGGCCACTCAGGCCAAATTCTGAAGAACTTGGTGACCAAGGCTTTCTAGATGACAATAAACCATCTCGTTACATGAGGGTGGGAATCCAAGGAAAACTGGACATTGTGCAAGAATAGTTTTATAATCACGTTCCAGCTTCTCCTTCAGAATTAGGATAAATAAGGGTGATGTTTATTGGGGGGGATGATCTAAGCAGGTTGGCAGGGCCAAAGAATGTCTCTGTTAGCATTATTGTTCTTTTCTTTGACTTTATTTTTGTAAGGAAGAAATCAAAAAGTTTTTTCTTCTATCTCTATCTCTATCTCTATCTATCTATCTATCTATCTATCTATCTATCTATCTATCTATCTATCTATCTATCATCTATCTATCTATCTCAACATCAGATAGCTCAGCATTATTTCCTGGGGAGGAACAGCCCAAGCTGTGTTCAATAAGGGAGGAAGGAATATGATGTAAAAACAACAACGCTAATTACAGGTGGGAGGTGGGTGGGTGGGCCTATCATGCGCGCAATGGCCAAGTTGATTAACATTGTATAAAGGCAGGTATCTCTTTAATGGCTTTTACACTCTGACGATGTTAGCAGTGGCTAATGAAAGCTTAGTGAACAATATATTTCAAAGTTCCGGAGATCACAATGTCTGTTTCTTTTATAACTACACCTGGAACTCGCATTTTTAGGACAATTCTCTCTCTCTCTCTCTCTCTCTCTCTCTCTCTCTCTCTCTCTCTCTCTCTCTCTCTCTCTCTCTCTCTCTCTCCTCCCTCCCTCCCTCCCTCCCTCCCTCCCTCCCATCTATCTATCTATCTATCTATCTATCTATCTATCTATCTATCTATCTATCATCTACCGACAATGCTGCTACCATACAGAGCGGCCTTGACTATGTGTCAGAATGGTCGCGCAATTGGCAACTCCAAATCTCATCTAACAAAGGCTCTGTCCTACACAATGGGAACAAAAATCACAAAACCAAATACAACCTGGGTGGATATGACCTTGTAGATGACCCTCACTCTGTCAAGGACCTTGGAGTACTCGTCACAAACGATCTAAGCCCCAGAGCTCACCGTAACAGCATTGCCAAAAAGGCATTAAGAGTTGTCAACCTAATCTTGCAAAGCTTTTTCTCCGGTAACACTGTATTGCTAACAAGGGCATACAAAACCTTTGCCAGACCAATCCTCGAATACAGCTCATCTGCCTGGAATCCACACTGTACAGTATATTGTACATTAATATGATCGAGCGGGTCCAGAGGTATTTCACGAGAAGAGTCCTCCACTCCTCTGCTCACAACAGAATCCCTTAAGCCACCAGGCTCGAAATTTTGGGCTTGGACAATCTGGAACTACGCCGACTAAGGTCCAACCAAAGCGTAGTACATAAAATTGTCTGCTACAACGTCCTACTTGTCAACGACTACTTCAGCTTCAACCTTAATAATACACGGGCAAACAATCGATACAAACTCAAGGTAAACTGCTCCAAACTCGACTGCAGAAAATGAGACTTCAGCAACAGAGCGGTCAACGCCTGGAATGCTCTACCTGACTCCGTTGTTACATTTGCAAACAATAATTCAACCTCAAACTGTCTTACCGTGGACCTCACCCCATTCCTAAGAGGTCCGTAAAGGAGGCGTGCATAAGCGCACCAGCGTGCCTACCGTCCCTGTCCTACTGTCCCCATTTATTCATCTCCATTTCCTGTGTCCGTGTCCATGTTTATACTTATACCTGTTATCTCGTACATGTTTTACCAACTAAATAAAATAAATAAAATATTTGGGCTGAATAATCCTACTTCTTCTCCATAAGGCTGTTGCATTCATTTCAGCTTTTCCCCTGCTGATGCTCTTCCTTCCCCACCGAATGTCAATTACCATTATTAAAACAAGGAAAGCAAGTTTGAGACTAAACGTAATGACATGTTATGCAACATTTTGGCTGCCACTGGAACATATAATAATTTAGGGATATTTTATGGTTTACCCAAGGTGCCCTTTTTTTTTAAACGAAAACATGTGCATGTACACAAACAAATACACCCACCTATTCGTTTAAATGACACAACAGTTATATGTGAAATAAATCTGAAGCGAAGTAAAACTTGACCCCGAAGAACACAGTACCAATTCCCAAAATTGACGAGGTGTCAGGCCTGATGAAATAACAGTGCTGGGTGGCATCTTCCAGCTGTTGATGGTTCAGTGAGATGAGATCCTATTTATTAAGCACTAGCAGATAACCTGGCATTGCCAGGGTATTTTTTATAGGGGGGGGGGGGGAATGTCTGGACCAAATGTAATTTCTAATATTGGATTTTCCTCCTTACCAGAGGGAGCCCCCCTGTGGAGTACAGTGAAGCCGTTACCATGGCAACTCCACTGCGCTGTACAGTGGAAGCCATTTTAGGGCAGTACAGTAGAAACCATTTTAAGGCACAACAGGCTGCATCTTAACAGAACACACACACCCCCGAGGAGTGTTAGGGGTGTCTTACCCCCCACAGTATTTGTTTCCAGAGAGTAAGTCATCTGTGTACCAAGTTTGGTTGAAATTGCTGGAGGCGTTCCAGAGTTATGCTGGAATACACACACACACACACACACACACACAGCCATATATATATTATGGTAAAGAGAGGCTCAAAATAATGACACTGCGATGGAAACAGAAGTTAAGCTAATCGTGGCTTAGCCAGGCTATCCTTGTTAATACTTAAAGGAGACCTCACTAGGAAATTTCCAATCTCACAGTGACATTGGGAAGTTGGAAAACCAAATATCCTGTAAGGCTCTGAGAAATCATTTTCGTGCAGTTGCCAAGAAAACAGGGCAGGTACGTGTGCGTGTAAGTTATGAGGAGCTGAGCTTGACCTGATGGTGAATCAAACAGCATGAAACCTGGAGAATCAAAGCATAACCATGCCATCGCTCTGCTGAACCCCTAAATCTCACAACACTCTTTTAGGCCTAAAGATATTTATCCAATGCAGTAGGGTTGTATTGTTATTATATTATATTGTAGGAAGTTAAAACCCACCCTTCTTCCTAGAAGAATGAAATATCCTAGAAAATATTGAAAAGGCAGAATATTATATTTCCCTGGATCAGAAATGGGGAAAAAAAATTTTTTTTAAGCAGGAAGTAGACTCACTCGTAATAGTTCCCACCTCTGTCAATGGGCCATTAAAAGACCTGAGCCAGTCTATTCTACATAACAAAGATCTCCCCCTTCCCCGTGAGGGTGATGGCATTAAGGCATGATAGTATTAGCCCTAGACCCATCTCACACAGGGCACCTGGGAAGAAGCAATGCTCAACCAAACTTGGACTCAACACACAGCCTAGAGAGTTGCCCCTACATGGCCCCATGGGAGTCTGACAACCAATCAGAATACAAGCTCAAGATCAAAGGCCAGAGAGGGCACAAAACCAGGGACTTTCAGCATCTCTGCCTCTTTGGAGCCTGGGATCCCCATTTTCTGTTCAGGGGCTCAAGCCATGTGATCCTGTCCACCATTAAACCATCCATCCTCCATGTTTCCAGTGTCTTTTCCCCCCACTTGGAACTGAACCCAGAAGGACATTTCTCCCAACAATATGTAGTGGGGTTGTATAACTATTCCAATATTTAAGGGGCTGCCATTAAGAAGAGGGGGGGGGGTTATCAATCTATTCTCCAAAGCACCCGAATGCAGGACAAGAAACAATGGATGGAAACCAGTTAAGGAGAGAAGCAAGAACTAACGAGAATTTTTCTGACAGTAAAACAATTCATCAAGGGAACAGCTTGCCTCCAGAAGTTGTGGTTGCTCCATTCCTGGAGGATTAAACAACCATTGGTCTGAAATGGGTAGGTACTTGTCCCTGAGCAGGGGGTTGGACTAGAAGACCTCTAAGGCCCCTTCCCTCTCTGTAAAACCATGCTAATATCTGGAAATGGTCCCAAAATTGCAGGTAACAATATCTTTCATGCATTTTTTTTTGAGGTGGGATGGCCAGCGACGTCTCATGTCTCCCTCTTCCCTGCTTTGGAATATATGCAGCTCTAATCTCATCTCAGTAGGTGACGTGAAGCCAGGTTTTCAGTAAATACAGCTTTCATCAGGATATGAACCACCGTAAGTCCCACTGCTTTGAAATAAAGTACTTTGTTCTTTGAGTTGTTTTCCTTTCTGCCTGGTCCTTTGCCGCAATGATAAATTTCTGGATGATAACACGGCAGAGGAAAAGACGGTCGCTCATCCCACAGCAAACGCAGCGACCCTTTTCCCATTGAAATGATCAAAGCAAGACTAATAAGCTCATGCTCACCTCTGATTACTAGGCTATTTGTTAATTTCCATTTGCAACTTTGAAGTGGCATTCGGGACTGAGAGGAATTAGAACTAGCACAAGAAAGTGCCTTGAAACAATGGTCAATATGCATTTTTTCCCCCTGCATTGATTCTTTTCGCTTTTTCTTTGCAATGATTTAAAACAACACGAGGTTCAGGTTATTTGCCTTGGGGCCTTTTGAGGTCTTAAATTCGGCTTGTGGAGCTATCTTCTTGGGGGTAACAGGATGGATAGCTTTTCATTTCCTCAGGAAGGAAGTGAACCCAAGGCAGTCAACATATCCAACACATCATCTTCCTCCTACTTTCCCCCACAATAACAACAACCCTGTGAGGTCGATTGCGCTGAGAGAGAGAAAGAGAGTGACAGGCCCAAAGTCACCAGATAGCTGGCTTTCATGACTAAGGCGGGACTAGAACTCACCATCTCCTGGTGATTAGCCCAAACTCTCCCAGCCGGCTTTCATGGCTAAGGCGGGACTAGAACTCACTGTCTCCTGGTGGTTGGCTCAAAGTCACCCAGCTGGCTTTCATGCCTAAGGCAGGACTAGAACTCATCATCTCCTAGTGCTTGACCCCAAATCACCCAGCTAGATTTCATGCCTAGGGCAGGACTAGAACTCACCATCTCCTGCTTTCTAGCCCAGTGCCTTAACCACTGCTCCAAATTGGATCACTTTAAAGGAAGAACTTCGAAGAAGTCGCCACAGAGGTTTTCTAAGACGAAAAAACAACACTAACAGGTTTCAACAGTTGAGGATCTCAGGTCGAACTATCATTTGACCGAGTAGACTGGCTACCCCAAATGACAACTGTTCTGGTGCTGAGATGGTTACTAACTTATTTATGTTGTTGTTCAGCTACTAAGTTGTGTCCAACTCTTTGTGACCTCAGAGTCTACAACACACCCTCTCCCTGTCCCCCATTGTCTTCCAGAGTTCACCCCAATTCACATTCATTGCGTTGATGGGACGATCTAACCAGCTCAATCTCTGCTGTCTCCTTTTCCTTTGGCCTTCCATCTGTGTTCAGTTAGTAACCCAGTTGTAAAGTGAATCCGGCTTCCCCATTGATTGTCAGAAGGTCAGAAAAGTTCATCACATGACACACACCCCAGGCCACTGCAACCTGTCATATATATGAGTCCATTGCCAAACATCTGAATTTTGACCATGTGACCATGGGGATACTACAATGGGCGTAAGTTTAGACATTCTACTCCCTCTCCCCACCTGAAAAGAACTCTGTTCCAAACGCCAGTTGCCTCACATTCCGTTACCTCAGTTCCACTCCTTCACTCAGGAGCAGCCTGGGGCTCCTTACAGTTTTGTAGCGAAGCACGGGTGTCCAGCTACTAGTAATAATATAACATAAATCCCCCCAAATCAGTTCATGAATAAAATCTTCGTTGCTTTATACAGCCAAAGAGTTGGTTTTTCACAAATTCCAGCTTGAATTTATTGCCTTTTGGGAAGCCTTTCTTGTAGCCGTGCCAGCCATTAACCAGAACGAAACGCATTCTTCCTAGTTCCATTAGCACTTTCTAGAAAAAATAAACTCCAGCTCATATGTCACAAGCCCCGGGGAGAGAAGTTTGCAAATACACATCCATCTAAGCTGACCCGTTTGTAAGGTTCACTGCAATTTTATCAGCGTAACGTATCTGCTTTGCTACACTAAACCTTGGCTGATTTGTGTTCTCCCTTCGGGATGGGTTTGACTCTCTTTCCCCCCCCTCCCCCCAAATGAATGTTTATTTTTTTGTTATATCTATAAAATGGAAACCCCTGTTGTCAACATGTTCGTTGTAAGGATCAGCGCCTTTCTAAACTGTGAGTAAGCACATCCGCTTATTTGGGAACCAACGTCCACAGCCCTACAGTCGTGAGAACTCAATGACCGTGGCTGAATAGTAGTCTCTTATCAATCCGTCGCTTCTTTTTTTTAGGGTTTTAATTTCAAAAGAAAATGAGGTTGCTTTTTTTTTTTAAAGGAATTTGTTTTTCCTAGCTGGCGAAGAACAAAGTGAGTTTTTCCAGTTTGTTTGTTGGCTTTTTAGCTTGTTCTAACCATACGTTCCAGCCAGTGGTGAAATTCAATTTTTTTTACTACTGGCTCTGTGGGCGTGGTTTGGTGGGCGTGGTGTGTCACGAAGGAGTGGGGGGAACAGATGAATAAGAATGAGCTATCTTGACTGCAAAAATTGAGATATTCCCCAAGATGGTAGAAGAATTGGAGGTCTCCATATCTCTTAGTGCTCTGACCGAGGCTTCCCGAGAGCATGAAGCAAACTCCTTGTCCCAACAAAAACCCCTTTTATTAATTGACTGTGAATTCTTCTCATTCACATCCAGCAAAGTCTTTTGAGGGTGGATTTACAGTCACAGACCTTATTTGGCTTGGACAGCTGCCAGGACGATATCTGCAAAACTTGGCAAGGAATCTCAGAGAGTCACGAACCAATGAAGTGAACTAATTGTCTCCTGCAAACTCCACTCCCCTTTCGCTCCTCTTTTATTTCCTCTGGGAGGGACCATTCATCGTCCACCTGTGGCCTTACTCTCAAGTTGACCATTGTTCCTTAGCTGTTCCCTTCATCTGGCAACTCTGTGCATGAACACACTGGGAACAGGCTCCAGCGGTTCTTCTGCCCCACTGATGTCTGACTCCGAAGGCAGCTGATAACTGTCAGACGGCTCTGGCCCCCTCTCTGCCTCTGACACAGAGCCCTTGTCCGAGCCTTCCCCAGACTCAAGGACAATGTTCCTCTCCAACCTCCTCACTCTCTGAATCTGCTGCCAGCTCTGCTGGCCGCTGGGGGGCTGCAACATTTAGTTGGCATTTAGCAATAGTCCTGATTTTATATGATTGGAGGAGACCTTGGATGACTGATGGATAGCAGATAATTTTGTAGAGCAAATATAATATGGTGAGGAAATGTTCAAGTTTCAAAGTAAAGTTTTCATTATTTTCAGTCGAACAGTAGAATAACGGATTTGGAAGGGACTGTTCTGAGCTAAGCTTCCCCAAAAAGCCCGAGGCAGAGTCCTGGTCCCGACAAAACCCCTTTTATTAAACGAATGTGTATTCCTCTCATTCATACTCAGCAAAGGCCTGGCAAACAGTCTTTCAAAGGAGTAATTAGGACTACAGACCTTATCTATCTTGGAAGGCTGACATGTAAATATTTTCCAAATGAGGTGCTATGCAAGGAAAGACTGGGCACAGAGTCTCTGAGATTCAGGGACAGATCTTCACACTCCTGAAACAAATCTAACGACTGAACAAATGAATTGTTTCTTGTAAAAGCCCACTCCCCTTTCACTCCTTTTTTTATTTCCTATGGGATGGGCCATTCACCGTCCACCTGTGACTTTACTGCCAAGGCAACCCTGATTTCTGACTTGTCCTTGTCTTCTGGCAGCTCTGTGCATGCACATACTGGGAACAGGCTCCAGCTGTTCCTCTGCCTCACTGCTGTCTAGCTCAGAAGGCAGCTGATCACTGCCAGACGGCCTTGGTCCTGTCTCTGCCTCCAATGTACAGCCCTCATCCGAGTCTTCCCCAGCCTCCAGGACTGGCCCAAGTTCCTCCCCAACCTCCTCACTCTTTGACTCTGCTGCCAGCTCTGCTGGATGCTGTCGGGCCACAACACTGACCTTGGAGTTCAACCTTCTAGTTCAACCCCCTGTTTAAGCAAGAGACGTTTTATTGTCTAATGATTGTTAAAAACCTCCTGCGATGAATCACCCACAAATTCTCAAGGCAAGCCATTCTACTGATTAATTGTTCTCACTGCCACAACATTTCTCCTTAGTTCAAGATTGCTTCTATCCTTGGTTAGTTTCCATCCTTTGCTTCTTGTCCTGCCTTCTGGTGTTTTGGAGAATAGGTTGACTCCCTCTTCTTTGTGGCAGCTCCCCAAATATTGGAACACTACTATCATGTCTCCCCTAATCGGTTAAGTGGCACCTGCTGAGGCTTGAAAGGCATAGATGAATATAAATTTGGTTCGTGTTGGCAGATTTGAAAATATGAATCTATTCCTTCCAGTCAAATGCTTTTTTTTTTGAATGCATTGAAAAATCTTTCTCTATTTGTCTTTGGTGGCTTTTCTTAATATAAGGAGTCTCGGGATATACGACTTTGAATAATATGAACTGTTTGAAAGACAAATATTCCTGGTTTGTCTTCTTTCTAATAATCTTTCCCCGGTGTGTGCTTTAAAAAAGACTTCAGCCCGGTTTTGCATTCTTCAAATGTAAATATTTCTGAGATTCACATCCTTGCACAAAGCATCTTCAAACAACCTCTCTTTTTCAGATCCATCCTTTGCATCTTGTTTGGTCTATTTTGGCTCTATTTTTTTTTAAAACAAACGGATTGTTCCAATTCATTCCATGCAGGACTTATTTCACTTTGTTGAGTTTTACCATGTTGCCACCGGGTGTGGAATAACAGAATAACAGGCTTGGAAGGGTCTTCTAGTCCAACACCCTTCTTAGGCAGGAAACCTAAGGACAAGTGGTTATCCAATTTCTTCTTAAAAACCTCCAGTGTTGGAGCATTCACAACTTCTGGAGGCAAGATGTTCCACTGATTAATTGTTCTCACTGTCAGGAAATTTCTCCTTAGTTCTAAGTTGCTTCTCTCCTTGATTAGTTTTGTTGCTCTTCTCTGCACTCTTTCGAGGGTCTCAATCTACTGTCAAGTCTAGAGTTTAGTGACTCAACAACAACATGACAGATCTACCTTCAATTTTCCCTATGAGAACATTGTGAGGTTCATACCATTGCATCTTTACAAGCTGTGCTATCTATGCACATCTTACCAATAAGATGTTGTTTTATAGTATATTATGGCATGGAAAAGAAATCTAAGAACATTTTCTCTCTCTCTCTCTCTCAAGTGACAATAAGCATAGCAGATGATTGATCAAGGTTTTTTTTTTAAAGTCATGTTAGCCTTACTGCTTTGAAGTAACAAAATGATTTTCAATTTAATTTTCTGAATGGGTGTGTGTGTGTGTACTAGCAGAGAAATTAATTGGAACTGCACTGAACAAAACTCCTTGATCTTATAGTTTTCTTTCTTCATTAAATACACAAACAAAATGCTGTATCTATCTATGAATCTTTGTCATAATGTGTATTCTGAATATAGCATCTTGCATAATTCATGATGTCTGCCTGTCTGTCTGTCTTTCTTTCTTTCTTTCTTTCTTTCTTTCTTTCTTTCTTTCTTTCTTTCTTTCTTTCTCTCCCTCCTTTCCTCTCTCCCTCCATCCTTCCTTCTTTCTCTTTCTTTTGTTCTTTCTCTCTCACTCCTCTCCTCCCTCTTTCTTTCTTTCTCTTTCTTTCTCTTTCTTTCTTTCACTCTTCCTTCCCACTTTCCTTTTTTCCTTTTCCTTCTTTCTCCCTCTCTCCCTTCCTTCTTGCCTTCAAGTCAGCCTTGATATTGGTGATTGCCTGGATAAGTCCCTGGCAAGGTTTTTTTGGAAGTGCTTTGCCATTGTCTGCTTCTTAGGGCTGAGGAGAATGACTGGCCCAAAGTCACCCAGCTGGCTTTGTCCCAAAAGTGGAACTAGAACTCATGGTTTCTTGATTTATTGAATAAGGACAGGTTACAGCAGACTTCATTTCACTGTGGACAAGGGAAAAAAAATGCAACCTCAGTAAAATAATCTGTGAAGTCAATGAGATGCTCCATCTAATATAACTGAGGATCATCCAATCTTTATTTGAGATGTATCTACCTGAAATGAGCTACAATTCTATCCATTGAGAAATGTGCTAATGAGACCTCTTCAATTATATGATTGTATAAATCATTAGAATGAAGCAGCTATAACAAAGGACACATTAGAAGCATTAGAAGCTCAACATTGGTGCCTTATTTGGTTTTATGACTCACGTCTTTCCTGAAAACAGAGATGGCCATAAGTCATGATGGACACATGGGTACATTCAAGAATAGAAGCCATGGGGTTTTGAATACCAGTTTCTGGGAATATGAGCTGGACATGTTTGTGTTCCTTCTGGTTTGTGGGTTTCCCATCGGTGTTTTGACTGCTGTCCATGAGAAACTAGATAATGGATTGGGTAGAGTTTTGGTCCAATTCAATGTCTTCTATTCTTAGAAATTAGAAACCCATTTTTTGTCATTGGTGCATTTGCTTAGTCTGTCATGTTTTCAAATCCATTCTAGGGAAAAAAATGCACGTGGTCAGTTTTGCCAAGGACCATTTATGAACTGTTGTTTCTACATTTCATGGAATTTCATGGAAGTCGCTACATTTCAGTGACTTAAAACAGAGAGTCATAGAGATGGATGTAACCTTGGAGGCCAGCTTGTCCGGTACCACTACATTCATAATTTTAAATCCCGCGGACCACTAATACGATCTGCCTAATGACCGGCTGGGTGGGGTGGCAAGGTGGTCATGTGACTGTGTGGATGTGGCCAACTTGATGTCACTCACGTCGAGGGGCGCCTCGCCAGCCTCTACTCGCCCCTCCTGGCCTGCCCATCTGGGTTCCTTAGGGCCCCACCAGGAAGCAGTTGCTGGAGCTAAGCAGCCACCAGGAGAAAAGAGTTGGCAAAACAGCTCAGTTCAAATTGGATCTGACCGAGAAGGAGGCTCAGCAGAAGCACCTCACTGAGGACTAGGAGCATAGGCTTTCCAAGCAGAGGGAAGACCTGCGGGAGTGCAAGGCCAGGTACTGGAGACTCACTGGGCTGAGATGGTCAGCCAGTTCCAGGCCATGATGCAGTCCCACTGGAATGAGGCCCTCCGGCTCTTCGTCACCAGCAGTTCTTCCCTCCAGCCTTCGCCCAAAGCCCCCCACCAGGAGGCTGAAGCAGACCCCAAGTCAGAATTTCTGCCCCCCTCCGACCCACACAAAAAGACCCCAAAGGGGGAGACTCTCTGCAGCAACACAAGCGTTCATTGCACGTATCCCTCCCAGGGACAGTAGTTTGAGGACCCTGGATTTAGTGCAATATGAAAAATGGAAATAATTTTTCTGCGTACCACCAAACTTTTCTCGCAGACCATCATTGATCCACGAACCACCAATTGGTGACGACTGGACTAGAACCTCTCTGACAGATGCCCATCTATTCTCTGTTTGAAGTCCTCTAGCAAAGGAGAGATTAAAAGGGAACCAGGCCATCAAAGAGCACAGTGGATGGACACCATCAAAGCTGGCATCAGCCAGAGCATACAACCACTCAAAGAATAGTGCAAAATGGGAAGATATGGAGAGACCTGGCCCGTAGAATCGCCAAGAATTGGAGACAACAGAATGGATAACTGTTCTGACCCGCCAGCGGCCAGCAGAGGTGGTGGCAGACTCAGACAGTGAGGAGGTTGGGGAGGATGTTTTTATGTTTCTATGTTTTTATGTTTGTATGTTTGTAGTCCATTTTATCTATTTCATTTGACTGTACACCGCCCCGAGTCCCTTTGGGGAGAGGGGGCGGTATAAAAATCGAAATAAAGGTAAAGGTAAGGAACCTGGGCCAGTCCTGGAGTCTGGGGAAGGCTCGGACGAGGGCTCTGTGTTGGAGGCAGAGAGGGGGCCAGAGCCGTATGCCAGTTATCAGCTGCCTTTGGAGTCAGACATCAGTGGGGCAGAAGAACAGCTGGAGCCTGTTCCCAGTGTGCGCATGCACAGAGTTTCCAGACGAAGGGAACAGCTAAAGAACAGGGGTGGACTTGAAAGTAAAGCCACAGGTGGATGATGAATGGCCCCTCCCAGAGGAAATAAAAGAGGAGCAAAGGGGGAGTGGAGTTTGCAGGAGACATTTAGTTTGCTTAATTGGTCCGTGACTCTCTGAGACTCCTTGCCAAGTTCTGCAGATATCGACCTGGCAGCTCTCCAAGCCAGATAAGGTCTGTGACTGTAAATCCTCCCTCAAAAGACTTTGCTGGATGGGAATGAGCAGAATTCACAGTCAGTTAATAAAAAGGGTTTTTGTCGGAGAGGGGGACAGGGCCGTCCGACAGTTATCAGCTGCCTTCGGAGTTGGATATCAGTGGGGCAGAAGAACAGCTGGAGCCTGTTCCCGATGTGCGCATGCGCAGAGCTGCCAGATGAAGGGAACAGCTAAAGAACAAGGGCCAACTCAGGAGTAAAGGCACAGGTAGATCCTCCCATAGGGAATAAAAGAGGAGAGAAAGCGGAGTGGAGTTTGCAGGAGTTCCATTCATTCAGGTGAAGATCTGTTCCTGACTTCTTACCAAGGAATTGCTGCTACAGCATTGGAGTTTGGAAGATATAGGTCTGGCAGCTCTCCAAGCTTGAAAAAGGTCTGCAGTTGTGAAATCTCTTGAAAGACTGTTGGCCGGGACTTTGCTGGAGAGGAATTCCCATTAACCTAAATAAAAGAGGTTTTTGGGGGGGACAAAGAGTCTGCTTCGTGATCTTGGGAGGCCTAGCTCAGAACAATAACATCATCATCAAGATGTCTGCCCAAATTTGTGCCTATAACCAGCAGTGAGTTGAAAAAGGTGCTTTTTCCCCCCAAGAGGCAACTGGACTTTCTGGTTTTTCTTTTAAGATGTTTCGCTTCTCATTGAAGAAGCTTCTTCAGCTCATGGTGGCTGGGTTGACCTTAAAAGAAGGTCTCAAGGAAACCCTGAAGGACCAACTGTCCAAATGTCCTAAATTCTCACAGAAGAAATCAGTAGCGAACAACTTCAGGATGCTCCACAATCAGGAGTTAAATTCAGCTCGAAGAAGACCCGAGTTTTTTATCTAATAACAAGAAGATTGAGACATAATTTTGTGCTCACTTGAATAACAAGGACCTTCCTATAAGACTGTGATGTGGTATTACGTCTCTAACACAACCTATGGCATCTTCTGGGAGGAGAATAAATGACAATAACACCCACACATCTTTTGGGTAAATGCCTTCCTCCCCTTCACTTTGTTCTGAGTCTCTCGTCACAGAATTCTTAATATTGTGGACTTACGCAAAAAGAGAAGCCATAATTACACAGCAGGTATTGAGGAGAGCTTGGATTACAGGTTGTAGAGCAGATAGCTTTGCAGAGCAAATATAGTAGGGTGGGGAAATGTTCAAGTTTCAAAGTAAAGTTTTCCTTGTTTTCAGTAGAAAAATAGAATAACAGAGTTGGAAGGGACCTTGGAGGTCTTCTATCTGCACCCTCTGCTTGAGCAAGAGGCCCTTCATTGTCCAATCTCTTCTTAAAAACCTCCTGTGATGAACCACTCACAACTTCTGGTGGCAAGCTGTTCCACTGATTAATTGTTCTCACTGCCACGAAATTTCTCCTTATTTCTAGGTTGCTTCTCTCCTTGTTTAGTTTCCATACATTGCTTGTCCTGCCTTCAGATGCTTTGGAGAACAGGTTGACCCACTCTTCTTTGGGGCAGCCCCTGAGATGTTGGAAGACTGCTATCATGTTATAATAATAATAATAATAATAATAATAATAATAATTTAAATTTATTTGCCGCTCCCTTTCCGAATAGGACTCGGGGCGGCGTACAATGGAGTAAAAAACATATGACATTTACATAAATCCATGACATACATAAGTATATAGACACACATGTTCGGAGGAGGTTAACAGATACAATACATAGACAATTAAAAACCATTAAAATACCCTAATTATAAAACCCCATGTACAATCCAAATTCAAAATGTTAAAAACAGACAGTCAGGAGGGATACGAGAAAATTACGGTTGAGCCAGGCCAGATAGTTGGAAGAGGTGGGTCTTCAGTTGTACACGGAAGGAGCGGAGATCGGAAGTAATCCTGATGTCCCGGGGGAGGTCATTCCACAGGGCTGGGCCCATCACAGAGAAGGCTCTGCTCCTGGGTGTCGCCCCCCGACACTGTTTGGCGGTCGGCACCCGGAGAAGTCCCTCTCTGTGAGAGCGGATTGGTCGTAGGGATGTGTGGGGCAGGATGCGATCCTGCATGTAACTAGGCCCTGTGCCATGGAGCGCTTTAAAGATCATAATCAAAACCTTGAAACGCACTCGGTAGACCACAGGAAGCCAGTGCAGCTCGCGCAGGAGAGGTGTTACAGGGGAGAATCTAGTCCTCCCCATGATCACCCGCGCGGCCGCGTTCTGGACCAACTGTAGTCTCCGAGTGCATCTCAAAGGAAGCCCCATGTAGAGAGCATTGCAGTAGTCCAGGCGAGACGTCACCAGCGCATGGGTGACTGTGCGTAGGGCATCCCGGTCCAATAAGGGGCGCAATTGGCGCATCAGGCGAACCTGATGGAACGCCCCCCTTGCCACGGCTGTTACATGGACCTTCTTTTCATTAGACTAGATGTGGGAAGAAATATCTAAAGTTCAGTCCCAAGCTGGGAGAAAGGCACTGGAGACAAAATGGAGGCTGGAAGCTGATTGGAAAGAGGGTCCATTTACAGGACCACATGTTTTGTTAAAATAGTCATGACTGGGAGAGACATGGGGACAAGGTCAGCCAATGAATAGGCACAGCAACTACGTCAGCCAATGGGAGCTTAAACAGACCTGACTCTGTGCAGAGAATTGAAACAGAAACTTAAGCAGTCTGCTGCTCTGAGAAGTAAACTAGCACTGTCTGGACTTGTCTGCTGAAATGAAACTAACTGCTTGTGTTTGCTTGTAACTTTCCTGCCTTGTGTTTACTTGGAAGAACCTCCTGTTGGTATTGTACATTTATCCATTTATTCTTATGTATATAAAGGAGTTCATGAATCCAGCTGAATCAATTATCTGTGTGTCAGAGATGGGATTCTATAGGTTTGCACCAGTTTGGGTGAACCGGTAGTGGCGATGGTGTGAGGCTCCACCCACCCACCCAGATGTCATCACAGACCTTCTGTGCATGCTCCCACTACCAAACCGGTAGTAAAGATAAGAGGATACCATTACTGCTGTGTATTCTTTCTGGATTTGATTTTTCCGCAACAAACTCTGACATATTTGTGGTCCTGGTGCAGCTGACAACATGGAGTTGAGAGCAGAGGGGGGGGTGTATTTATACCTTTTCTTGGGCTTTGCACTTGAACTTCCTGTTCCTGTTCTGCAACATGCATTCTATTGGCTATTGTAGGGGTCATAGCTGGCTCTGTAGGTTGTCTGAGCTACGTTTAGTTGACGTTTGGACTGCTGATGCAATGAAGGGGCTTGTTGGGCAATTCCTATTGTGGCTGAGGGCTAATCCTACCTTTGTTCAGACCTTGCTGGAGGGAATTTGCTTGTGGATAGAGCTATCTATCTTTTTTATCTCTTAAGTGCTGACATCTGCTGAGGGCTATTAAGAAAGGTGGGGGCTGCTTTCCAGGAGCATATTTCTTCCATTTCTCATCCAGGGAAGCATAATATTCTGCCTTTTTAAATATTTCTCAAAATATTTCATTCTCCTAGGAGAGGGGTGGGTGCTAACTTTCTACACAGACATATCCAATTCCTGCCACCATTCTTTATGTGTTTTAGCCTCCAGTCCAGAGTGATAACCAGACCCTTTCTTTTATCTTACTTTTTTAAATGTAAGCTACCCCCCCACCTCCACTGATTTCAAAATATATTTCAAAAGCATCTCCCAACCCATGCATTAATTTGCACTCATCCACTGCTCTCTTTAATCAATGCGAGACTTAACCAAAGGATGTGCATGTTCAGCTTTCAGCACATTATCAGTTCCAAAGAAAGGACGTAAGATAAAAAGAAAAACAAATGTACTGAATGTTGGGACTTTTTTAAAAAAAGAGATCTGATGCCAGTAAATGAAATATGCATTTCAGAACTGGTGAGTCACCGGGCTAGGGGCAAATGAAAGTGACTCATGGCTAAAGGCAATGCGAACAAATGCAGAAGTTTTTGAAATGCAATTCTCATTATCAGATGCATAGGGCTCGGTCTGTTCGAAATATCCAGATGTGTTGTGGCCCAGCAGGAGCCGTTGGAACTGCCACCAGACTCCGACAGCGAGGGTCCCTATGAGTCGGCTCTGGAGGATGTGGAGGACCCTGGGCAGGGTTCTGACTCCGAGCAGGGCGCAGAGAGGCTGGTCGGCCACCAGGAGGCGCCTGAGGCATGGAGCAGTGGTGAAAGCCAAAGGGAGGATGCTCCTGATGTCATGCCTTGGAGCAGTGGGGAGGAGTCACAGGACAGTGAGTCAGACATCAGCAGTGAGTTGTTAGATGCTCGTTATCGGCGCGCTAACAGGCGTAAGGAGCAATTAAGCAGTTACCGGAGGTAATTGCTTTCAGCTGCTGATAATAAGACTCCTCTCCAGACTATAAAAGGACGGCTTGTGCACACGCCCTTTGCAGAAGTCAACGCATGAACTAAGGTGGGAGAACAGTCTTGTGAGCGTGGCAGGCTGGATTGCTGCCAGTGCTATCAGTGCCGAGTTGTTATGAAGGCTTATTTGTGTTGGATTGCTGCCAAGGACCTGTTCTGTCTGTCAATAAATCCGGTACCTTATCTGTGGCTCGGAGTGTGTGTGTGTGTTGGTGTGGGGGGGGGGTCAGAACACAGATGCTAGCTTTTCAGTTCAAAATAGAGCTGGAAAGGGACCCCGGAGGTCTTCTAGTCCAACCCCCTGCCCAAGCAGGAGACCCTATGATTTCAGACAAGTCCAGTCTCTTCTTAAAAACCTCCTGTGGTGAAGTACCAACAACTTCTGGTTTATTATTCTCACTGTCAAGAAATTTCTCTTTATTCGAGGTTGCTTCTCCCCTTGATTAGTTCCCATCCATTGCTTCTTATCCTGCCTTCAGGTGCTTTGAAAAATAGGTTGACATCCCCCCCCTCTTCTTTACGACATCCCCTCAGATACTGGAACACTGCTATCATGTCACCCCTAGTCCTTCTTTTCTCTAGACTGACCAAACCCAAATTCTGCAACCGTTCTTCATATGTTTTAGTCTCCAAGCGTTTAATCATCCTAGTTGCTCTTCTCTGCACTTTCTCTAAAGTCTCAACATCTTTTTTTGTATTGTGGTGGGCCAAAACTGGGTACTGTCTTCCAGGTGTGGCCTTACTAGATAGATAGATAGATAGATAGATAGATAGATAGATAGATAGATAGATAGATAGATGCTAGATAGATAGATAGATGCTAGATAGATAGATAGATAGATGCTAGATAGATAGATAGATGCTAGATAGATAGATAGATAGATAGATGATAGATAGATGATAGATAGATAGATAGATACATAGATAGATACATAGATAGATACATAGATAGATGATAGATAGATAGATGATAGATAGATAGATAGATAGATGATAGATAGATAGATAGATAGATAGATAGATAGATAGATAGATAGATGCTAGATAGATAGATAGATGCTAGATAGATAGATAAATAGATAGATAGATAGATGATAGATGATAGATAGATAGATAGATAGATACATAGATAGATACATAGATAGATACATAGATAGATGATAGATAGATAGATGATAGATAGATAGATAGATAGATAGATGATAGATAGATAGATAGATAGACAGACAGACAGACAGACAGACAGACAGACAGACAGAATTCTTTATTGGCCAAGTGTGATTGGACACACAAGGAATTTGTCTTTGGTGCATGCGCTCTCAGTGTACATAAAAAGGCAAGATACATTCATCAAGAATCATAAGGTACAGCACTTAATGATAGTCACAGGGTACAAATAAGCACTCAGGAAACAAGCAATCACTTTTTCCAGAGTCTCAACATCTTTTTTGTAATGTGGTGGACCAAAATTGGATGATGTCTTCCAGGTGAGGTCTTACTAAAGTTTCCTAAATTGGTACTAATTTGGCATGATTTTGATTCTATGCTCCTGGTTATACAACCCAGGATTGTGTTGGCTTTCTTTGGCTGCTGTCACAAACATATTTAAGGGATCATCCACTGGGACTCCAAGATCCCTCTCCTACTTATAATGTATTTGAGCCAGGTTTCATTTAATCTGTACATTTAATCTTTGTTCATTTAAAGCTGAACTCAATTTCATAAAGTTGGCGTTAATGGGTAAAATATAATAAAACCCTATGCATCCCTGGTGGCTGAAACAATTCTGAAATAGGCTTTACAGTTAGGAAATAAATACCGTTTAGTAAATAAAATCTGAATACTGCAAAATGATCAACAAGGCTTCAATGGTACGTTAGTTCCAGGAAAGTACAGCGATCGAAACACAAAATGAAATGTAAAGAGCATCCTTGTTAAGTCCTCATAGCACGTTTTGTTGATTTACTCTTTCTAATGAAATGTAAAGAGCATCCTTGTTAAGTCCTCATAGCACGTTTTGTTGATTTACTCTTTCTAATTTGTTCCCCAGGTGATGACAATTTTCACCCTTCAATCATGCAGCTAACAGACTCACATAAAGGACACAGAATGTTTTGTTCCATCTTTTTATTTTTATTTATTTATTTGTGTCACGCCTTCATTATTTTTATAAATGACTCAAGGCAGCGAACAGACCCAACACAGCTTCCCTCTCCTATTTTTTCCCACAACAACCACCTTGTGAGGTGGGTTAGGATGACAGAGAATCTGGCTCAACCTCATCCAGCCAGTTTTCATGCCAAAGGTGGGACTAGAACTCACTGTCTCCTAGTGATTGGTCCAAAATCACCCAGCTGGCTTTCATGCTTCAAGTAGAACTAGAACTCACTTTCTCCTAGTGATTGGCCCAAAATCACCCAGTTGGCTTTCATGCTTCAAGTGGGACTAGAACTCACTGTCTCCTAGTGATTGGCCCAAAATCACCCAGTTGGCTTTCATGCTTCAAGTGGGACTAGAACTCACTGTCTCCTAGTGATTGGTCCAAAATCACCCAGTTGGCTTTCATGCTTCAAGTAGAACTAGAACTCACTGTCTCCTAGTGATTGGCCCAAAGTCACCCAGTTGGCTTTCATGCTTCAAGTAGAACTAGAACTCACTTTCTCCTAGTGATTGGCCCAAAATCACCCAGTTGGCTTTCATGCTTCAAGTGGGACTAGAACTCACTGTCTCCTAGTGATTGGCCCAAAATCACCCAGTTGGCTTTCATGCTTCAAGTGGGACTAGAACTCACTGTCTCCTAGTGATTGGCCCAAAATCACCCACTTGGCTTTCATGCTTCAAGTGGGACTAGAACTCACTGTCTCCTAGTGATTGGCCCAAAATCACCCAGTTGGCTTTCATGCTTCAAGTAGAACTAGAACTCACTTTCTCCTAGTGATTGGCCCAAAATCACCCAGTTGGCTTTCATGCTTCAAGTGGGACTAGAACTCACTGTCTCCTAGTGATTGGCCCAAAATCACCCAGTTGGCTTTCATGCTTCAAGTAGAACTAGAACTCACTGTCTCCTAGTGATTGGCCCAAAATCACCCAGTTGGCTTTCATGCTTCAAGTAGAACTAGAACTCACTGTCTCCTAGTGATTGGCCCAAAATCACCCACTTGGCTTTCATGCTTCAAGTGGGACTAGAACTCACAGTCTCCTAGTGATTGGCCCAAAATCACCCAGTTGGCTTTCATGCTTCAAGTAGAACTAGAACTCACTGTCTCCTAGTGATTGGCCCAAAATCACCCACTTGGCTTTCATGCTTCAAGTAGAACTAGAACTCACTGTCTCCTAGTGATTGGCCCAAAATCACCCAGTTGGCTTTCATGCTTCAAATGGGATTCATGTCTCACTTTCTATCTTAGTACCTTAACCACTAGGCTAAACTGCCTCTTTCACTGCCTAGAATATTTCCATAGTAAATATATGTCAGCTAGTACTGTTTTATAAGGTCCTGGTAACACCACATTTGGAAAATTGCATCCAGTTTGGTCATCACAATATTAAAAAAAAGATATTGAGACTCAGGAAAGAGTGCAGAGAAGAGCAGCAAAGATGATTAGGGGTCTGGAGGCTAAAACATATGAAGAACGGTTGCAGGAATTTGGTATGTCTAGTCTAGTGAAAAGAAGGACTTTGGGAGACATGATAGCAGTTTTCCAATATTTGAGGGACTGCCACAGAGAAAAGAGGGGTCATCCTATTGTCTAAATTACCTGAGGGCAGAAAAGACACAATGAATTGAGGCTAATCAAGGAGAGAAGCAACCTGGAATTAAGGAGAAGTTTCCTAACAGTAAGGACAGTTAATCAGTGGAACAACTTGCCTCCAGAAGTTGTGAAGGCTCCAACACTGGACGTTTTCAAGAAGAGACTGGACAGCCATTTGTCTGAAATGGTAAAGGTTGGACTAGAAGACCTCCCAGGTCCCTTCCAACTCCATTATTCTGTTGTTTTCTGTTATTTGCTTACACTTAAGGGACAGAATGTTGCCAAACTAACGTTATAATCTTCTAACCTCTTGATATAACCTGCATATTTTTATTTTCAGATTCTCACTTGAAGGAGTAATGCTTGGTTTTAATAAATTTGGGAAGAATAGTTGGGTCAATATATTAATCCATATGCATCTAATTTGGGGCACATTGGCACAAAAGGTTCTTGCGACGTGAATGCGGCATTGCTTTGTGCCCAAGGAAGTGAGAGTTCAGGACACATTGGCATTTTCCTTGCAGCTCAAGCCAGCAGAGGCAGTTAAGTATAGAAATCTGCAGCAAACATCAATCTTTGCTTAACTTTCTTTTGCTCAGAAATGCTTCCAAATGCTTCCTCGGTGAAATGGCAGAGTTAGTATGCTATATTTGGGATAATAGTAAATTAATACTTCATGAAGGAAACTACTAAAAACAGGAGATTTTCAAGAAGACACCGGACAGCTGTTTGCCTGGAATGGTATAGGGTCTCCTGCTTGAGTAGGGGGTTGGACTAGAAGATCTGGGTTCTGCAGAGAGGTCATTCACAAGGATGGACAATGGAGATTCTGCCTGTTGCTTCATAAAAATGTCACCCTTGCATATTGGATGAATAGAGATAGATAGATAGATAGATAGATAGATAGATAGATAGATAGATAGATAGATAGATAGATAGATAGATAGATAGATAGATAGAAAGGCAGGCAGGCAGGCAGACAGGCAGACAGACAGATGATAGGATACATAGATGATGATAGATGATGATAGGATAGATAGATAGATAGATAGATAGATAGATAGATGGATGGATGGATGGATGGATGGATGGATGGATGGATGGATGGATGCATAGAGAGGGAGGGAGGGAGGGAGGTAGATGATAGATAATAAATGATATAGGATAGATAGATAGATGATAGAATAGATAGATAGATAGATAGATAGATAGATAGATAGATAGATAGATAGATAGATAGATAGGCAGGCAGGCAGGCAGGCAGGCAGGCAGGCAGGCAGGCAGGCAGGCAGGCAGGCAGGCAGACAGACAGACAGACAGACAGACAGACAGATGATAGGATACATAGATGATGATAGATGATGATAGGATAGATAGATAGATAGATAGATAGATAGATAGATAGATAGATAGATAGATAGATAGATAGATAGAAAGATAGAAAGATAGAAAGGCAGGCAGGCAGGCAGGCAGGCAGACAGACAGACAGACAGACAGACAGATGATAGGATACATAGATGATGATAGATGATGATAGGATAGATAGATAGATAGATAGATAGATAGATAGATAGATAGATAGATAGATAGATAGATAGATGGATGGATGGATGGATGGATGGATGGATGGATGGATGGATGGATGGATGGAGAGGGAGGGAGGGAGGGAGGGAGGTAGATGATAGATAATAAATGATATAGGATAGATAGATGATAGAATAGATAGATAGATAGATAGATAGATAGATAGATAGATAGATAGATAGATAGATAGATAGATAGATAGATAGATAGGCAGGCAGGCAGGCAGGCAGGCAGGCAGGCAGACAGATGATAGGATACATAGATGATGATAGATGATGATAGAATAGAATAGATAGATAGATAGATAGATAGATAGATAGATAGATAGATAGATAGAAGACATAGATAGATAGATGATAGAATAGATAGATAGATAGATAGATAGATAGATAGATAGATAGATAGATAGATAGATAGATAGGCAGGCAGGCAGGCAGGCAGGCAGACAGACAGACAGATGATAGGATACATAGATGATGATAGATGATGATAGGATAGATAGATAGATAGATAGATAGATAGATAGATAGATAGATAGATAGATAGATAGATAGATGATAGATAGATAGATGAGAGGGAGGGAGGGAGGGATGGGTGGATGGTTGGATGGATGGATTTAAGATATTTTTTTCACCTGATTTATTTGCATTGATGACAACATCATGCAGAATTTATTAAGGCCCAGGGAAGAAAAGTAGGAAGAAAAGAATTAAACTAAATAATATATTATATGAAGCTCAAAATTAAATCAGGTGCACACAGTTTACTACTGGCCAAGGCAGCCTGGCTTGGGAGAATTTGCTTTAAGCTAATATTTGTCTGTTTAGTCAAAACAGGAAAAAGCAAAGAAAGAAATCTGTGTTTTGAAGAAGAATGTGTCAAGTGGCAAGACCTTCTCCCCTCCAATCCCTGGATGCTGTCCTTTATGGATACTTTTTTTTAAATCAGTTCACAAAGGACTGGTGAAGAGCTGCACTTTTTTTTCTCTGTGCTTGTTCACTCTAGAATGATGGAAGATGGACTTCCTTCTCTCCTTCCGTCCTTCCTTCCTTCCTTCCCTCCCTCCCCCTCCCTCCCTTTCTCCCTCTTTCATTTTTCCCTTCCATCCATCCATCCATCCATCCATCCATCCATCCAATCTTCTTCTCCCTTTCCTTCCTTCCTTCCCTCCCCCTCCCTCCCTTTCTCCCTCTTTTATTTTTCCCTTCCACCCATCCTTCCATCCATCCATCCATCTATCCAATCTTCTTCTCCCTTTCCTTCCTTCCTTGCCTCCCCCTCCATCCCTTTCTCCCTCTTTTATTTTTCCCTTCCACCCATCCTTCCATCCATCCATCCATCTATCCAATCTTCTTCTCCCTTTCCTTCCTTCCTTGCCTCCCCCTCCATCCCTTTCTCCCTCTTTTATTTTTCCCTGCCTGCCTCCCTGCCTTCTCCTTTAAGCCAAACTACCTTCAACGCATCCACAGTTTCAGTCAGGGTCTTATTGAATTTTAAAAACCCAGTTTTCCCATCCATCCATCCACCCATCCACTCCTGCTTGTGCTATGTCAGTCTGCCCTTTGTTAGTGTTGCTTTTGTCACTCCTCTCCAATTTAGCTGGAGAATCCACATATTATATGACCATTCCACCTTTTCAAAGTGTTCTCGAGAAAGAGCCACCAACTCCCTTTCTTTTTATCAGCAGCAATCATTTCCCCAAGCATTGTTAATTCTATATTTAGAAGCTATTTGCAGGGAGAGGGACAATTTTAGCAATCTTTCTCTTCTTCTTGTGCTAAGGAGAAATGTTACTGGTGGCATGATCTCCAGTATTCTTAACTGACAAAATGGGGGACGAAGGCTTCAGGCTGAGTGGATAAAAACGGGGGGCGGGGCACATGTCTTTGGAATATAAGGTATCGGTTCTTTCACACGGTGAGGAATTTTTTTAAAAATTTGATTTCTAGACCGCCCCCTCTCCCCGAAGGGACTCGGGGCGGTGTACAGGTACCAAATTAAAAACCTTACAAATAATCATAAATATAGTTAAAATCGAATTAAACTTTAAACCCCTGTACAAATTTATAAAAATTTAAAACTTAGCCTAAGACCAAAATTTAAAAATACAGACTGAGGTGGGAGAGCTGGAATTAGGCCAAGCTGGCTAGATTAAACAGGTGGGTTTTGAGCTTCTTACGGAAGGAGCAGAGGTCCGTGGTTGTTCTATCAGGGGGAAGGTCATTCCAGAGGGTCGGGCCCATCACAGAGAAGGCCCTTCCCCTGGGCGTCGCCCGCTGGCACAGCCTAGTGGACGGCACCCAGAGGAGTCCCTCTCTGTGTGAGTGAATCGGCCAAAGGGATGTGTGGGGCAGGATGCGAACCCGCAAATAATTAGGCCCTGTACCATGGAGCGCTTTGAAGATGAATTCTTGGTTCAAAGTGTCCTCCTTGAATCTGTGAGATGTTAGACCCAAATGGTTTAATCCTCACAGTACAGAAACAAGTCTGGTTTACAATTCAAAAAGTTCATTGAAAAAAAATGAAAAAGTGGTTGCAGGCACCGCCTCTTAGACCCTTCCCAAATTTATTGAGTACAAGAAGAGCAAAAAACAGTTTTCAAACTACACAATGTATAGACCCTAAACATTGCATGCCACGTCTAAGAAGAAGCCCCCCCTTCTCTTAAATCATCCTTTAAGTCATTTTACACTACCAAAGGATCAGCATGACCCTTCCTGCAGAATCCCAGTTATCTTATTTGTGTCTCCTTATTGTTTCACCCTAGGCTCATGATGGTGAACCTATGGCACATGTGCCTGAAGTGGCACATGGAGCCATGTCTCCTGACACATGTGGCATTGCCCGTTCCTCTTCCGCGTTTCTGCCACGCATGGGCACATGATGATCAGTTGACCTTTGTGTGTGTGGTTTTGTTTTCTGGTGTGAGCATGCGTGCCGGCAAGCTGATCGGCATGTGCGCATGTGTGGCAGCAACTGGAAGACTTGCTGGCTAGTCTTGGAAGTACACTTTCTGGTGTGTGCATACCCCCTGGACAGCTCCCCTTCCTAGTCGCGGCCCAGTGCGCAGCAAGCACACAGTGCTCCCTTTTTGGCACTTGGTGGCATGTGCATGTGCACACTCCCTTTTCGGCACTCTGTGCCAAAAAGGTTTGCCACCAGTGCCCTAGGCGGTGGATGTTCCTATCTCACCAACTGGTGGCCTTGTCCCGGGCGTATGTTTCTGTTTTCAAAGGAAGTTATTTTTAACAAGTCATACTGCTTTACTGAGCACATTTGGTAGTTAATTTGCAACAGGAAGAACTCTATAGCTTATTGATACATTTAACACCTTTATAAAAGATTAACTTATTATTTATTTCCTTCAAATCCATCATGCCAAATCATGACTAGATAGTCCTCAATTGTTGGGCGTTGTGGTGGGAAGTGTCCCTGCATCCAAACTCCTGGAATTCTGCACCAGGGATCATCTGCTACCTGTAGTCTTTTTTTCTTTCCTTTCAAATTCATTCTTAAATATACATTCTTATAATTGCTATTTAACATTTGTCAATTCATATCATTTTTCCGCCTGTATATTTACATTTTCATACTTTCTTATTTCCCCTCCCCCTGATTTAATAATGTGTCGTCTGAGTTATTTATTTTTTTGTTCCTTTCTCTTTCTATTTGTATCTTTTTTCAAGCCAATCATAAAATCGCCCCCATGTCCTGTAATACACTGATTCCTCCTTGTCCTTTATTCTCAATGTTAACCTATTCATTTCTGCACAATCTAATATCTTCTTTATTATCTCTCCTTCTGATGGGATTTTGTCTGCTTTCCAATTTTGTGCAAATACAATTCTAGCTGCTGTTATTATTTGTACAATCAGATACGAGTGTTCTTTAGTATATTTCTCTGGTAGAATACCCAATGCTACCTGTAGTCTGACTGTAACAAAGCGGGGCGTTAAATGTAGTGCTTGTGGAAAAAGAAAGACCCCCCCCCAAGGTGCTTTTTCAAGAGGCAACTGAACATTCAGTTTTTTTTTTCCTTTGAAGACGTTTCACTTCTCATCCAAGAAGCTTAGTGGAAACACAAGAAAGCCCAGTTGACTCCTGAAAAATCACCTTTGGGACAACGGTGGATGACTGAGAATCTCCATAGACTTTGAGCCATGCACTTTGCGGTGAGCACCCTTAGAATGATGTGGAAGTATGAATGGATGGGATGACACGGGGCAAAGCACAGAGATAACACTGGCAGCTTGGCAGTTCAAACCACCCCTTTATTGCTCCAAATTTCCCCAAACGGCCCCAAGTTTTTGACAAGTCCCAGAGCAAAGCGATGACAAATGCACACACGCGCGCGCGCGCACACACAGCTCAAGCAGCCTCTGGCTGCAAATAGTCCAGCCCAGCTCTATGTCCTCCAAGGCTGCACAGCAATAAATCCAGCAGGGCAAATTAAGGAGTTCAGGAAGCAAAAGATCCAGGGAATAAGTCCAGAACGCCGGAAAGAATGCAAGGATTTTTGGAAAGTTCAGACTTCGGCACTCAATACTTCAGGAATTCAGCATTTGTTCCTGACAGATGCCACCCACCGCCTCAGTGTCTCCTTAATTTTCATTCCCCAGGCTTTGTGAAGATGGGCAGGGCACTTTTCTCCCGAGTAGCCTGCTCCGTCTGTGCTGTTCTTGCCTTCTCTCCACTCTCCGTGCTCTCGGATCAGGAAGAGGTGGTCCTTGCTCCTTGCCTGAGCTGTGTCTCTCATGTTCATCCTGCCCCTGTTCCTCCTTGTTCCCAAGCTGTCTTAATCCTGAAAGACCCTGGCCCGACTGGTTCTGCCCTTCCCATTTTCCTCTGAAGCCAACAAAGCTGCCCCCTCGATCTCTGTAAGCTCATGTTCCAGCTTGTCTTCCCCCCATAGATTCAGACTCTGACGGGGGCATGGCAATGGATTTCCAGAAAAAAATTGCAGACTACAAGAGCCATTGGCACTACTCAGGTGCACAGATAAACCTCCAAGTGCTTCAACAACCCTCTAAAAGGATGCAAATGACCAGCTGTCTGCAAGGAATATCAATCCCTCCATTCCCTCCCATCCAGTCAGAGCGGAAGAAGCTTCTTGGATAAGAAGCAAAATGTCTTCAAAAGAAAAAGAAGAAGAAAGTCCAGTTGCCTCCTGAAAAAAAGCACCTTTGGGACAACCATGACCTGGATGATGGAGAATCTTCATAAAAAGAAAGAACATATTTCTGTCCTGATAGCAATTAGACAGATTTCTTGATTGATTGCTGATTTCTACATTCATAACCTTTTTCCAACTTTCTTTCCTGGCAGTGAAAGGACCCAAAGTGACGAGAGGGAAAAAAAGCCTCATGCTGAAACACCTTTTTAGTCTGGCTTTGTGACAACCCAGCCGGGAGCATGCAATTGCGATTCCAAGAATGGTTTCCACCCTTTTGCATCAGACAATGTACCATATTTTTCGGAGAATAAGACACACCTTTTCCTCCCCAAAAAGAGGGTGAAAATCTGGGTGTGTCTTATACACTGAATACAGCAGTTTTTGACCTCCTGAAACCCTGCCCCTTCACAAAAAAGGACGTGCAGAGGGTTTGGGAGACCTGCAAAATGCTCCTGGGGGCTGGGGAGGGCAGAAATGAGCAAAAAATAGGCTGATTTTTGCTCATTTTTACCCCTCCAGCCCCCACAAGCCTCCCAAAGCCTATGCATGGCCTGTTTTTTTGCAAAAAAAAAAAAAACAGGACGTTTTTTGCTCATTCCCCCCCCCCCCCAAGTCCCCAGGAGCACCCTACAAGTGTCCTAAAGGCAATGCATACCCTTTTTTTTGGCAAAAAAAAAACCAGGCCCATTTTCATAAAAAACAGGCCATTTTTGCCCCCCTCCCAGACCCAAGGAGCACTTTGCAGGCCTCTCAAATTCTCTGCATGCCCTGTTTTTCACAAAAAATGAGGCTTGCAGAGGGTTTGGGAGGTCTGCAGAGTGCAAACACTTCTTTAAAAATTTACCTCTTCAAAATCTTGGTGCGTCTTATACTCTGGTGCGTCCAATACTCCAAAAAATACGGTACTTTGGTCTCAGGAAAAAAAACAACCTCCTGAGAAAAGGCGAGGAGTCCACAGCAAGGAGGAAGAGAGCTCCTTCCCTCGTGACAAAGCACCTTCCTTGCCACAGTGACATTTTCCCTTTTCACCTGGTTCGGAGTATAGGCGAGATAATTTTCCCCCTTCGAAAGAAGAAGGGAAGGCTGATTTCAATGGAAACGGAGATTGCAATCACCACAAGAGCCTTCGGAGAAGCATAAATAGGTCAGAGAGACCTCGAAATGTTCTTTTGCTTTGTCAAAAGCCGGCTGGGGGCTGCACAAAGGATCGGTCCTCTCTTAACACCTGAATGGAGACACAGCACGGGTGATTTCGACGCCAAACACAAAAGCGACAATATCCTGGGCTAATGGGCTCAGTTAAAAGCATGTTAAAAGTGGTGTGATTTTTTTCCCCTCTCTCTCCACCATTTATCTTAAGACTGAGATCCGGGGGCAAAAATACAGATAGTTCTTGACTTACGACCGTTCATTTAGTGACCATTTTCAAAGTTACAACAGCAGCGAAAAAAGGGACGTGTGACCGTTTTTCACCCTTTGCAGCCTTCCCGTGTTTGCGTGATTGACATCGGCATCAAACGATTGTATATAGATTAGGGAGAAAACCCAACACTTGTTTCCGTGGATGATGTTACCTGGTTGGGTAATGAAACATCTGCAATCAAATAACCAGAGAACACCAAGAGTTTAATCCTGACCTACAGATGCTTCTCTTCCATTAGTACGTTGTCGGTTTCAGGGAGCCATTCTGAGCTATATTTAGACCAGAAAATATGTTTCTGCCTTATTAATAGCAATTCATACACTAAAATAGTTACTGTTTCTGGCCTCAAAAATCTAGAGGTTGAACATGACCACCAGATGGCAATAAAGAGGCAAACAAACTATGCCTGCTCTACTGCCCTCTTGTGGTTGTCCACATTTTGAACAGGAAGGAAGGAAGGGAGGAAGGAAGGAAGGAAGGAAGGAAGGAAGGAAGGAAGGAAGGAAGGAAGGAGGGGGAGGGAGGAAGAAAGGGAGGATATGAATTAATGCAGAGTTACCATGGGGATGGAAGGGAGGGAGAAAGAAAGGGAGGGAGGATATGAATTAATGCAGAGTTACCATGGAGTGGGAGGGAGGGAGGGAAGGAAGGAAGGAAGGAAGGAAGGAAGGAAGGAAGGAAGGAAGGAAGGAAGGAAGGAAGGAGGGGGAGGGAGGGAGGAAGAAAGGGAGGATATTAATTAATGCAGAGTTACCATGGGGATGGAAGGGAGGGAAGGAGGAAGAAAGGGAGGGAGGATATGAATTAATGCAGAGTTACCATGGGGTGGGAGCGAAGGAAGGAAGGAAGGAGGGGCAAGGGCGGAAGAAGAAAGGGAGGATATGAATTAATGCAGAGTTACCATGGGGATGGAAGGAAGGAAGGGAGGAAAGAGGGAGGGAGGGAGGAAGAAAGGGAGGGAGGATATGAATTAATGCAGAGTTACCATGGGGAAGGGAAGGAGGAGAGGGAGGAAGAAAGGGAGGATGTGAATTAATGCAGAGTTACCATGGGGAGGGAAGGAAGGAAGGAAGGAAGGAAGGAAGGAAGGAAGGAAGTTTGATGGATTGATGAGATGCCATTAAGTTGGAGTTGACTCTCAACAGTCACAAAGATTGACCCTCTCTACGTTGCTCTGCTTCTAACCAGGTTCTTCAGATCTTCCCAGGATGTAGCACCCACCACACTTAAGTCTGTCCATCTCCTTTGCCGTTGATTGTCCTCCTCTTCTTCTTCTCTTTATTCCCACCATCAAACCTTTCTCTAGAGACGCGGATCTCTGGGTAATGTCTCCAAAAAATATAAATATTTGGACATTTATGCCCGAAGCAAGAACTCTGGGTGGATTCCTTCGAAGGCACTTTGTGCATTTATTTTCTTGGCAGTCCGTGATATTCTCAGGAGACTTCTCCAACCTCTAAGTTCAAAAGTATCGATTGTCAGGCCTGCAGCTATCTTTTCTTTTGGATCTCAGGCCTGCCACACTTTCTATTATTCTACTATGCATTTTCTATTGTGGGAAAATGAGAGGGGGGATTGTATGGAGTTAGATGGTATGTAGCCATAACAAAATTCTTTCTAGAAAACCAAGGTCATCCTTTGTGTTTACACCTCTGCACTTGACCAGAACTGGATGGGTGGAACTGCCAGCGTGGTAGTGGGGGATTGGACCATGTGATGGACTTGTGGGTGTGGGGGCAAGATCTTGAACTTTCAACTGGGTGGGGAAAACCGGGAAGCTTTCAGATTCGGGTTTACCCAGATGTGCCAACATGGCTCTCTTCATCAATTGGAACTTTGAGCAATACTTTGCCTTGGACTCTGATTTACTTTTGGATGCTATTTGAAACGCTGACATGAATGCTCTTTTGATCCTGATTTTTCAAAGTCCAATTCTCACTTCGAAACAGGCTCCCAAGGACAGCCAGAGCTGGCTCGATACCGTAGATGAAGACACATTTATGGTATCTGCATATTAGTGGCATAAGACGGAAGTTGAAATATTAAAGGATATTTTTGAAAGGATGGAAACTTTGCTCGCACTTTTTAAATCCCTGCCTGGGAAAAACTACAAACCGCAAATAGCATTTCATTCGTGTTTTTAATATTTTATGTCGTCCTTTCAGAATGTTTAAGGCAGAGGATACTGGCTGTTCCATTTGGAAATATCGGTGAAACTTCAATCACAAAATTTAATTAATCCGTCATAAGGCTTCCTCTTTCAAGAAAGAGAACGCTTGGAAGTTCCTGTCCCCTTCAAAAGCCTGGACTGAAATATTCTGTGTCATCTTTAAAGCCAGCCTACAACTTTGGCAATCCTTACAATACTACAATATTTGCAATATAGGGTAGGGTAGGATAGGATCAGGGGTGGGTTGCTGCCATCCGGTTCGCAAACTGTGCGCACCAGATGTGCATTGCATGCACGTGCACTCTTTGATGTAAATTGTTCTTCGTGCATGCGGGGAACAATTTAGAGTGAATTGCGCATGCACAGCCACTAAAATGGCAGCGGCCAAGGAGCTGCAAGGGAAACGGTTCGGGGGCGTGGCAGGCCTGGGTCACTGCCGGTTCTGCGACCCAGGCTTCAATTCCACTATCCGTTTGGCTGAACCAGGCTAAGCTGGCAGCAACCCACCTCTGGATAGGAGAGGAGAAGAGAGGATAGGTCTGTCTGTCTGTCCATCTGTCTGTCTCTCTAATTATCTTTCTATCTATCTATATCTGTCTGTCTCATATCTCTCTCTCTCTCTAGCTTATATCTCATCTGTCTATCTTTCTATCTATCTATCTATCTCTATCTATCTATCTATCTATCTATCTATCTATCTATCTATCTATCTATCTATCATCTATCTATCTATCTATCTATCTCTATCTATCTATCTATCATCTATCTATCTATCTATCATCTATCTATCTATCTATCATCTATCTATCTATCTATCTATCTATCTATCTATCTATCATCTATCTATCTATCTATCTATCTATCTTATATTTATCCATCCATCCATCCATCCAACTATCTATCTATTCATTTATTTTATATCTATCCATCCATTCATTCATCCATCCAACTATCCACATCTATCTATCTATCTATCTATCTATCTATCTATCTATCTATCTATCTATCTATCTATCTATCTATCTATCATCTATCTATCTATCTACCTATCTTAATTTATTTCACATCTATCTATCTATCTATCTATCTATCTATCTATCTATCTATCTATCTATCTATCTATCTATCTATCATCTATCTATCTATCTAATATCTATCCATCCATCCATCCATCCATCCATCCATCTATCTATTAATTTATTTCATATCTATCTATCTATTAATTTATTTCATATCTATCCATCCATCCATCCATTCATTCATCCATCCAACTATCCACATCTATCTATCTATCTATCTATCTATCTATCTATCTATCTATCTATCTATCTATCATCTATCTATCTATCTACCTATCTTAATTTATTTCACATCTATCTATCTATCTATCTATCTATCTATCTATCTATCTATCTATCTATCTATCTATCATCTATCTATCTATCTATCTATCTATCTATCTTATATTTATCCATCCATCCATCCATCCAACTATCTATCTATTCATTTATTTTATATCTATCCATCCATTCATTCATCCATCCAACTATCCACATCTATCTATCTATCTATCTATCTATCTATCTATCTATCTATCTATCTATCTATCTATCATCTATCTATCTATCTACCTATCTTAATTTATTTCACATCTATCTATCTATCTATCTATCTATCTATCTATCTATCTATCTATCTATCATCTATCTATCTATCTAATATCTATCCATCCATCCATCCATCCATCCATCTATCTATTAATTTATTTCATATCTATCTATCTATTAATTTATTTCATATCTATCCATCCATCCATCCATTCATTCATCCATCCAACTATCCACATCTATCTATCTATCTATCTATCTATCTATCTATCTATCTATCTATCTATCTATCTATCTATCTATCATCTATCTATCTATCTACCTATCTTAATTTATTTCACATCTATCTATCTATCTATCTATCTATCTATCTATCTATCTATCTATCTATCTATCATCTATCTATCTATCTAATATCTATCCATCCATCCATCCATCCATCCATCCATCCATCTATCTATTAATTTATTTCATATCTATCTATCTATTAATTTATTTCATATCTATCCATCCATCCATCCATCCATCCATCCATCCATCCAACCAACTATCCAACTATCCAACTCTATCTATCTATCTATCTATCTATCTATCTATCTATCTATCTATCTATCTATCTATCTATCTATCTATCTATCATCTATCTATCAATTTATTTCATATCCATCCATCATTCATCCATCCAACTATCCAACTATCTATCTATATCATCTATCTATTTATCTGTCTCCTGTGGGCTCTGCTGAAGCAGGTTTAACCTTCTTCAATCTTCAATTTCTTCAAGGCAGATATAGTAAAAATAAATCTGTACAACGGAGTGTATTTGTCTGTGGGGTGATGAGGAAGTAAAAATAATCTCACACATGTTGTTATGTTGTAAATGCTATAGAGACATTAGATCAATCTACACTGTGCCCTTAATAGATACATTTTCTGGGAGGTCAGATAAATTATAAATAAATATATATAAATATAAACACACACACATGCACACCCTTCAGGATTTAAAATTATTCATTATGTGCAGAGTAGCTAAATTTTCTGCTTCTCTGATGAAAATAAGATGTAATTGGTTAAAGATGTCAGTACCTTTAAATATTATTTTTTGTTTGATACCTCAACTAATAAATTGTTAGGGGATATATGGTTTTTATTTAATACCTATTAATGTTTTAAATTTATATCACCCGGGAAACTGCATTAACATAGTAATACAGGAGTGACTGTTAAACTGTTATAATATAATTTATTTTGTTAGTTGTTCATCTATTATTTTATTGATTTGCTCTCTTTTTGCTCTTTTCAAATTTGCTGGTCTTTGGCCGAATAAATATTATTGATGGAGTGAGTGTATCAAGCAAAGTTTGGTCTTCCGAGATTGTAAATTTAAAAATGTTTAAAATATAACCAACTCCAGCCACTTAGCATCCCTGGAAATGGCAAGGAGAGTATAACTTCACATCGATCATGTGAGCATTAAGCAAACAATGCAAGTTGTACACATTGTGTAGCAGAGGTGGGTTTGCAAATCCCAGCGCTACCGGTTCGCTCGTGCTCACGCATGCTCAGAATGCATGCACAGAAGCATCCGGGCAGGTGGGTGGAGCCTCTTGGCACCACCACTACTGGTTCGTCTGATCTGGGCTGAACTGGGATCAACCCACCTCTGCTGTGTACTGTGGGAAGTTATTTCACCTCTCCTAGAGAGGTGGAATATTTTGGGGCAATGGTAAGGGGGCGGAGTATTATATTTCCCTGCATGAGAAAAGGAGAAACGTGTTTTAAAGACAAAGCAGCTCCCTTCAGCTTCCTGCTCTCCCCCACCTTTGTCAATGGGCCATTAAGGCCTGAGCCATTCTATTCTACATAACAAAGATCTACCTCCTTCATAATAGGAATCCCAAAGCCCTTTCATTGCATCATCACCCAGTTGACAGCTCAACCTTCTTTCAAGCAACTTCCATGAATCCAGTCAGTGTCTTTTCCCCCACTTGGAGCTCAACCCAGAATGACATGTCTTCCAACAGTACTATGGGTACACATATCATTGCCTCCGTTGTTTAACAATGGCCATGATGTGTATATGATGTCTTTGTAGTTGCCACCAGAAATACATATATATGAGAAATAGAAGAGTCATAGGAGAACCAGTTGTGAAAAGCAATTAAGGCATTAGGTTAGAAACAAGGAGATTGTGAGTTCTAGTCCTGTCTTAGGCATGAAAGCCAGTTGGCTGCCTTTGACCAATCACAAAGGGATGGTGAGTTCAAGTCTCACATTAAACATGAAGGCCAGCTGGCTCTTTGGGCCAATCACCAGGAGACAGTGAGTTCTAGTCCTGCTTTAAGAAAGAATGTCGACTGGGTGACTTGGGGCCAATCACCAGGAGACAATGAGTTCCAATCCCGCTTTAAGAATGAAATTTGGCTGGGTGACTTTGGGCCAATCACCAGGAGATGGTGAGTTCTAGTCCCACCTTAGGAATGAATGCCAACAGGGTGACCTGGGGCCAATCACCAGGGGATGGTGAGTTCTAGTCCCGACTTCAGCATCAAAGCCAGCTGGGTGAGTTTTGGCCAAACACCAGGAGACGGCGAGTTCTAGTTCCTCTTTAGGCATAAAACTGGCAGGTGGCCCAGTTAATCTCTCTTTCAGCCCAACCTACCTCACAAGGTGGTTGTTATGGAGGGGAAGGAGAAGGAGCGTGTGTTGGATACGTTTACCACCTAAAAGGCAGGGAAGGAAGGAAGGAAGGAAGGAAGGAAGGAAGGAAGGAAGGAAGGAAGGAAGGAAGGAAGGAAGGAAGGAAGGAAGGAAACCAGATGAAAGCTTCAGTCACAGAGTGGACTTCTGTGAATTTTATCTGCCCAGCCTTTCCATTTTAAGAGGCTCTTGGTACTGGAAGTATAATCCGAGCACTGGACAAATCTGTCTGATTTAAAACCTTCTCACAGTTTGCTCCACTTTCTATGCCAGATGTTAGTTTTTCTACTGGCAGGAAGTCTTCAGGACCTCACTTGCAACCCTCTCCACATAATAGTGTGTAGATCAGGATTGTGCAGTTGCCCTTAGCAACACTCCGAGCTTTTTCTATCTCCCCCCCCCAGCCATAAAATTCCCGTGGTGATAAGAGTATCATTGTACCAGTTGCCTCTTCAAAATCTAGTGCACCTAGAGGGAATTCAAGTTAAATTCGCAAGTACATCAGTTGGAGTGCAGCTCCATTCTAACATGTTTCAGTAATAATTTCAATCAACCTACCCCCAAGTTTATTTATTTTATTTGTTATTAAATAGACGGGAGGCTAAAGCATACAAAGAACGGTTGCAGGAACTGGGCATGGCTAGTCTAGTGAAGAGAAAGACCAGGGGAGACATGATAGCAGGGTTCCCATATGGAAGGGCTGCCACAGAGAGGAAGGGGTCAAGCTATTCTCCAAAGCACCTTAAGGCCAGACGAGGAATAATGGATGGAAACTGACCAAGGAGAGATTCAACCTGGAAATAAGGAGATTCTGTTTCTATCCTGCTGATGTCTAGGTGGGTTACAAACAAGTAAAAGCAACAGGAAGTCCTCAACCTACAGCAGTTTTGTTTAGTGAGCGTTCAAAGTTACAACATCATTGAAAAAAAGGGACTTAGGGTCATTTTTCCACACTTACAACCGTTGTAGCATCCCTATGATCATGTGATCAAAATTCAGATGCTTGGCAACTGGCTTGTATTTATGACGGTCGCAGTGTCCCGTGATCCCCTATTGCAACTTTCTGACAAGCAAAGTCAATGGGGAAGCCAGACTCACTTAACAACCACGTTACTAAATTAACACAACTACAGTGATTCACTTAACAACTGTGACAGGAAAGGTCATAAAATGAGGCTAAGAGCTCACTTAAGAAATGTCTCACATAGCAACATAAATGTTGGGCTCAATTGTGGTTGAAAGCCAAGGGGGTCCTTAATGACCACTCCAAGTTACAAGGCACTGTAAAAAGTCCCAGATCCTGAAATTTCACCCCGCCAAATTGGTATCTTCCAGAATTTTGGGACTTCAATTCCCAGAAACCTTAGCAGGAACAGCAATGGAGATTCTGGAGTTGACATGCATTGTGTCCCACCAGACTCAGACAGTGAGGAGGTTGAGGAGGAACATGGGGCAGTCCTGGAGTCTGGGGAAGACTCTGATGAGGGCTCTGTGTCGGAGGCAGAGAGGGGGCCAAGGGCGTATGCCATTTATCAGCTGCCTTCGGAGTTGGAGATCACTGGGGCAGAAGAACAGCTGGAGCCTGTTCCCAATGTCCACATGTGCAGAGCTGCCAGGAGAAGGGAACAGTTAAGGAACAAAGGCCGACTGGGGATTAAAGCCACAGGTGGACGGTGAATGCCCCCTCCCTTAGGGAATGAAGAGGAGCGAAAGGGGAGGAGAGTTTACAGGAGACAATTAGTTCGCTTAATTAGTGTGAAGATTTGTTTGTGATTCTCAGAGACTCCTTGCCAAGTATTTCCTTGTACAGCATTTGGAAGATATTGACCTGGCAGCTCTCCAAGCCTGATAAGGTCTGTGGTTGTAAATTCTCCCTTGAAAGACTGTTTGCTGGGACTTTGCTGGATGTGAAGGAGAGGAATTGGCATGAGCATCATAAAAAGGGGTTTTGTCAGGAGAAGGAGCCTGCTTGGTGATTTTGGGAAGCCTAACATGCAACACATCTAGAGATCAGAAATTTGGAGAAGGCTGGCTTAAGTCATAGTTTTACCCATCCATTGATGCTCAAATATATTTAGCTAGGTCAATATTGGCCATGAAGTTCTTGTAGTCTTTCTTCCAGAAGAGGTCAATGGCACACCCCCTGCTCCAGTAGGTCCTTCCCAAGGACCAGAAGACAGCTGGTCCAGATCCATATTTAAAATATTGCCACTTTTATTTGATTTGATCTTTCTCTTTCTCTAGTAAGGATTTCTTGGGCCATCCCTAAGCAGTTTCATCCGTTTAAGCTGTGGAATAAATTCCTGAAACAGGAATCTGGAGCTTCTTCTAGCTGTGAGGAACATCAATCATTCTTCAGGAATTTCTCGGTCATGTGGCCAATCTGGGGAAGGACAGGATCGTATTTTGAATTTAATGAAAATGATGGTCTTTGAATTCTCTCTAAGCCTCGATTCAGGATATTTGGGAGTTGCCCTTGTTTTCTAATAGGAATAAATCCAATTATTCCTCTTGGTTGCTCCTATGACAGATGAGAGGAATCTGTCTGCATTACAATTCCCCGTCGTCACAGCTGGTTTGTGCAATGGCACAGGAAATTGTGGTTTACTTGAAGGGACTTCATACAATGTCTGGTGGGTTTTGGCCTCTAAATCTTTTAATCTTGATGAGTTTCCCAATTTATGGACCGACTAATGGCTTGCTCATCCCTAAAACATAAGGCCTTCTTTTATACTTTTTAGACGACTCTAATACAGATCTACCTAATTAGCCACGTTCAGATTTGGAGTTCCTTTCAACTTTCTTAGACTGGTGCAGAGCCATCGGTGGAAGAGATGGTGGTCAGGTCATCAGGACCCAAGTTCAATTGAAGGAAGAGTAGATGTTCCCCATGCTTGTATTCATGCCATTATCTCTTATACTTTGTTATCTTCCCTGAGTCAAGGTTTTTTCCCCTTTTTTTCTGATTTCCTTCCTTTATTCCTTCCCTCTAATCCTTTTTTGCTCTCTTTTTCTTTCTATTCCTCTTCCATTCCTCTTTCCTCTTTTCCTCCCTCCCTCCCTTTCTTCTTTCTATTTTTTCTTTCTCCCTCTCTCCTCTACTTCCCTTCCTCCCTTTCTTATTTCTATACCTACCTTCCTTCTCTTCCTCTTCTCTTTCTCTCTTTATTATTTCTATTCCTTCCTCTTACCGCCCTCCCTCCACCTTTTTTTCTTTCCCTCCCTTCCTTCTTTCCTTCCTTTCTTCTCCCCCTTCTTTCTTTTCCTCCCTCCCTCCTCCCTCCGTCCCTTCACTCTTCCCTTCCTCCCTTTCTTATTTCTATACCTACCTACCTTCCCTTCCTCTTCCCTTCCTCTCTTTATTCTTTCTATTCTGTCCTTCCTTTCCTCTTCCTCCCTCGCTCTTTCCTTCATTCCCTCTCCCTCCCTTCTTTCTATTCCTTCCTCCCTCCTCTCTCCCTCCCTCCTTTCACTCTTCCCTTTCTCCCTTTCTTCTTTCTATTTCTTCCTTCCTTCTTCCTGTCTGCTTGCCTGTTCTGGCATAATTCTCAACCCCAAATCTGTACGAAAGTCCTTCTTAAGTAACTCAGAGGTGGGTATTCAACAGGTTCTGACCAGTTCTGGAGAACCGGTAGCAGAAATTTTGAGTAGTTGGGAGAACTGGTAAATACCACCTATGACTGGCCCCACCCCCATCTATTCTCTGCCTCCCGAGTCCCAGCTGATCAGGAGGGAATGGCGATTTTGCAGTATCCTTCCCCTGCCATGTCCACCAAGCAATACCCACCAAGCGACACCCACAGAACTGGTAGTATAAAAAATTGAATCCCAACACTGAAGAAACCTGACGCTTTTCAGAAGAACTAAAGTTCTCCAAGGTGGCCAAGGTCCTCTCAGGAACAGCCTTGCACAACCAGAGCAGGCTGACCTTTCTCCAAACACCAGAGAGAACGAAATAGATTGACTAATCCAATCGACAATCCTCGATTCCTCTCACAATACCAGGTTCAATTCTCACCCCACATTTTTCAAACTGTGTTCCTACATGCCACGCACCACATCACAACCCAGAGCTCACTGTAACAGCATTGCCAAAGGCATTAAGAGTTGTTAACCTAATTTTGCAAAGCTTCTTCTCCAGTAATATTGTACTGCAAACTAGGGCATACAAAACCTTTGCCAGACCAATCCTCAGATACAGCTCGTCTGCCTGGAATCCACACTGTATATCGGACATTAATACAATCGGTCAAGTCCAGAGGTATTTCACAAAAAGAGTCCTCCATTCCGCTGCTCACAATAGAATCTCTTATGCCACCAGGCTCGAAATTTTGGTCTTGGATAATCTGGAAATGCATCACCTGCGGTCTGACCTAAGCATAGTACACAAAATTGTCTGCTACAATGTCCTACCTGTCAACGACTACGTCAGCTTCAACTGCAATAATATACGGGCAAAGAATAGATACAAACTCAAGATTCATCTCTCCAAACTTGATTGCAGAAAATATGACTTCAACAACAGAGTCGTCAACACCTGGAGTGCTCTACCTGACTCCGTTGTTACATCCTCAACCCCCCCCCCCGCATAGCTTCGACCTCAAACTGTCTACTGTGGACCTCACCGCATTCCTAAGAGGTCCGTAAAGGGGGCTTGCATAAGTGCACCAACATGCCTACCGTCTCTGTCCTACTGTCCCCATTTATTCGTCCCCATTTCCTGTGTTCATGTCCATGTTTAGACTTATACCTGCTATCTTGTACATGTTGGACAAACTAAATAAAAATTTAAAAATCTACAATCCCTTTCCTCTCGAGTCGGAGATTCCAAAACACAATTGCAAAGCCAGAACATTGCTGAGCTCATATGGTTGTTGTTGTTTTTTTTCGGGGGGGGGGGGGGGAGGTTAGAAAAATATTTCTTCCCCTTTTTGCTTTCTTCTGAGAATATTTGCAAATTGTTCGGGCTGCTCCTGGCTGCCACCTTTGGTGCCTTTCCCACGTACGTCACACACTGATATTTAGTCAGCCTCCATTGGAAATGTCACTTCAGCATCCAAGGTGCAGATGATACGAGATGACATGTCCTTTGGGGATTAACGAGATCCCGATGGGAGAGCCAGCGCAAGATGCTGTTGATATTTCAGGACTTAGATGTGGCAGATTTGAGCAAATCCGGAGATTTCTGCAGGGAGATGGGCTTTGTAGCTTACCCCATTGCAAATTCTAGGAGGGGACATTTAAAGAGACATAACAGCTCACAACAGAAGGAGGAATCTGGAGGGAACACTTCCACCGTGTTCAATTCTTCTGTGCTGGTTGTGTTATGGGAAATATGCAGTCGGATGAAAAACAGGCACAAAACTTAAGCATTCCCCCCCCCTCATTTCCAAATCTGTTTTGGACCTGATACCAAAATCCCACTTGCTCTTCAATAGATTTCTAATTTTCCTTCAGCTCCGCCCTGGCATCTCTGCCCTGAAGACTGAAAAACGATTGTGAAGACTAGCATGGTGGGGAATTCACGGTTGGTTTGTCCATTGCAGACTAGAGGGAGCTTTGTTTGAATGTCTTCTTTTTCATATACATAAGCATAATTAAAGATAAATTGCAATAGCGATAGCCCTTAGATGCATATACCGCTTTACAGTGCTTTTACAGCCCTCTCTAAGTGGTTTACAGAGTCAGCCTCTTCCCACAACAATCTGGGTCCTCATTTGACCCATCTCGGAAGAATGGAGGGCTGAGTCAACCTTGAGCCTGAGGAGATTTGAACTGCCAAATTGATGGCAGCAAGCAGCCAGCAGAAGTAGCCTGCAGTACTGCACTCTAACCACTGTGCCATCGCGGCGCAATAACAGTTTGATTGCAATTCATTTTTGGGTGAAGGAAGATGAAGTTAAAGGTAGAAAGAAGGGAGGGAGAGAAAGAGGGAGGGGGAGGGAGGGAGAGAAGGAAAGAAAGAAAGAGGGAAGGAGAGAGGAAGAAAAGGAAGGAAGGACAGGAAGGAAGGACATAGAGGGAAGGGAGAAGGAAGGAGAGGGAGGGAGGAGTGGGAGGGAGGGAGGGAGAAGGGAAGGAAGGAGAGGGAGGGAAGGAAGGAGGGAGGGAGGAGAGGTAGGGAAGGAAGGAAGGAGAGGGAGGGAGGAGGGAAGGAAGAAATCAAGGGAGGAGAGGGAGGGAGGGGGAGGGAAGGAAGGGAGGGAGAGAGAAGGGAAGGAGGAAGGAAGGGAGGGAGGGTATTAATTTGTTAATATTAAGGATTTGTTCTTTCCTCTGCTAAGTACTTTCAAATTTTTATCACCAGCTTAAAACCCATTTATATCTCCTGGCTTTTTCCTTAAACTCGCCTTGCAATTTTCAGACCTGGTTCACTCAAAAGCTATTTTGAGAGAATCACTTTTGAGGCGCCAAAACCTTAAGCACGTTACATTTAGAGCCTTTTATTGCATTATTTGTTCTAAATCCTTTTACTTCATCGGAAACCACTTGTTACCGATCCTGCCTTGGAGAGCCTCTCTGTCTGTGAGTGTGTTAATACAGCATTAAGCAGGTTCACATCCTTATAAATTAGAATTAAAAAGTGCCTTCCGGGCTCATGCCACAAATTCTCTTGCAGACTTGAGGAAGCACCGTGTAGAAATCACCCAATAAATTGCCTTCCTGCTTTCCAACGCAGAGAAATGTACAATAATCAAGTGCACAATACAATAGTATTAAAATGCTAAATCATTTTCTAAAGAAAGTGTTTTCCCACCTGGGGCAGTGGTGAAATCTAAAAAAATTTCCCTACCGGTTCCATGGGTGTGGCTTGGTGGGGCGTGGCTTGGCAGTTATGTGGCTGGATGGGCGTGGCCAAGTCAACATCGCTTCTTTGCCCTTATGACCTACAAAAAGAAAATATACCAATTATTTCGTGCATTTAATACTTAAATAAGAATTAGGAAGAATACTTATGTAAGAATACTTACATAAGAGCAATAAAAGTTTGTTGCCTTTTCATCTTTGCTGGTAAAGGCTGCTACTGCAAAAGGAAGAAAAAGAGCTTTGATGGCTGAGGATCAGTGATGGAAGCAATACAAAAGCACACAAAACACAAAAACTAGTTTTAACACAAAAACAACACAAAAGCAACACAACACAGAAGCAGCTGCACCTCACACAAAAGAGCCCCCGGGGACCAAATTTTTGATCCAGCTTAAGAAGGATCTTCCTTGCCTTTAGTGTCACGCATATGTATTAATTAGTTTTATTTTTCTATCTTGTTCACTTTTATGGAGTCTTGTGGCTCCACGGGGTGTTCTTTGCAATTTTGCAAAAAAAATAAAATAAAAAAATTAACCCGTTATATTTCTCCATCTTATATAAGAGAAGAAATAGATATTTAAATCTGTATTAGTTGCACACGAGACTCACCGTTTTGCCTGACCCTTAATAAGAGCAATGTTAGAATTATTAAGATTATTGTAAAAGTAATAACAACTGCTACTAGAATAATCCTATTGATAACCTATTGATAACCTAACCTATTGAGGTTATAATGATCTTTTATCATAATGAGATCATTAAAAGGGAAAATTGCTGTTATTAACATTTGCATGCAATCGGTGGCTTGATGGGAATGGCCCAAAGTCATCCCAGCCAGTATTCACATCCAAGGTAGAACTAGAACTCATCATCTCCTGGTTTCTAGGCCCGCAAATTAACCCCTACACCAAGCTATCAAAATATGGAAATGAAGCTATGGGGATACACCCTGTGGAGGTGTAGGGTTTCCTGCCTAAGCAGGGAGTTGGACTAGAAGACCTCCAAGGTCCCTTCTAACTTTGTTATTCTATATTCTAAACTAGCTGATAACCCGGCTGGATATTTATAGACGTTGAAGCGTTTGTCTGACAGGGGCCTTTCTTCCCCCTACTCCCATGCCCATCATCCCTGCCTTCTCCCTTCCCCCTCCCATGCACTCTTCTTTCCCTGGCACTTTGCCCCAAATCTATGATCCTGGCACTTTGCCCCAAATCCATCTAGCTCTCCTTAATGGCCCAGGCTCTCCCTTCCCCCTCCCATGATATCACAAACAATTGCCACTTTAGGATGCCGCACTTGCTCTGCTGAACAGCCCAGGCATTCCAGAGTTATGCTGAAACACACACACACACAGGGATGTCTTACCACCACCCCAGTATTTGTTTCCAGAAGGTAAGTCATTTGTGTACATTTGGTTGAAATTGCTCGAGGCGCTTCAGAGTTATGCTGGAACATACATATAGACAGACTTTTTTAGAAGAAGGAGAAGGAGAAGGAGAAGGAGAAGGAGAAGGAGAAGAGGAAGGAGAAGGAGAAGGAGGAGGAGGAGGAGGAGAAGAAGAAGAAGAAGAAGAAGAAGAAGAAGAAGAAGAAGAAGAAGAAGAAGAAGAAGAAGAAGAAGAAGAAGAAGAAGAAGATGATGATGATTCGATGGTCCCCACAGACATGCCTTGTTTTTTTCACTCTTTTGTGGAAATTCTGCTTCTCAATGGGGATTAATTGGTTCAGATTCTCATTTTAAAAATCTGTGGCAATCTGCCATTTTGGAACTTTTCACCCCCTGAAGTGTATAAAGTCCTTCCCTGTGCCTTTTAGTAAATACAGTTCAATACAACAGTATTTTCCTGGACTTTCAATCTCAATTAAATTGTACTAGCACCTATCTTGGCAGAGAATTGATTTATGATTAGGGTGAGTTTTTGAAATGTATCATTTGGTTTTATTCCTGTTGTTACACTCTCAATGCTATCATGTTGTAACCTGCCTGCCCAAAGTCTTTTGCGTTGACTAACTGTGAAATACAAAATAATAATAATCCGAATGGAGGCAGAACAGTTGAGAAAGCACAGAGTCTCACAATTACAGGTAGTCCTCGACTTTTCCTCTCTTTCTTTTCCTCCTTTCCTTTCTTTTTTCTTCCTTTCCTTTCCTTCCCTCCCTTTCTCTTTTCTTCCTTTCCTTTCCTTCCTTCCCTCCCTTCCCTTCCCTCTCGTTTCCTTTCCTTGCAAGACTACCCGTATTCATTCTGATCTGCAGCAACTTCTTCTGAAAGGATTTGTGTACCTTTATGAATCTTCTATGTAATATTTTACTGACATCGGTCATAGCTGGGAGCTCACGTGGCTTCTGGATCCCCAGGCACATGGGACAAGTAGTGTCCTCCAAGTCTCGGTTTTGTCACATAACCAATTGCGGTTTCCAGCTGTGTCTCTGGTGCCACATTCCTTGGTAATTGAATTATACTAAAACGGCCACTGGGAAGAAATGCTAATTTAGCGGAATTGCATAAAGGACACTCAAGTAACTGAGATTTAAAAAACAGTTTTGGAGAAGCACAAAAATCTCTAGCTAGAAAAGAAGGACATAGAGGAATAAGACCACCTCGTATTTGAGGAAGTTTGGAAGTGCTAATTTTTGATAATTAAGCAGCTGGGAAAAGATCTATGCCATTAATATTTTGTTATATTTATAGGATTGATGTGTTGTTGTTGTTGTTTTTTGCACTGCTCCTCTGTTCCATATTTAGATTTTGGCATATCAAGAGTTTCTGGAAAGGGGTAGTTTATGTGTTTTATAGATAAATCAATAAAACAATAGAAATGTCTAATAGATATCTCTTCAGTGCATTTATCATATGCATCTTTTTGTCAAAGCCTTTTTTTCCAAATATGTCTTTTAAAGGTCATTTTTCAGAAGAAAATTGAAGACAATAACAGGCTGAATTCATTGGACCCAATCTTTCCATTCATTTTGGCAGATTATCTTAATTTGCTCTCCCTGAAATCCATGATGGATTTCTTTCAAATCAATAGACTTGCGTCTTTTTTTTTCTTTCCCCCAGATTTTTTTAAGGGGAGATGGATAAAGTTTCTCTGAATAGATGCCTTTATTAAATTGGGCTGATGCAGTTGGGTTTAAATTGCCTAGAATCATCCAAAAAAGGTTGGACGGGAATTGAGATTAATCCATTCAAGGGGGAAGGAAGCAAAACAGTCAGACTCATTGTCTTTATTTCAAATTTTATCCGGTCCAGGCTATAAAAAAGTAACAATAAGAATATTAAGCTTTTCTTTTCTTTTTGTTATGGTACCATACATGGGAACCCATAATAAAAGTCCTGGCTTGCAACCATATAATTACAGAAGCCCCCTTTTTTTTGTATGCTGGCATTGTGACAACACTGAAGAACTGGCTTGCATATTGTTTAGATATTTTAAATTTAGTAGCTGGAACAGTAAGATTGTAGAGCCAGAACACACAGTTATAGTTGATTGATTGGAGAGGGCTGGATTCTGCGTGAGGCAATCTGTGCTATGATTGGTTGCAATGGGTGTGGAGGGGGAGTTTCCCTTTTTTCCCGCATTTTTCTTCTGTGTGCTCTGCATGCTGTTTGATTTACCTCATGATGTCACTGATGTGCCATGTATGCTCCAAGATTTTACATATATATAGGTATAGGTAAAGGTAAAGGTTCCCCTCGCACATGTGTGCTAGTAATTCCCAACTCAAGGGGGGGGGGGAAGTGTTAGATATTAGCATATATCGTAGTAAGTCTCCCCTCTGGTCCGCTGCTACAGCGGGAAACAGGTATCGTTCTGATTGGTCGAGGGGTGTACCCGATCCCTATAAAAGGGGAACCCTCCGACCACAGAGCAAGCTGGATCACTACTACTATTAATAAAGAGCTGTTAAGTCACTTCGTGTCCGCAGTCTGTCTCTCGTTGCCCAGATCCAACATTGGCGACGAGGATGGGATCGAGAGGCAGATAGGACGAAGAACGCTACCTCCAGAATCTCCGGATTTGATCCAGCCCAGGAATTCGGCAGAAATTCCGGCCGCCATATCAGATCACCGCAGCGCGGCAAATTCAAACAGAGAAGATGGCGATGCATGCTCCCCCCGCTCCTTTCGACCCAGAAAACGACGAATGGGAAGCCTTCATGATTCGTTTCGAGTGTTTCCTCGAAGCGAACGAATACACGGGGATCACCGACGCAAGGAAGAAAAACATTTTCCTCGGCTACTGCGGAAAGGAAGTCTTCAATACGGCCAGAGACCTCACCGCGCCTACTCCAATACAGGCAGTATCATGGGCGACGTTGCAACAGGCTCTACAGACTCATTACGCGCCAAAACCTTCCCGCCATGTTTGCCGCCAAGCGTTCAACACGAGGAACCAGAAGGCGGGAGAATCTATCAACCAATATGTTGCAGCCCTACGTAAAGCAGCCACACATTGTGGATTCAGAGACCGGGATGAGCAGATTATGGATCGACTCGTTAGCGGGCTGAGAGACATTTCCCTACAAAAGCGGCTGTTAGCAAAAACCAATTTAAGCCTACAGATTGTACTCGAGGAGTCAAGAGCTTCAGAAGCAGCAGACAGATCAGCGGAGACAATTCAACGCGGGTTCAACACTGACCAGCCAGCGCCAAGACACACCAAAGTTCACTACGAGGACACAAGCCCCGCCTACGAGGATCCCGAGTTCGAGGACAGTCACCTGATGCGGAGCAGTCACATGAGGCCTGGGGGGAGACCCGGATCCCGCTTGCCGCCCTGTGCAAGTTGCGGAGGGAATCACCCCAGGTCTACTTGTAGGTTCAGGAACGTTGTTTGTTCGCACTGCAACAAACTTGGGCACATCGCACGAGTGTGCCGGAGCGGAGTCCCTGCCTCATGGCAGCCACCCATGTACCACCAACAGAAGCCCAACCCAGGGGCTTGGCGAAATCAGAAAGGGCGCCCAGAGAGAAATCCACAAGTGTATACCCAGAGAGAAAATTCCCAAAGAGCTGAGCGAGCGTATCCCCAGAGAGATTACTCACAAGGAGCTGAGCGAGCGTATCCCCAGAGAGAATACACACAAAGAGCTGAAAGAGCGTTCTATCAAGACGCTCAACGAAAGTATTTTCAGGATGTAGACGATGAGATAGAGTTGACCCAGAGAGAGGAGTTGCGAACGTATCTCACCACAATACATCAGGTCCGCCCTAAGCGGCCAAAAAGGCTGAGAGTCACAGTCCTCTTGGAGGGCTCACCCTGCGAGCTAGAAGTTGACACAGGATCGACCCTGACGATTATTTCATGGGCATCCATGAAACAGGCTATCCCTAGCCTCAGAAAGAGCCAACTACGCGCTCCAGACGTCCTGCTACGAGACTACCAGGGGAACCAAGTCCCCATCGTGGGCCAAGGCACATTCCACATCCGTTTCAAGGACATCGAAGCCCAGCTGCCCGTGACCATCGCCAGCGCACCATTACAGAACCTTCTGGGGCTTGATTGGTTTGAAGCCCTGGGGTTAGAAGTCACCGGAATCAACGCCGTGAGAAACAGCAGCGCTGAACAGATTTTTAAGGAGTTCGAGGATGTGTTCAGCCCCGGTCTTGGTAAGTATGTGGGTAAACCAATATCATTCAATTTAGACCCCAAAGTGGCGCCAATCCGACTTAAACCGAGACGAGTGCCTTTTGCACTCTGCCCAAAAATAGATAAGGAAATAGATAAGTTAGTGGAGCAAGGAATCCTTGAGCCGGTAGATCACGTGCGCTGGGAAACACCCATCGTGACCCCAGTCAAACCAGACGGATCAGTCCGCATCTGCGCGGACTATAAATGCACAATTAATGTCGCGCTACAACAGAGCGCATATCCTGTGCCTGTAGTACAGCACTTATTGCACTCGTTGGGGCCAGGAAAGGTATTTGCTAAGTTAGACATGGCACAAGCTTACCAGCAACTGCCAGTTGATAGCGCCACAGCGGAGGCCCAAACTATAGTGACGCATAGAGGAGCATTCAAATGCAACCGGCTACAATTCGGCGTGAGCATTGCCCCAGGATTGTTCCAGAGCGTCATGGAACGACTTTTGCAAGGGATACCGGGAGTCGTCCCCTATTTTGACGACATCTTGGTGTCCGCTGCAAACGAGGAGCAATTAAATAAGAGTCAGAATTGTTTTGGCCAGAATCAGAGAAAAGGGTCTCCGCCTTAAAAAGGAAAAATGCCAAATTAACGTGCCTAGCGTAGAATTCCTGGGTTATAGAATCGATGGTCAGGGAATACACCCCACTTCAAAGAAAATTAAGGCGATCCAGGACGCCCCCACACCACGAAATCAGACCGAGTTGCAGGCCTTCCTCGGATTACTTAACTTCTACAGCGTTTTTCTGAGGCAAAAGGCGACCGTTGCTGAGCCACTACACCGTCTACTCCAGAGGAACGCACCATGGAAATGGGGACGATCCGAAGCTGCAGCTTTCGCCGGGGTAAAGCGCCTGCTCACCACTGACTCACTGCTTGTCCAATACAGCCAGACCCTACCGCTGGTATTGACCTGCGACGCATCACCCTTCGGAGTTGGAGCAGTCCTCAGCCACAGGATGCCCGACGGAAAAGAAGCACCCATCGCCTTCTACTCCAGAACTCTTTCATCGGCCGAAAGGAATTACAGCCAAATGGACAGGGAAGCGCTGGCTGCTGTAGCTGGAGTAAAGCGTTTCCACGAATACCTCTACGGCCGCGATTTTGAACTAATTACAGATCACAAACCGTTGTTGGGACTTTTGGCGGGAAACCGCCCCACCCCGGTCTCCCTTTCTCCACGCATGACCAGGTGGACTGTTTTCCTGGCTGCGTATTCATACAAATTGATTCATCGACCGGGCTCCACTCTCGGACACGCAACGCACTCAGCCGTTGCCCATTACCTGACATTCTGCCAGACCCCACTCCAGAAGTACCGGTATTGCTAATTGACTGTTTGGACTCTGGACCAGTTTCTTCATACGACGTTGCAAGGTTCTCCTCTAAAGACAATGTAATAAAGCAAGTTCAAACTTGGGTTTGGAGGGGGTGGCCGAAGGGAAACGTGGGCCCGGAATTCAAAATGTTTTGGTCAAAATGGGACGAACTCTCAGTGTTACAAGGTTGTTTATTGTGGGGGGATCGAGTTGTTATTCCGTATGTTTTACGTAGGAATGTATTAGATGCTTTACATGTGGGTCATCCGGGGATTGTTAGAATGAAGGCGTTGGCAAGAAGTTACGTTTGGTGGCCAAACATGGACAAAGAAATAGAGGAGTGGGTGGCCACTTGCGACCCATGCCAGGAATCGAGACCAGCACCCCCGGAAGCGCCCGCCACAGAATGGGAGAAACCTAAAGCACCCTGGTCGCGAATACACATCGACTTCGCAGGGCCATTCCAAGGTCAGACTTTCCTTATAGTTGTGGATGCATACTCAAAATGGCTAGATGTAGTCCTAATGACTTCAACCACGGCAGAGGCAGTCATTAAGGTTCTACGGCGACTTTTCGCCACTCATGGCCTGCCCGACCTCCTAGTCTCCGATAACGGGCCCCAATTCACGGCCATGCATTTCGAAACGTTTTTAGCAGGTCAGGGAATTCGGCATGCCCTCGTCTCGCCATTCCATCCGGCATCAAACGGACAGGCGGAGAGAATGGTGCGATTCGCAAAAGAGGCCCTCGCTAGGATGGGTCCAGGTGATTGGCAAACACACATTGACCATTACCTCCTAATTCAGCATATTACCCCAAGCGCAACGACGGGTAGGAGTCCCGCTGAACTACTCATGGGCCGCCGTCTACGGTCTCACCTGGACCGTCTTCACCCAAATTACTCTGCCACAGCTCCCCCAGACTCCACAAGCAAAATTCGGTCTTTCAGCATAGGGGATTCAGTATACGCCCACAACTATGCAGGGGGAACATTGTGGATGCCGGCAAAGGTCATTGGCATCACGGGTCCACGATCGTATCTGCTGGAACTAGAAGATGGGCGGAACTGGAAAAGGCACATCGATCAACTTCGGGGTCGCCTAGCACACTCAGACCTTCGAAACGAAGACGAGATTTTCCTGCCTACAGAAAGTCAGCCACGCGAGAGCCCCATCATAGAAAACTACGACACCTGCGAACCAAGCTTGGAACAAGAAAACACGCACGAAGCAGAGCAAACCCCAGACAACGAAACCGAGCAGACTCCAGAACGCCCTAGCAACGAAGGCACAAAACCTCCCGAACGTGAAACAGGAAAAGCACCCGATCCTGCAACCACTTCTAACCAACCCGAACTACAACGCTCCTCCCGAGTAAGACAAACACCCACATACCTAAAAGACTATGTTACCTACCGCAACGTTCCATCTAGGAGGGGAGGGGTGTTAGATATTAGCATATATCGTAGTAAGTCTCCCCTCTGGTCCGCTGCTACAGCGGGAAACAGGTATCGTTCTGATTGGTCGAGGGGCGTACCCGATCCCTATAAAAGGGGAACCCTCCGACCACAGAGCAAGCTGGATCACTACTACTATTAATAAAGAGCTGTTAAGTCACTTCGTGTCCGCAGTCTGTCTCTCGTTGCCCAGATCCAACAGGAAGTGCTCATCTTTGTTTCAAAGCCGAAGAGCCAGTGCTATCCAAAGACATCTCTGTGGTCATGTGGCCGGCATGACTCAATGCCAAAGGCGCACGGAACGTTGTTCTCTTCCCACCAAAGGTGGTTCCTATTTTCCTACTTGCATTTCTTACGTGCTTTCGAACTGCTAGGTTGGCAGAAGCTGGGACGAGTAACAGGAGCTCACTCCATTACGGGGCACTAGGGATTCGAACCGCCGAATTGCTGACCTTTCTGATTGACAAGCTCAGAGTCTTAGCCACTTATATATAAATTTACATATTCTACCTCAATTTTTATTAAGATATTTAAATTTAATAGTTGGAGCAGTGGGGTTGTGCAATGAACCAGAACACAGTTATACTTGATTGATTGGAGAAGGCTGGCTCCTGCATGAGGCAATCTGCACTGTGATTGGTTGCTGTGGGTATTCAGGGGGAATATCCCTTTTCCCCCATCTTTTTCTTCTATGTGCTCTGAGGTTTACCTCATGATGCTCCTGTTCGACTGACTATCTTGTTTGCCATAAATATAGATGTAATATATATTTATTTATATTAAATTACAAATTTGTGTCAGTGCTTCTGACTTCATTTGGACCCTTGCTGGAATTGTGCAGCAATTATATATATAATCCCCTAACTGAAACACTGAAACTCCGGGCAATAAGCTCATCCATCAAAAACAAAAAAACAACCATCAACCGGCACATCGAGATAAATGACATCCACCTACCATTCAAAAGAGACAATAAAAAAGCTACCGAGTGTCCTTGCCAGAAAGCAACACTCAGGCATATATTAGCAACAAGTTTAACATTAGACCAACAACCAGGCTATAAACAACAACCCAGTCAAGGAACTACTAATTAAGACAAATAATGAAATCAAGGAACAACAGTCTAATCAAGAAACCATCAAGAACACTCCTACCAACACTGACGGAGCAAGTCACTTTCATACAAACAAAGAGCAATCCCCACTCCCTTTAGCACTGATGATGTTACCTAGCTGGGTATTGAAACATCTGCAAGAATACAACCAAGCTCAGAGAGCACCAAGCGTCTCATATTTGTCCCTCCCCTTCCCCTTCTTTTTATTCTCTTCCTCCTCCTCCTTATTGGATTCCACTGGCATATGGGAATATTTAAAACAGATAATAGTCTATATATATATATATATATATATATATATATATATATGTATGTATGTATGTATGTATGTATGTATGTATGTATGTATGTATGTATGTATGTGTATATATATATATATATATATATATATATATATATATATATATATATATATATATATATATATATATATATACACACATACATACATACATACATACATACATACATACATACATACATATATATATATATGGCTCTGTGTGTGTATGTTCCAGCATAACTTTGGAATGCCGTGAGCAATTTCAACCAAACTTGGTACACAGATGACTTACTCACTAGAAATACTGTGGGGGTAAGACACCCCTAAAATCCCTTGGGGTGTGCGTTCTGTTAAGATACAGCCTGTTGTGCCTTAAAATGACTTCTACTATACTGCCATAAAATGGCTTCTACTGTACAGTGCAGTGGAGTTGCTATGGTAACAGCTTCACAGTACTCCACAAGGAGGTTCCCCCTGGTAAGGGGAAAATCCAACATTAGAAATTACGTTTGGTCCGGATATTTTCCCCCTGTAAATAAATACCTGGGCAACACCAAGTTATTGGCTAGTTTTGCATATAATACATTGTTAAAGCAGTTGGTAAATTTTTTAGTTGCAAATCAGTTCCTTTTCTCATTTTTTGTTTTTATTCAAACATTTAGTTTAGTATTAATAATATAATGTTCCAATTTTAAAATACTGGAACAACATTACTGCATTCCTGCATATTAAGGCAACTCAATATAAACATTATTATCTTGATGGTAAGGAAAACAACAGAATGGATTTTGGCGTGGGGTTTTTTTTTTTTTTTTTTTGAAAAAGAAAAATTGTAAAATTATAAAGAGAGAAAAGATTCCATTTTCTACACAGAATGAAATGGGGAACTATTTTAGGTATACTAATACCTATTTTTTTACTTAGGATAATACAAAGGGTTTTTATTTATTAATGCAAAATTATCGTCATTATCACCACAAGGTGCAAATCATGTGTTAGATTCTAGTTTGAAATCCTACTTAGGGATAAAACTTATTCATTGATTTGCTACCCATCATTAATCCTCAGATCTGTGAAGCTCACTGGACTGTTGAGAAGGTAAAGAGGCAGCCGTGTGTATTATAATTTCCTTGAAGAAATGACAGAATACAAAACAGATTGACTCTAATGAAGTGTTTTCTACAATGTGATTAAGCATCTTCTCATACAACTGAGGAGACTTAATTCCTCATTCTGTCAAGGCTGTGACTAACAAGGCCAAGCAAATCAGTGTTACGACCTAGGCTTCCCAAGATCATGAAGCAGACTCCTCATCCCGATAAAACCTCTTTTATTTAGGTTAAAGGGAATTCATCTCCGGCAAACAGTCTTTCAAGAGATTTCACAAGTACAGACCTTTATCAGGCTTGGAGAGCTGCCAGGGCCGATATCTTCCAAACGCCAAGCTGTAGCTGATAATACTTGGGAAGAAGTCAGATCTTCACTCTAATGAATGGAACTCTAATGAATGGAACGAATTGACTCCTGCAAACTCCATTCCCCTTTCGCTCCTCTTTATTCTGTATGGGAGGGGCCATCCACCATCCACCTGTGGCTTTACTCCTGAGTTGACCCTTGTTCCTTAGCTGTTCCCTTCTCCTGGCAGCTCTGTGCATGCGCACACTGGGAACAGGCTCCAGCTATTCTTCTGCCTCACTGATGTCTGACTCTGAAGGCAGCTGATAACTGTTGGATGGCCCTGGCCCCATCTCTGCCTCCAACATTGGAAGTTTTTAAGAAGATGTTGGATAACCATTTGTCTGAAGTGATGTAGGGTTTCCTGCCTAAGCAGGGGGTTAGACTAGAAGACCTCCAAGGTCCCTTCCAACTCTGTTATTCTATTCTGTTCTATTCTATCTATTCTGAACCCATTCAAAATTCCATTTCTTAGTCAAATAAGCTTTCAGTTAAACGCACAGCCTAAATTTTAACGCTGCCGGGATGTATTTTCTTCCAGTAAGAAACAGCAGCGGTGGGATTCAAATAATTTAACAACCGGTTCTCTGATTTCTTCCAACAACCAGTTCACCAAACTGCACAGAAAGTTAACAACCGGTTCTCCCAAAGTGGTGTGAACCGGCTGAATCTCACCACTGAGAAACGGGAAAAATGAAAAGAAAAGATCAAAAGCGTGCGATAAACATTTCCAGTTCAAATAGCACTGTAGTAAGGGCGGCTAGTTGAAAGCCATGGAAAATTTGTCAGAGCTCTGACACCAAAACACAGATCCAGAAGTGTCACAGAAGATTAAAATCAATAGGTCCGTAGTTGAGGGCAGAGAAAGATATTTAACTGGTGGACATTTTGACAGAGCCACGTAATGTTCAGCCACGTAACGTCTCTGACAAATGAACTTCCTGGAACTTTGTCATTTCAAGTGAACCGATGAGGTTTGGAGCCTTTTAGCAAGACTTCATTAAAAAAAAATAACATGATGTTTTCATCCTAAGATGTGGCGAGAGGAGTGTCTTATTTTATTTACTGTATTTTTCATGTTTTCGAACAACCCATCTCCCTCAGAAGAAGGTAATTAACTCTTAAATAGGAATTAATTCGTGAAGTGACCTATAGATCAGTTTGTCACAAAACGGACTTCCTAAGTGACACAGGTAATCCTCGACTTATAACCATAATTGGGGCCGGAACTTACAAAATGTCCTTGACTTGCAACAATTCATTTAATGACCATTCAGAATGACAACAGGACTGAAAAAAGTGACTTATGACCACGGTCACAGGACAAAAATTCAGATTTATTTATTTATTTATTTATTTATTTATTTATTATTCGTATTTATAGACCGCCCCCTCTCCCGAAAGGGACTCGGGGCGGTGTACAGATTCTGGGGGCCTGACTCATATTTATGATGGTTGGATTATGCGATCACTTTTTGTGACCATCTGACAAGCAAAGTCAATGGGGAAGCCAAATTCACTTAATGACCATGTTACTAACTTAACAACTGCAGTGATTCACTTCCAAGGTCCCTTCCAACTGCACAAGCAGTCCTCGACTTACAATGGTTCATTTAGTGACCATTCAAATTTAAAATGGCATGGGGGGGAAAAAGTGACTTATGGCCAGTTTTCACACTTGTGACCGTTGCAGCGCCCCCGAGGTCATGTGATCAGAATTTGGACATTTGGCAACTGACCTGTATTTATGACGGTTGCCGTGTCCTGGGGTCACCTGATCCCCTTTTGCAACCTTCTGATGAGCAAAATCAATGGGGAAGCCAGATTCACTTAACAACCATGCTGCTAACTTAACAACTGCAGTGATTCACTTAACAGCGGGGGAAAGAAAAGTTGTACAATGGGGCAAAGTTCATTTAACAAATGTCTCACTTAGCAACAGAAATTTTGGGTTCAATTATGGTCCTACATTCAGGACAACTTGTTTAGCTTGGTTGCCAAGCAGCTGAGTTTTTATCATGTGACCGCAGGAACAGTCGTAATTCACTTTTATCAGGACCATTGTAATTTTGAATGGTCTTTAAACAAACGGCCGTAAGTTGAGGACTACCTGTTCCTTGGTTGGCTTGGGAGTTAAATAGTTGGGAGTTTAAGAAATGAGACATCATTGAAATCAGGGTTTCTCAACCTTGGGAATTTTAAGAGGGATGGACTTCAACTCCCAGAATTCCCCACTGATTGGGGGATTCTGGGAGTTGAATTCTACCCCTCTGAAATTTACCGAGGTTGGGAAATATCGAATAAATCATGGCAATAATAAAATTATATTTAGGATGTCTGTTGAAAACTTCCAAAAAAGCTAGTAAAATGATCTGATATTATAGTTCTGGAGAACAATGGCTCCTCAGGATAAAACTTCTGCGGGATTTCTGACAATTAAAGAAATTATTCAGGAAGGAAGACACATTTTTACCCAAAGAAAATCATGACATGTTGTTCAACTTAGATTCCTAGACAATGAAGGAGGATCAGGGCAAATCTGGAGGTGGGAAATTGAAGCTTGTAATTAAATTCAACAGGAATTCAAAATGTTATTTTTACCCTAATGGGAAAAAGAAAAGGAGGTTTAAATAAACTCCGTCAGATACAGGGAAGAGAACCCAGGAGCAAAAATTAGTTAAATGTTTGCGGTTGTCATATTTTTGGTGGTAAAAAGAAAAAGGCTGAACACATTTAATGGAACAGGCTTCCATCCATCCATCCATTTATTTATTTGATATTTATTCCACCGTTATTATTTTTACAAATAACTAGGTGGCAAAAATATTCAACACTCCTTCCTCCATGTATTTTCCTCAAAATATCAACCCTGTAAAATGGGTTGGGCTGAGAGAGGGAGAGAGTGATGGGTATCTTTGGGCCAATCACCAAGAGACAGTGAGTTCTGGTCCCACTTTACGCATGAAAGTTAGCTGGGTGACTTTGGACCAATCACTGGGAGAAGGTGAGTTCTAGTCCTGGCTTTGCCATGAAACCCAGCTGGGTGACCTTCGTTCAATCACCAGGAGTCTGTGAGTTCTAGTCCCACTTTAGGCACGAAAGCTTTCTATGTGACTTCAGGCCAATCAGTAGGTGATGGTAAATTCTAGTCCTGCCTTCAGCATGAAAGCCAACTGAGGGATTTGGGGCAAACTATCAGGAACGGGTGAGTTCTAGTCCCACCTTAAGCATGAACATTACAGGGGTGGGTTCTGGATCCCGGTACAACCGATACAGTGCAACAGGGCCCGGCGTCCACCACATGAATGTGCGCAGTGTGAGCGCACATGCACGCACTGCATACATGCTTACTTACCATCTGCGATGTTCCGCAATCCCTCTGAGACGCTCCAGCTGTTCGGCAGAGTGTTGCGCAGGGGCCGTATGCTCTGTGCACATGCGTGGAAGCCCCGAAGAGCTCAAATACAGGTAAGGACGGCAGGCGGGCAGGTGGGCCCTCTGGAGCATTGTACCAGAATGATACCCAGTGCTCCCGGCAGGCACTGGTACACCTGTACCGGGGCGTACCGGTCGTAACCCACCACTGGAACATTAGCTGGGTGATTTTGGACCAATCACTGGGAGATGGTGAGTTCTAGTCCTGGCTTTGCCATGAAACCCAGCTGGGTGACCTTCGTCCAATCACCAGAAGTCTGTGAGTTCTAGCCCCACCTTACTTAGTCATGAAAGCTGGTTAGGTGACTTCAGGCCTATCAGCAGGAGACGGTGAGTTCTAGTCTCACTTTAGGCATGGAAGCTGGCGGGGAGATTGAGGGCAAACCACCAGGAGAGGGTGAGTTCTAGTCTCACTTTAGGCATGAAAGTCATAATCTGGATGTCACTACTCATACGTTTTATGTTGAGAAAGACAGAGATTCATCTTTGACCTATCTCTGAAAATGAACCAAAAAATAATGTATTTTTTCCACAGTTGCTATCTTGCCTTTTTCTTCTTCTTCACCTAATCAACATCTCTGGGCCAAGAGAGCAACCGACCTTCGTGTTAATTGGTCTCAGACACCTATTAAGGTGTTTCCATTGCTTCAGCGTTCGTGTGTGAGTAGATAAAGTGAAGCAACTCCCGGTGACAATTATTCTCCCTTTATTTTAAGGCCGGTAGCATCTCCTTTGCAACTTCTGAAATCTCTGACTGCAAGGTTCTCATTAGCTCCCCCACCTCCCCTATTCAAGCTCTTTTCAAATAAATAAGGCGTTCTCCATGTCGATGGCATTGCTTTCCCAGGTTTTATTTCTGCATGTCTCCCAAACAAAGGATGACTGGCATTTTAACCAGCCTACGTTTCCCACCAGAGCTAAGGGACAAAGCTGCAGTAGGTGGTTTGTATTTTAAAAAATGCTGACAAGATAAAATCCGGGGGGGAAGAGAGATAATATCAGGAGTCAGCAGCAAACTTGGAAACTAAACTTTGAAAGAGGTCTGAAGTTCATTTAAGGTAGAAAGAGCTTTACCGATAAAGGAGAATATTTGTAGCTCAGGATTGACCTGAAAAGGTCCTTGGTGCTCTCTGAGCTTGCTTGTTTTCTTGCAGACGTTTCATTACCCTAAGTAGATATCATCATCGGTGCTAGTAAGAAATGGGATTTCTTTTTAATTTATATTCTGGTGACTTGCTTGCTGCTGTGGGTGGGGCTGGTCTTAGAGAGTCTTTGGTTGGCCTGTTTATGGATGTCTCTTTAGCAGTTTTCCAACTTTTAAGTTAATTCTATTAAGCCAGGGGTGTCCAAACTTGGCAACTTTAAGACTTGTGGACTTCAACTCCCAGAATTCCCCAGCCAGCTGGCTGGGGAATTCTGGGAGTTGAAGTCCACAAGTCTTAAAGTTGCCAAGTTTGGACACCCCTGTATTAAGCAAACCAACCCAGGTGACTTCGTTGGCAAGCACATAGCATACAGGTAGTTCTCGACCTACAACCACAATTGAGCCCAAAATTTCTGTTGTTAAGTGAAACAGTTCTTAAGTGGAGTTAAATGAGAAACCCCACTCCCTTCTAGCACTGAGGTTCCAAGTAACCTCCCCACAGCAAACAAAACTCCAAATCGGGTAAATTCCTCAAAGAATACCTTTATTAAATATGCCATATTGGCACAGGCTGGTGAAAACCGACTCTGAATATTCCCGTGGTTTTCACCTAATTAAAAGTAGACGTTTTTCACTTTCTCAAAACAAACTGTCACATGGTCCAATCAGGATACAGTCCAGTTGCTAGGTAACCTCAGTCCAGTGGTGGGATTCAGACAGTTCGCACCACTTTGGGAGAACCAGTTGTTAACTTTCTGAGCAGTTTGGTGAACTGGTTGTTGGAAGGAATCATTAGGGCAGAGACCCGGTTGTTAAATTATTTGAATCCCACCACTGCCTCAGTCCTCTCTTCCAAGTACCTGATGAAATGTCCTTGGTTCTCAAGAGAAAGTATTTTGTTTTGGCTACAAACTCCAGCTATCTCTACTGGAGTTATCCCTTAGTTATGGCAGCCCTGAAGCCTCAAAATGGCTTCAGTCACTCAGCTTCAGGATTGACACTGATGATGTTACCTAGCTGGGTAATGAAACATCTGAAAGAAAATAATGGCTGTCCTATTTTCAACCATAATTCTGGGGTCAATTAGGATCAAAACTCCAGGAATATTTGTAGTTTATCTGCTAACCTATTACGTCGTGTTTTTCTGTAGGAATTCTGAAGCAAGCGTTCCAATCTTAAACTCTGCTGTTTCTCAGCAGAATCTCAGTATAATTCATATTGTGGTATTTAGAGTGTTTTGCCTTTATAAAATATTCATTTCTGAACAAATCCCGGATAAGAACACTCGTATGTATCTTTAATTAGAGCTCTGCAAAACTTTGAAGGGGAGCTTTGCTTCAATAGTAAAAAAATAAATCCTTCTGAAGTGCACATGCTCACACACACTCACACTCGCACACACACACACACACACACAGAAAGAGACACAAAAAAGAGACTTTCCAAAAAGCCGTCAAATTTCTATGTTGGTTCATTATGTTTTGTAAAGTCTTTGAATTTGTTTGCACACGTCATGTTAAGGACTTGGGCTGGAATCATAGACCATAGAACAGAATAACACTTGGACATCTTCAAGGAGTGTTTATACAGTTCTACAGAGGAATTATTGAGTCTGTCATCTGCACCTCTAGAACTGTCTGGGTTAGCTCTGCAACCCAACAAGACAAACACAACTTCAACAGATAAATTAAAACTGCAGAAAAAAACAATTGCTGCCAATCTGCCTTCCATTGAGGACCTGGACCCTGCACGAGTCAAAAAGAGGACCGTGAAATATCTACAGACCCCTCGCATCCTGGACATAAATTGTTTCAACTCCTACCCTCAAAATGACACTTTAGAGCACTGCACACCAGAACAACTAGACACAAGAAGTGTTTTCCCCGAACGCCGTCACTCTGCTAAACAAATAATTCCCTCACCACAGTCAAACTATTCACTAAGGTTGCATTACTATTACTATTAGTCTAATTATCGTTCCTATGCAGGACTGTAATTTTGTTGCTTGTATTCTTACAATTTATATTGATATTGTTTCCTGATTGGTTATTTCTACCCTTTGACTATCATTAAGTGTTGTGCCTTATGATTCTTGATGAATGTATCTTGTCTTTTTATGTACACTGAGAGCCTATGCACCAAAGACAAACTCCATGTGTGTCCAACCAATAATTGTTGGCCAATAAAGAATTCTGTTCTGTTCTATTCTATTCTAACCCCCTGCTCAAGCAGAGACCCCAATAGCATTCTGATCAAAGGGTTGTTTTAATCTCTTCTTGAAAACCTCCGTTCCACTGATTCATTGTTCTCACTGTCAGGAAATTTCTCCTTAGTTCTAAGTTGCTTCTCTCCTTGATTAGTTTCCACCCATTGCTTCTTCTCCTGCCTTAGGGTGGTTTAGAGAACAGGGTTGAGCCCCTCTTTTCTGGGGCAGCCCCTCAAATATTGAAGACTGCTATCATGTCATTCTTCTCTTCTGAACTTTTACAGAATACAGAATAACAATGAAGGTTTCTCTCTCTCTCTCTCTCTCTCTCTCTCTCTCTCTCTCTCTCTCTCTCTCTCTCTCTCTCTCTCTCTATCACACACACACACACACACACACACACACACACACACACATCAAGCAGGAGACCATACACCATTTCAGACAAATGGCTGTTTAGTCTCTTGTTGAAAACCTCCTGCGACGAAGCACCCCCAATCTCTGGTGGCAAGCTGTTCCACTGGTTGATTGTTCTCACTGTTGGGGAATTCCTCCTTAATTCCAGGACGCTTCTCTCCTTGATTAGTTTCCATCCATTGTTTCTTGTCTTGCCTTCGGGTGCTTTGGAGAATAAGTTGACCCCCTCCTCTTTGGGGCAGCCCCTCAAATACTGGAATCCTGCGATCATGTCACCCCGAGTCCTTCTTTTCATTAATCCAGATATGTTTGCAGCGTTCCACAGTCATACAGCTGATTTTACAAAGGGCATCATACCAAACTTGCCAAGCCCTTCATTCATTTACGACTGCCACATTCATTTTATGACAGCTGCATTTGCTTAATGGCCACCCCAAACTAGGTCATAAAATTCACTTAACAACCATGTTGCTAACCTAACAACTGAAGTGATTCACTCAATGCCTGTAGCCAGAAAGAACGTAAAATACAGCAGAACTGGCTGAACAGCTGTTTCGCTGAGCGACAGAAACGCTGGGCTCAATTGTGGTCGTAAATCGAGGACTACCTGTACTTAACTCAAGCAGGACAGTTTTCTTCAGAATACATCACACCTGTCCAACACACTCATTGTAAGTGTTTGTAGTCTAGGGTCCCTTGGAAAGATTTGGAGGATGAAACGAAATGGGTATTTTTTTTTTTTTTGTGATAATACTTTAACAGCACCTTCACCCTGGCACACTTTAATTAACTTTCCAAACAGCCTTTGGAGGGTTGACATCTGCTCACTGGTTGCCTATTTTCTCTAGATGTTATTGTGGTGAGATGATTTTCTATGATTTATCGGTGAATGCATGATGTTAACGCTCTGAATTATTGTGACGAGTACGGATTTTTTTTTTTAAAACAGTGTGACATTATGATTCGCTGAGAAATATGGTGTTTTAACAGTGTAATAAACAAGCACATTAATAAAAATGCCTTTCCATAATCACTGTAATGAAGCCCACAAAAATGAGAGCAGCATTAAAACAAATTTATAAGTTCAGGGTTATGACGGGCTGCCTATCCTAGGAGAAGATGTAGCCTTAGAATAAAAGCCTTAATAATTCACCCAGCCTTAAAACATTCAGAAGAGGGGGTGGATTTCCCCAGCTGCATAAGCCCTGCGTAGATTTAATACAGATAGTCCTCGCCTTATGACCACAACTGACCACCAAATTTCTGTTGCTAACTGAGACATTTGTTAATTTTGCCCCCTTTTGCAACCTTTCTTGTTAAGTGAATCGCTGCAATTGTTAAGTAAGTCACAAGGTTGTCGAATGAATCTGGTTTCCCATTGACAACTGACTCATATTTATGACAATGTCCCGGGGTCACGTGATCCTTTTTTTTCAACCTCTGACAAGCAAAATCAATGTGTCATGCCACCTCCCCCCCCCCCCCCCCCCGGTCAGAGCCTGAATCTGCAGAGGAGGTTGAGACGGAACCGGAGCCGATGGAGATCGAAGGTGGCGGCTTCATTGGCTTTGGAGGAATGTGGGGAGGAGCAGGCCAAGACAGCCCAGGGCCCTCAGGATTGGGAGGGCTTGTTAGCAGGGAGGAACAGGGGCAGGATGACCGAGAGAGGGCAAGCAGTGGATATGAGGAGCGACACAGCTCAGGTGATGGGCAAGGACCTCCCCCTCCTGATCCCCGAGCATGGAGAGTGGAGAAAAGGCAGGAACAGCGCAGGCCGGTCTGACTTCTTGGGAGGAGAGCACCCCGCACCTCTTTACAAGGCACATCTGGGGACTGAGATTTAAGGAGATACTGTAGGGAGGGGCATTTCTCAGGAACAAACACTGGATTGGTAGAATGTGATGTGCCGGTACAGACATTTGGAGTTTGCAGGACTGCTTGCTTCTTCCTGACTTTGTGGACTCATTGTTTGTTCCTTGCTTCATGGATGCATTTCCTTGTTTCTTTGTTTTGCTGCCGTGTGGGTGCGCTTTGCTCTGGGACTGGCCAAGAACGTGGGAGCATTTGAGGGGAAATTTGGAACATTAAAGGGGAGTTTGAACTCTCAGCTGGCTGTGTGATCTCCGTGCCTTGTCGTGGGTCATCACACTTGGTGGGCATGGCAGGGGAAGGATACTATAAAATCTCCATTCCTTTCCCACTCCAGGGGAAGGATACTGCAAAATCCCCATTCCCTCCCCACTCCAGGGGAAGGATACTGTAAAATCTCCATTCCCTTCCCATTCCAGGGGAAGGACACTGTAAAATCTCCATTCCCTCCCCACTCCAGAGCAAGGATACTGCAAAATCCCCATTCCCTTCCCACTCCAGGGGAAGGATACTGTAAAATCTCCATTCCCTTCCCACTCCAGGGGAAAAACACTGTAAAATCTCCATTCCCTCCCCACTCCAGGGGAAGGATACTGCAAAATCCCCATTCCCTTCCCATTCCAGGGTAAGGATACTGTAAAATCTCCATTCCCTCCCCACTCCAGGGGAAGGATACTGCAAAATCACCATTCCCTTCCCACTCCAGGGGAAGGATACTGTAAAATCTCCATTCCCTCCCTACCCCAGGGGAAGGATACTGCAAAATCCCCATTCCCTTCCCACTCCAGGGGAAGGACACTGTAAAATCTCCATTCCCTCCCCACTCCAGGGGAAGGACACTGTAAAATCTCCATTCCCTTCCCATTCCAGGGGAAGGATACTGTAAAATCTCCATTCCCTCCCCACTCCAGGGGAAGGATACTGTAAAATCTCCATTCCCTTCCCATTCCAGGGGAAGGATACTGTAAAATCTCCATTCCCTCCCCACTCCAGGGGAAGGATACTGCAAAATCCCCATTCCCTCCCCACTCCAGGGGAAGGATACTGTAAAATCTCCATTCCCTTCCCATTCCAGGGGAAGGATACTGTAAAATCTCCATTCCCTCCCCACTCCAGGGGAAGGATACTATAAAATCTCCATTCCCTTCCCATTCCAGGGGAAGGATACTGTAAAATCCTCATTCCCTTCCCACTCCAGGGGAAGGATACTGCAAAATCCCTATTCCCTCCCCACTCCAGGGGAAGGACACTGTAAAATCTCGATTCCCTCCCCACTCCAGGGGAAGGATACTGTAAAATCTCCATTCCCTCCCCACTCCAGGGGAAGGATACTGCAAAATCCCCATTCCCTCCCCACTCCAGGGGAAGGATACTATAAAATCTCCATTCCCTTCCCATTCCACGGGAAGGATACTGTAAAATCTCCATTCCCTCCCCACTCCAGGGGAAGGATACTGCAAAATCCCCATTCCCTTCCCACTCCAGGGGAAGGATACTTTAAAATCCCCATTCCCTCCCCACTCCAGGGGAAGGATACTGCAAAATCTCCATTCCCTCCCCACTCCAGGGGAAGGATACTGCAAAATCCCCATTCCCTCCCCACTCCAGGGGAAGGATACTGCAAAATCCCCATTCCCTCCCACTCCAGGGGAAGGATACTGCAAAATCCCCATTCCCTTCCCACTCCAGGGGAAGGACACTGTAAAATCCCCATTCTCCTCCCACTCCAGGGGAAGGATACTGCAAAATCCCTATTCCCTCCCCACTCCAGGGGAAGGATACTGTAAAATCTCCATTCCCTCCCCACTCCAGGGGAAGGATACTATAAAATCTCCATTCCCTTCCCATTCCAGGGGAAGGATACTGTAAAATCTCCATTCCCTCCCCACTCCAGGGGAAGGATACTGCAAAATCCCCATTCCCTTCCCACTCCAGGGGAAGGACACTGTAAAATCTCCATTCCCTCCCCACTCCAGGGGAAGGATACTGCAAAATCCCCATTCCCTTCCCACTCCATGGGAAGGATACTGCAAAATCCCCATTCCCTCCCCACTCCATGGGAAGGATACTGCAAAATCCCCATTCCCTTCCAACTCCAGGGGAAGGATACTGCAAAATCCCCATTCCCTTCCCACTCCAGGGGAAGGATACTGCAAAATCCCCATTCCCTCCCCACTCCAGGGGAAGGATACTGCAAAATCCCCATTCCCTTCCAACTCCATGGGAAGGATACTGCAAAATCCCCATTCCCTTCCAATTCCAGGGGAAGGATACTGCAAAATCTCCATTCCCTCCCCACTCCAGGGGAAGGATATTGCAAAATCCCCATTTTCTCCCATTCAGCTGGGATTCAGGAGGCAGAGAATAGATGGGGGTGTGGCCAGCCAGAGATGGTATTTACTGGTTCTCCAAACTACTCAAAATTTCCACTACCGGTTCTCCAGAACTGGTCAGAACCTGCTGAATACCATCTCTGAACTGCAATGATTCACTTAACAACTGTGGCCAGAAAGGTCATAACATGGGACAAAACTTGCTTAACAACGTTCTCACCTAGCAGCAGAAAAATTTGGCCTCAATTGTGATTGAAAGTCGAGGAATATCTGTATTTGCCCTCCTTCCTTGTGTCAAGCTCACAGCTTGGATTTGAAGAAATCTGGGTTTAGCAACATGAAGACGGAGCCTGACCCTCTGCTAATGTGTTTCAAATCTTTCCGATCCCTTTATCCCTTTCCAAATTAAGCCGCTCTCTGCGCTTTTAAACCCACCGCCATCTGGCTGGCAAGGAACAAGCTGAACTCTTCTACAGAGTTTTGTCTGAGTAAGCTTGCCAGATTTTAGAAAGTGAATGTTCTCCATATTGTTTCTTTTTTTCAGCCCCTATGGTGGCTTCCTTGCTTCGTCCAGCTCTCCCACCCATCCCTGGCTCAAGAGGAAACATATTTGGAATAATGGCAAAAGGTTTTTCCTTGAATGAAGGCAAGGGTGGGCTGCTGGGGGTTCGCAGGAGTTCGGGAGAACCTCTAGCTAAGATTCTGTGCAGTTCTGAGAATCCCCGAATCCCACTCCTGGCTGGCCATGCCCACCCCTCCCCTCCCAGGAGTCTCCATGCAGCTTGTTTTGGATGCAGGTAAGTGAAGGACTTGCACAGAGGCTTGGGAAGACCAGGCCCATTTCCAGCCTCAAGTGAGCCTCCAGAGCCCACGGAGGGCAAAAATCTCCCCCTGCTGTGGTACAGGAGGCCGATTAGGCCACACCCACCCTGGCCATGCCCACCCAGCAAGCGGGCAGAGAACCCCTTGGTAAAAATTTTGAAGCCCACCCTGAAAGAAGGCCAATAAATGTGTCCCAGGATAATATTGCAGAATCCAATCTGGGTCAACCCAAACTCGTTGGTAGCCTCACACTTCAATAATCAAGGACATACATTCAATTTTGCAACAACTAAGATTGTTGGACGAGCAGGCACAAAACAGTCAGGGAAATGATTAAAGCCTGGGAAATGGGTCCCGTGTCAGTCAACAGGAGTGTTGATTTACCACCAGCTTATCAAATACTTAGGAGGAGACAGCTAGCCAGCCCAAGGCAAAAAACAGCCAATGACTTAATAGACAGCTATCAACACCCCCACGGACGTGGTGGCTCAGTGGCTAAGACTCTGAGCTTGTCGATCAGAAAGGTCAGCAGTACAAGTAACGGGAGCACACTCCATTACGGGGCGCTAGGTATTCCACCCGCCGAGCTGCCGACCTTTCTGATCGACAAGCTCAGCATCTTAACCATTGAGCCACTGGGTCCCTTCATAATCAACATACAGAACAACAGAACAGAATAATAGAATAACAGAGTTGGAAGGGACCTTGGAGGCCTTCCAGTCCAACCCCCTGCTTAGGCAGGAAACCCTACACCACATTATACACATTAACAAAGTTCCAAATTTTCTTTCAAATTTTCAGAGCCACAAGGCCGAGATGCATTTGGCACCACTAGTCTTTAAAATATCTCCAAAAACTTTGGGGACATTGGGTCAAGATGTAATATGACCCCATTGAATTATGTACGGTCTGGGCTGGGATGCCATTTTTTTTTAAAAAAATGATCCCTTTCAATAGAAATTTAAAAAATAAAGAGTTGAAAAGAAATTGTAGAAAAGATATCAGGTCTGGGAAGAGGACGGAGGGGGGGGGGGAGAAGGGTGAACTTTCACCCAATCACAATGATTCTGTATAACGCATGACAACATAATAAGTTTGGGGAGAATAATTTTTTCATCTCCGTCCTTGCTTTTTACAGAAATCGCTCTCTGATCAAATCTTAATGATGCCATTGTCTTCCTTAAATAAACAATTGAGAATTCAGAGGCTATGGGTCACTTGGAAGCAATAATCCTTAGCGTCCATTTTTCCATTTCTAAAAAGTTATTAGGGGTTGTTTTAAGTGGAAAAACAACAACATGCACAGATACATCCATATTATAGTAACAAACCTCTCCAGCATGCAAAACCAGTCCCTGACTTCCAATCAGCTTTCTCCCAGTGTTTGAAAATCAGGATTACATTTACAGATTGTTGAAGTAATTATTCAAAAGTCAGGCCTGGCATTCAGAGTCATTCATTAACAACTAACCATTCAAACTTAGTTGCATCACAGAAGCCTAATTTTATTTGTTTGCTTGCTTGCATCCTGTCTTGATTGTTTCAAGATTGATTCAAGATCACGTGAAGTGTTAATACCACTTTATAATGCCTTGGTAAGGCCACACTTGCAATACTGCGTTCAGTTCTGGTCGCCACGATGTAAAAAAGATGTGGAGACTCTGGAAAGAGTGCAGAGAAGAGCCAACCAAGAGGATTAGGGGACCGGAGACTAAAACATATGAAGAACGGTTGCAGGAACTGGGTATGTTTAGCTTAAGAGAAAGAAGGACTAGGGGAGACATGATAGCAGTGTTCCAATATCTCAGAGGTTGCCACAAAGAAGAGGGAGTCAATCTATTCTCCAAAGCATCTGAGGATAGAACAAGAAGCAATGGGTGGAAACTAATCAAGGAGAGAAGCAACTTAGAACTGAGGAGAAATTTCCTGACAGTGAGAACAATTAATCAGTGGAACAACTTCCCTCCAGAAGTTGTGAATGCCCCAACACTGGAAGTCTTTAAGAAGATGTTGGATAGCTATTTGTCTGAAACGGTATAGGGTTTCCTGCCTAGGCAGGGGGTTGGACTAGAAGACCTCCAAGGTCCCTTCCAACTCTACTATTGTATTGTATTGTTTTTTTACAAATAACTTAAGGTGGTGAATATAACTCCTCCTATTTTCCCCATTGACTGAGACATTGACTGGCCCAAAGTCCCCCAGTTTGGCTTTCATGCCTAAGGATGGACTAGAACTCACAATCTCCCAATTTCAAAGCCTGGTGCCTTAACTTCTAGATCAAACAGGGATAGATAGATGATAGATGATAGATAGATAGATAGATAGATAGATAGATAGATAGATAGATAGATAGATGATAGATAGATAGATAGATAGATAGAAGGGAGAGACAGACAGACACAGAGAGATAGACAGACAGACAGATATAAAAATGATATGCATGCTATGCAAATAAAATTAATACTTACATAGCAATAGCACTTAGACTTATCTACTGCTTCACAATGCTTTCCAGCCCTCTCTAAGCGGTTTACAGAGTCAGCATTTTGCACCCAACAAGCTGGGTCCTCCTCGGTAACCAACCTCGGAAGGATGGAAGGCTGAGTCGACCTTGAGCTAGTCAGAATCGAACTGTCAAACGTCTGGGCAGTCACCAATTATCAATAGCCTGTAGCACTGCATTGTAATCACTGCGCTACCATGGCATGCGTAGCATGTTATTTACACAGATTATTATTTACATTATATAGCATTATCTTAGAGAGCATTATTGCATACATATTACATGGCATTATTACACAGCAATAATGCTATGTAAATTAGGTGGATCAAAATGGGACAAGGAGATGCTTTTGCTTACAAAAACTTCCTGTGTTTAGTTCTTGGTGACAAAAAGGAGTCATTTGGAAGTTTATAAACCATGCCTTTGCTGGAACAGAGCCCTAGCTATTATCATCTAGTCCAGCTTCCTGTTCTCGTAACGGTCAACCACCTCTACTAGGAAGTCTACCTGTCTCCCAGTAGATGTCCTTCAGAGCCAGCTCCACTGCCATCAAGGTTAGTAGCCCTTGATCCCATGATTTGGTCCTACTGTTTCTGAAGACAAGCAAGCTGGTGGTCTCAATATCATCACTTGTGTCAGGGTTCTGACGGAAGCCCTGATTAAACCACGAATCTCAACCAAGCTTCAAAAGAAATCCAATTATTTATTAGGAGCAACATGTCGGCATGCACCCAAGTGAAGCCAACTCTGACCCCACGTAATTTACAGCCCAATTATGACCCTGCTTCCCCCCCTCCCCCCCAGGGTGTGTCAAAAATCACATTCTCCAACAGAGCACTTTCGTGGGCTATAGAGGTCACTCTCCCTTCGGCTGCTGTGGGTAACCCAGGAGACAGCCTTGAGAAAGATATGCCTGGAATGTGCTTCTGCTTGTGGCTGCCATACTGTTTGGTCAGTTTTCCATTCCCTTTGCCTATGGCAACTTTGCGAGTTGACAACTTGCAGAAGAAGACGTGTGAGACCTAGCACTGGCACCGTCACCATCACCGTGTGTTTTTGGAGTTCTGGGCATGCGCAGAACAATTTCCATTTTGGAGTTGTGTGCATGCGGCACAGACCGCATCCAGCGCATGCGCAAACCAGCAGTAATGCTGGCTAGAACCCACTCCTGGTGTGTATGTTTATGAAAAGTGCAGAAGACAAGGGGGTCAAGCTGTTCTCCAAAGCACCTGAAGGCAGAACAAGAAGCAATGGATGGAAACGAATCAAGGAGAGAAGCAACCTAGACTGGACAGCCATTCGTCTGAAATAGTCTAAGGTCTCCTGCTTGAGCAGGGGGTTGAATTAGAAGACCTCCAAGGTCCCTCCCAGCTCTGTTATTCTGCTCAATAAAGCAAGTTTGGAGCTGTGGGCTGTATGAAAGATTCCTCTGTTCAATGTAATGGATCTTCAGTGTAGAGGAAAAATGCTGCTGCAGAAGAAAGAACTTTTTCATGGACTCCAAACCTCCATTTCATGAAATCTTCAGACTTTCAGACCTGCTCATTTGCACATCAATAGCATGTGGGCAGGAACGGGTGGGAAGATAGAGAGGTAAAAACGAAACAAAGGCACTGAAAGCTTAGCCCAACCGAGCTTGTTTTAAGTTTGGCTCTTCGCTAATTGAGACCTTACCTGTCCCATCAAGGTATAAGTGACAAAGGGACTTTTTCAAAGCAAACCTTCCCTTTTTCTCGATCACTTTTCTCTCTCATCCACACATCCTGCAATGAAGTCTATTCATTAAGGATGTTGGGGAGAAACCCAGAAGGCAGCCTTTGCTTTAAAACATCTGGGCTCACATCTGTTATGCTGTCCGGGGTTTAGTTTTCTCATCTTGGTTTCTTTGTTTTTTTTCCTATATCACTAATTTCCGGTTCTACATTTCCAAGAAAAATGCAAATTCTTTCAAATGGTCCCCCCCCCCCGCCCAAATCCTCCATCAGTGGTAGAAATGACAGGTAGAAGAAAATGGAAGAACAATGCTTATCAAGGGGCTGATATTTTTAAATCAGTGTGGCATGGTTTAGAGCAGTGTTTATGCTCACTGGAAACTTTGTAGTGTATAGACTTCAACTCCCAGACAGTCAGTAGGTAGGTAGGTAGGTAGGTAGGTAGGTAGGTAGGTAGGTAGGTAGGTAGGTATGGAGAGAGAGAGAGAGAGAGGGACGGAGATAGATAGATAGATAGATAGATAGATAGATAGATAGATAGATAGATAGATAGATAGACAGACAGACAGATATGTATATGTATATCAGTAGATGATAAATATGATAGATAGATGATAGATAGATAGATAGATAGATAGATAGATAGATAGATAGATAGACAGACAGACAGACAGACAGATATGTATATGTATATCAGTAGATGATAAATATGATAGATAGATGATAGATAGATAGATAGATAGATAGATAGATAGATAGATAGATAGATAGACAGACAGATATGTATATGTATATCAGTAGATGATAAATATGATAGATAGATGATAGATAGATGATAGATAGATGATAGATAGTTAGATAGATGATAGATAGATAGATAGACAGACAGATATGTATATGTATATCAGTAGATGATAAATATGATAGATAGATGATAGATAGATAGATAGATAGATAGATAGATAGATAGATAGATAGATAGATAGACAGACAGACAGACAGACAGACAGACAGATATGTATATGTATATCAGTAGATGATAAATATGATAGATAGATGATAGATAGATGATAGATAGATAGATAGATAGATAGATAGATGATAGATAGATAGATAGATAGACAGACAGATATGTATATGTATATCAGTAGATGATAAATATGATAGATAGATGATAGATAGATAGATAGATGATAGATAGATAGATAGACAGACAGACAGACAGACAGATATGTATATGTATATCAGTAGATGATAAAATATGATAGATAGATGATAGATAGATGATAGATAGATAGATGATAGATAGATAGATAGATAGATAGATAGATGATAGATAGATAGATAGATAGATAGGCAGGCAGGCAGGCAGGTAGATATGTATATGTATATCACTAGATGATAAATATGATAGATAGATGATAGATAGATGATAGTTAGATAGATAGATAGATAGATAGATAGATAGATAGATAGATAGATAGATAGATAGATAGACAGACAGACAGACAGACAGACAGACAGACAGACAGATATGTATATGTATATCACTAGATGATAAATATGATAGATAGATGATAGATAGATGATAGTTAGATAGATAGATAGATAGATAGATAGATAGATAGACAGACAGACAGACAGACAGATATGTATATGTATATCAGTAGATGATAAATATGATAGATAGATGATAGATAGATAGATAGATAGATAGATAGATAGATAGATTAGATAGATAGATAGACAGACAGACAGACAGATATGTATATGTATATGTATATCAGTAGATGATAAATATGATAGATAGATGATAGATAGATGATAGATAGATAGATAGATAGATAGATAGATAGATAGATAGATAGATAGATGATAGATAGATGATAGATAGATAGATGATAGAAGGATGGATGGATGGATGGATGGATGGATGGATGGATGGATGGATGGATGGATGGATAGAGAGGCAGGCAGGCAGGCAGGCAGGTATCTAAATAGATAGATAGATCTCCTCCTCCTCCTCTCTGCAAACCCCACTCCAATCGAACCCTGATGATGTTACCTAGTTTGGTAATGAAATATTCGCAAGAAAACCACCAAGGTCAGAAAACACCAAGGACCCCACAGTTCAAACCTATGCTACATATATTCTATTTTTTTAAATTGGTAACACGCTGCTTTCCTTTGCTGTCTTTCAAAATCTCCCACCTTGGAAAAACTTCATAAGCGTTTTCATTCAAATATAATGTTGTCCTTTCTTTGCTTTGACAAAAGGGTGCCTCTCCTCCAAGTTGTGTCTCTACTTGTGGTGGGTTTCACATTTTGTTACCACCGGTTCACTGCATATGCGCCTGGCCTGCCACACATGTGCTTTGCTCAGGCGTGTGCCTTCCGCGCATTCGTCCGGGCTCAAAAATGTGCCTAAATAAGACAGCATAGAGCCGGGGCAGGTGGCCAGGCTCACACGGGATTTCCACTACCAGTTCGGGCGAACCAGTCCAAACTGGCCGATGTCTTTATCACTTTTGCACAAGCTGAGACGCAGCCCCCTTTTTCCACATCGGGAAATGATGTCCCATCAGCGCAGAGTTGTGAGCTGTTGACAACATAGTTGTCAAGCTGTTGTGAGATTGTGTCATTTCCCTCCGGACCATTCATTTCTTCAATGTCTCTTCTCTGCAGTTCTCATGACTTGCTTGAACGTTGGGATAACTCCCCAGAGTAAGGTAACAGGCTGGAAAACACTTAAGCTTCCAAACATTTGGCGCATTAACTTAAGGATGGGAAATTTGTAAGCTCAGTAAATGGCAAACAGGCCCAACAATGCATCCTCTAATTGTCAAAACTATCCGGAGGAAATAATAGAGTGAGAATAAATCTGTCTTTTTTTTTAATAGAACTTTTTTGGGAAACTGAAAGTTTTGGATGAGTTTGAGTGGAGGAACTAGAAAAGGGATACTATTCTAGGGATAGAAGTAGGGATAGAATCAAGATCACTTGAAGAGTTAATGCTTTGGTAAGGTCACACTTGGAATACTGCATCCATTTTTGGTTGCCACGATGTAGAAAAGATGTGGAGACCCTAGAAAGAGTGCAGAGAAGAGCAACAAAGATGATTAGGGGACTGGAGGCTAAAACATGTGAAGAACGGTTGCAGGAACTGGGTATGTCTAGTTTAATAGAAAGAAGGACTAGGGGGGGGGGGGCAGGATAGCATTGTTCCAATATCTCAGGGGTTGCCACAAAGAAGAGGGAGTCAAACTATTCTCCAAGGCACCTGAGTGTAGAGCAAGAAGCAATGGGTGGAAACTAATCAAGGAGAGAAGCAACTTAGAACTGAGGAGATACTTCCTGACAGTGAGAACAATTAATCAGTGGAACACTTGAAGTTGTGAATGCCCCAACACTGGAAGTCTTTCAGAAGATGTTGGATAACCATCTGTCTGAAACGGTATAGGGTTTCCTGCCTAGGCAGGGGGTTGGACTAGAAGACCTCCAAGGTCCCTTCCAACTCTGCTACTGCATTGCATTGTATTTTCTGCCAAATCAGTATTTCAGGCTCTTAAGTAGGACTTATCTAATGAACAATTTTATTTCTGTTTTCTAATGTGTTGAGCTAATAATCCTAGCAACTAACGAGAGGGAGCTAATCCATTTTAGTCACGTGAATTTATATTCCTTAGGAGAAATAGTCTGGGAATCAAGAATGGGATTCCTGGCCAAAGTTTGATAAGAGCTGGTCTTCATTTCTTCAAAAAAAAAAGCTTCAATCTGGGCATTGGTTCCAACAATGGCACCATTCATTAAATTAATTACAATCCTAGCTACACAATCTAGAAAATATAGAAATTGAAAAAGTGATTTTTTAAATTTTTTTGGGTAGAAGGCAAGGGCACATAAGGATTGTTTTTGTGGCCAAGTTTTGACATGCTGAAATGGATTTGAAAGGTAAACTGTATCACAAAAAGGTTCAGAAGACATCTTTCAAGGAAAACAGTCATGCTTAGCATAAGAGTTTTGTATATTAATGAAGAGACCCCCCTGGTTTTAAATAAAGTGAGCATTCTCCAAATGATAAAGGTCTGTCTGTCTGTCTTACCGTCCTGTCTCCAACCTTCCCTTTTTAACGAAGGTTGTAGAGAGTGTGGTGGTGCAACAGTTCCCACGTCACCTGGAGGAAGCAGTCTATCTTGACCCGCGCCAGTCCGGCTTTCGACCCGGTCACAGCACGGAGACGGCCTTGGTCGCGTTGGTAGATGATCTATGGAGGGCCAGAGATAGGGGTTGTTCCTCTATCCTGGTCCTATTAGATCTATCAGCGGCTTTCGATACCATCGACCATGGTATCTTATTGCGCCGGCTGGAAGAGATGGGCGTGGGGGGCACCGTTTTGCGGTTGTTCCGCTCCTATCTCTCCGACCGGACGCAGTGTGTGTTGGCAGAGGAGCAGAGGTCGACCCTGAGGCCACTCACTTGTGGGGTGCCTCAGGGTTCGGTCCTCTCGCCCCTCCTGTTCAACACATACATGAAGCCGCTGGGTGAGATCATCCGTGGTTTTGGGGTTGGATACCATCTGTACGCTGATGATACACAGCTGTACATTTCCACCCCAAACCACCCCAACGAGGCCGTTGAAATGTTGTCTCGGTGTTTGGAAGCCGTGCGGGTCTGGATGGGGGACAACAGACTTAAACTCAACCCTTCCAAGACTGAGTGGCTGTGGCTACCGGCGCCCCGATTTAACCAGTTGACGCCATCACTGGCCATAGGGAGCGAATTACTGCCCCCCGTGGAACGGGCGCGCAATCTGGGCATCCTCCTTGATGCCCGGCTGTCGATGGATGACCATCTGACAGCCGTGGTGAGGGGGGCGTTCCACCAGGTTCGCCTGGTGCGTCAATTGCTCCCCCTATTGGATCGGGACGCCCTACGCACAGTCACTCATGCGCTGGTGACGTCTCGCCTGGACTACTGCAATGCTCTCTACATGGGGCTCCCCTTGAGATGCACCCGAAGACTGCAGCTAGTTCAGAATGCGGCCGCGCGGGTTATCATGGGAGGATCAAGATACTCCCATATAACACCATTCCTGCGCGAGCTGCACTGGCTGCCTGTGGTTTTTCGGGTGCGTTTCAAGGTGTTGGTTACTATCTTCAAAGCGCTCCATGGCATGGGACCTAGTTACCTGCGGGACCGCATCTCACCTCACACATCTCTACGACCTATCCGCTCTCACAGGGAGGGACTCCTCCAGGTGCCATCCGCCAAGCAGTGCCAGCGGGTGATGCCTAGGAGTAGAGCCTTCTCTGTGATGGGCCCAACCCTCTGGAATGACCTCCCTCCCGATATTAGAACTACTAATGACCTCCCCTCCTTCCGACAGAAGTTCAAGACTCACCTGTTCCGACTAGCTGGCTTAGCCGATTGACAGTTCCATCTTCCACCTCCTGGCAAACATTTTATTGGGGAATTTTTAAAGGGAATTTTAATTGTATTTGTATTTTAACTAAGAATTGTACAGTATATTTTTACAGTATATACTTTCCTGCCTAGGAAAGGGTGCGGTCTAGAAATAAAAGTTTATTATTATTATTATTATTATTATTATTATTATTATTATTATTATTATTATTATTATGTCTGTCTCTCTCTCTCTCTCTGTGTGTTTGTGTGTGTGTTTCTCTCTCTCTCTCTTGGTCTCTCTCTCTGTCTCCCTCTCTCCCTTTCCCTCTCCCTCTCCTCTCATTTTGTGTTTGTGCGCGTGTGTGTGCGCACGCACTTACACACACATACACCTTTAAGTCAGTGTTGACTGCCAGGTGTAGTCCCTGCTGTTTTTTTGGCAAGATCTTAGTCATAGTTTGTCATTGCCTATTTCCTAGGGCTGAAAAAGCGCTACTGGTCCCAAAGCACCCAGTTGGCTTTCATGCCTAAGGTGGGACTAGAACTTACCATCTCCTGGTGATTGCACCAAAGTCACCCAGCCTGTTTTCATGGCCAAGGCAGGACTAGAACTCACCTTCTCCTGCCGATTACCCTAAAGTCCCCCAGTTAGCTTTCAGGCCAAGATGGGACTAGAACTCACCGTCTCCTGGTGATTGTCCCAAAGTCACCCAATTGGCTTTCATATCTAAGGCAAGACTAGAATTCATAGTGTCTAGTTCCTAGGCCAGTAGCATGTAGCAATAATAGATATAGAAATCAGACAGCTGTTTGCCACAGTAAAATTGTAAAAGTTTACACTGCATAATTTTAGTAATTTCTAAAATTTCTAAGTGGATATAAGGATGTCTGTTCCCAAGGTCCCAACCTTCTCTTCTTCAGAAGTTTAGGTATATTTTCATAAAACTAAGAGGAAGAAATTAGTCCTTTTTTTCATATTCTCAAAACATTGTCATTTCTCTCTGTAAAGCCCTTATGCTTGTCAAATGAATTAATAGAATTAATTCATCTGATTTCTTTCCGTAGGATGAAACAACATTTGGGCTACACATAAACAGTCTTCTGAAGAATTATGAAGCAATAACAGGAATGTGTTCAATTATCCCAAGTCTTGAGTTATGACTGCTTTGTAAACATCCTGTGTACTATTGCCTGGTTGAAATACACATTGTTTTCACACTGTCCAATATGAACAGTTCCAGCCTTGTTCCAATTTTTTTTTTTATATTTACCCTAAAGTTGAAAATTAAAGTGCAATAATTAAAACATTCACCCTGTCGAATTTTCTGGATTTTTTTGCACCAACGCAGCCACTGAAGATTCCCAGAATGTTATTTGACTCTTACTGACCTGTTAATGAAGCCTGAACGAACAATAATATTTAACTGGTATTTGATTCATTTATTTTATAAACAAGATAGTTATCCAACATGTGATGTGGTGGTGTGGAAAACAACTCTTCCCTGTTCAGTCAATGCAGTAACAGACAAACGGAATCAAGTTAGAATACAGGATACAGAATAACAGAGTTGGAAGGGACCTTGGAGGTCTTCTAGTCCAACCCCCTGCTCAAGCAGGAGACCCTATACCATTTCAGACAAGTGACTGTCATGTCTCTTCTTAAAAGCCTCCAGTGATGGAGCTCCCACAACGTCTGGAGCCAAATCAATGCATTGATTGATTGATTGTCAGGAAATTTCTCCTTACTTCTAGGTTGCTTCTCTCCTTGATTAGTTTCCATCCGTTATTTCTTGTCTTGTCTTCAGGTGCTTTGGAAAATAGGTGGACCCCTTCAAATATTGGAAGACTGCTATTATATCACTCCTAGTTCTTCTTTTCTCCAGACCAGCCATAAATATGTACAAATGCAAGTTTACGAATTTCAAATTTTATTTGAGCCAGCCCTGCCCTATACAAATCTCAGGAACTTTGTCCTGTTCACAGTGAATCTGCTCACCGATCAGATTCTACATGCCAACTCGAAAGGAATGCCTGAAAAACTCCCCTGCCCAAGACAATAATTCCTAAATGTCTGGAAATGGTTCCTTTTAAAGTCATCCAAGCCATCACCACACTACAGGGGGTTGGACTAGAAGACCTCCAAGGTCCCTTCCAACTTCTGCATGCATTTTACTTTATGACACCCTGTGGCAATGAAATGTAGAAGTTAATTAGGCACAGTGTGATTTATTTTGTCCACTTCCAATTAGTTTGTTGGCTTACTTCTGCTCATCCTTTCATAACTTCATACCTCTGAGTAGATTTATACATAAGCCAAGCCCTTTCGTTCACCTTCCTTAATATTTCAAATTATTTACCTAATTATTGCTAATAGTATTGCTACAACTCTAGAAAGAGTGCAGAGAAGAGCAACAAAGATGATTAGAGGGATGGAGGCTAAAACATAGGAAGAATAGCTGCAGGTATTGAAAATATACAGTTTAATGAAAAGAAGGTTTGGGGTGATATGATAGCAGTCTTCCAATATCTAAGGTGCTGCCTACCTATTCTCCAAAGCAGCTGAAGGGACAAGAAGCAATGAATGAAATGTATGGAAACTAATTAAGGAGAGAACAAAACCTAGAACTAAGGAGAAATTTCCTGACAGTGAGAACAATTAACCCGTGCAACAAGAAGTTGTGAATGCTCCATCACTGGAGGTTTTCAAGAAAAGAATAGACAATCATTTGTCTCAAATGCTGTAGGGTTTCCTGCCAGAGCATGAGGTTGGACTAGAAGACCTCCAAGGTCCCTTCCAACTCTGTTATTCTGTTCTCATGATGAATCATGAGAATTCATAACCCCCATAATTTTAACTTAAGGCTGTCAACCGTGTACCTCACCCCATTCCTAAGAGGTCCGTAAAGGGGGCGCGCATAAGCGCACCAGCGTGCCTACCGTCCCTGTCCTACAGTCCCCATTTATTCGTACCCATTTCCTGTGTTCATGTCTATGTTTATACTTATACCTGTTATTTTTTTACATGTTTGACAAACTAACTAACTAACTAACTAACTAACTAACTAGATGAATGAATGAATGAATGAATGAATGAATGAATGAATGAATGATCTAGTGACTTCAACCCACAGTTGATATATTGCTCTCTTTTTTTTTCAAAAAGTTGGCTCTTCCTCCTCCTAATTTCCAAATTTCTGTGAATTTCAAAATGATTTCTTAAACTTGGCTGTGAAGAATTTGCTGTTGTTTTCAATATGTTTATTATATGTCAGGCCTGGAAGCCATCTTTTGCATTGGGCCTTCAGGCCTGCCACATTTATTGCTGTGGAAAACTGGGAGGGGGGATTATATGGAGTGGGGTAGATAAAGTCAAAATAACATTCCTTTCCAGAGAGTCAAGGACACCTTGCCCTGCACCTGGAGTGGCGTGACTGGGAGGCATCTCCAGTTGGGACGGTGCCTGATTGGACTATGAGATGAACATGTGGGTGCTGGGCAGGGACTTGGACTTTCATTTGGGTCAGGAAAACCTGGAAACTTTCAGATTCGGGTTTTCCCAGTTCTGCCAATATGACATCTCTAATAAAATGGAACTTTGAGGAAACTCAAGCCTCAGAGTCTTCTTTCGTTGGGGGTGTTACTTGGAAGTGTGACATTATATTTATTATATGGTGGGTTTTTATATGCGAGTCCAGCAAATGTATACATTTGTTTAATTAAAAAAAAACCACAATAATAAAAGCCCCTAGATTAAACGGCTGCATGAAAGTCCAAAGTCCAGCTGATTGTGCAAGGCAGGATATTTAAACACACACACACATACACAAACACACACACGATATGGACAACTCACACCTTCCAAAAGAGCGAGACCATCGCTCTCCACCAGAGAGCACTCATCCCAAATATTCTTCTCACTTAAAAATCCCTTTAATGCCAATTCTGTTCCATTCCACTGAATGAGGGATTATAGAGAGGGAAAAGGCAGGGTCATTTTTGCTCCTGGCAACCCGGTAAAGAGAGAACCTCAAGTTTTGGGAGGCTAGTGATTCATGCTTGGGGAAAAAAAATAAAAACCTCAGCCATCCCAAGACACTTGTCAAGTTGCTGTGGGACACAAAGTACAAAATCCCATCAAGAAGGTGAAATTTTGTTAACAGGAAAATCAATCAGCGACAGTCATTTTGGAACAGCTAAAACAGATGAAAATAAAAAATATTGGGGTTTTTTTCAGTCGCAAAGTCATGTCCGACACCTGGAATACTGCATCCAGTTTACAAAAACGATGTTGAGACTTTGAAAAAAATGCAGAGAGAGAATAGCCACTAAAACATATGAAGAAGGATTGCAGGAATTGGGTATGGCTAATCTAGAGAATGGCTAGTCTACGGATGGGGTGGCTCAGTGGCTAAGACGCTGAGCTTGTCGATCAGAAAGGTCAGCAGTCCAGTGGTTTGAATCCCTAGCGCCGCATAATGGAGAGAGCTCCCGTGACTTGTCCCAGCTTCTGCCAACCTAGCAGTTCGAAAGCACATGAAAAAATGCAAGTAGAAAAATAGAAACCACCTTTGGTGGGAAGGTAACAGTGTTCTGTGCGCCTTCGGCATTGAGTCATGCAGGCCACATGACCACGGAGACGTCTTCGGACAGCGCTGGCTCTTCGGTTTTGAAACGGAGATGAGCACCGCCCCTTAGAGTTGGGAACGACTAGCACATATGCGCGAGGGGAACCTTTACCTTTTCCTAGTCTACAGAAAAGAAGGACTACGGGGGGGACGGGGACATGATAGCAGTATTCCAGTATTTTAAGGGCTATCACAAAGAGGAGAGGGGTCAGCTTATTTTCCAAAGCACCAGAAGGCAAGACAAGAAACAATGGAAACTAATAAAAAAGAGAAGCAACTTGGAATTAAGGATAAACTTCCTAACCAGGACAATTAACCAGTGGAACGGCTTGCCACCAGAAATTGTGGGTGAGCCATCAGTGATGGTTTTCAAGAAGAGATTGGACAGCCACTTTTCTGAAATGATATAGGGTCTACTGCTTGAGCAGGGGTTGGACTAGAAGACCTCCAAGGTCCCTTCCAGCTCTATTCTGATTGATTGATTGAATGAATGATTGACTCCTCATGAACCCATGGATCACGCAATGCCAGATCCCCTATCTTCCACTGTCTCCTGGAATTCCTGTTGCTTAACAACATAAATTCTGTTTCAAATGCAGTCAAATGCCAAGGACTATCTGTCCTTTACTCATTACGATGCAAGATATCAATAATATGATCCTATTTTCAAGACCTTATTAAACCTTTACTTTCTGACAAACTGCAAAGTTTACTGGAGGCGAAGAAGAAAAGGAATACCAGCCGCCAAACCTTGAATCTCATTGTTCTTTGTGATTGTATAACTGATTAAACCTGCCAGGACAAAGTGAGTGGTCCTTACAAGTTATTAAGTGCCAACGATTAAATTAGCCAAGCGTGAAGAAGCAGTAGCAACCTGGCCATTGTGCAGCCCGACAGCAAATCAGTTAGCTAAGTTGATACTGCAAAAGGACAGATGCTAATTAAGCAGCAGCTGGAGGAAAGCCAAGATTTTGGGTTAAGGTATTAAATTGTGTCTTCCTTCCCAAGAATTACAGCTATGCGGTCATTTGTAGAGTTTTCTCCCATTCGTGCCTCCATTTATCATAGGAAAATACCAGGCCCTCCAGATTTCCTAGTAGTACTGGCCCTTCTTAGGATGGGGGTGTATTTCCAGGATTAATATATGATCCACCATGCTGTCATATTTAAGTACCGGTATTTGCAGCTCAGGGTTGATTTCTTGGTGCTTGGTGGTTTTCTTGCAAATGTTTCATTACCCAACTAAGTAATATCATCAGTTCTGGAAGAGAGTGGGGTTTGCAGAGGGGAGGAGGATCTTGTTCGCTTTCTTGGTTACGTTTCTTAACCTTCTAGGTGTGGGAAGCCCCCTACCCCACCACAGAAGAAAGAAATATTTTGAGGAATATTAAAATGGCAGGATATTATATGTCTCCAAAGGGAGAAATGGAGGAACATGCTCTTAAGGGAAACAGAAACAGCCACAGTCTCTCTGCCCCCAAGCAGAAACTAAGGAGGCCAGCTTTTAGAAATGCAGGTTTGGTAATCCATTCAGAAAGACTGGGTCAGACAGAAACTCCAGATAAGCAACACAATTAGGCAAGACTAGATTAGTTCAGACAAGCACATAGGATTTGCATTTCCTCTTTTGCTTATAGAGCCAGCTATGACCCTTACATAACCCCTACACGTCCCCATAGGAATCTGACAACAGCCAATAGAATATTAAAGGATATGTTCTTGAACAGGCAGCTCAAATACAAAGCCCAAAAGAAGGTGTAAATACCTACCCAGTCTCAACTCCCTTTTGTCAGCTGATCCAGGACTGCTGTTGGTTCAGCATTAAACCGACTTTCCAATCGGCCTGCATGTTTTCGGTGTCTTTCTCCCAGCTTCGAACTGAACCCTGGATGGGTTTTCTTTCCAACAACCATGTTGTTAACTTAACAACTCCAGCGATTCATTTAACCACTGTGGCAAGAAAGGTCGTAAAATAGGGCAAATCTCACTTAACTATCATTTTGTTTAGCAACAGAAATGTTGGGCTCAATTGAGGACATAACTCAAGGACTACCTCTATCTGTGCTCATTCTTCTGAGCCTCGTGTAGTCCCATGATGGCGAACCTATGGCACACGTACCAGAAGTGGCGTGCAGAGCCATCTCTCCAGGCACACCAGCCATCGCCCGTTGTTCTTCTGGGCTCCAGTGCGCAAGTGCATGCCAGCTAGCTGGTCGCGCACAGGGGATCACCGGAAACTGGAAGAGCAGCTCCCTGGCGCACACGTATGTGCCAGGAAGTTGACCTTCCAGTTTCTAGTGCGTGCATGTGCACCGGCCAGCTGGTCTTCATGTGTGCATGTGTGCCAAAAACCGAAATACCAGGTTACCAGCATGCAAGCGCACCACATAAACTGGATGCTCTTCTGATTTCTAGTGCTCCCCCGCATGCACACGCTCCTGTTTGGGTGCTTGGTATAAACGTTTCGTCTACACTGGTGCAGTCTTTTTGAAAGTCACGATTTGCTCAAGATTGCAGCAAGGAAACTCATGCCATTTATGAGAAGCAAAGCTGATGCCAAATTCTCGAAGTCTCTGGACTAAATTTCTTTCCCACAAGCAAACGTCAATTACGTTCTCTTCTTTCTCCTCCAATTCCAAAGCGTCAATTATCTTTCCCCAACAGGTGTCAGTTTCAGCATTCTTTGCGTAAGCTCCAGAGTGGCACACCGCATCACCACTTGAAACTATTAGTAATTACTTAGCCCTTGCCAACATTAAAACTGTTGCTTGCATTAACTATGTGTAAATGGAAAGATTTATCACCCCGTCAGAAATCTTGCATTTAGATTCATAGAGATTAATAGATTAATTTGAACACAACGGCACAAGGTTTTTCTCATTTTAAATCCTGGGTTGCTACATAAAGACCTTATTTACCAGATCTAGACCAGTAGTGGGATTCAATTTTTTTTTACTACCGGTTCTGTGGGCGTGGCTTTGTGGGCGTGGCAGGGGAAGGATACTGCAAAATCCCCATTCCGTCCCCCACCCCACTAACCTGCTTTCCAGCTCCGTTCTCCTGTTCAGGGCAACAAAAGAAGATCAGCTGGGAGGCAGCGGGGGCGGGGCCAGCCTATTTGCCGGTTCTCCAAACTACTCACACTTTCCGCTACCGATTCTCCAGAACCTGTCAGAGCTGGCTGAATACCACCTCTGATCCAGACGCACTAAAAGATGGGGTGGGACTGAGATGGACTCTGGAGTTCAAACTCATGAATTGTGTACATGGACACATAGCAAGTTATGATTTCTTGTATGGACCAAACAATGATATCAATCAGTCAGAATAGAGCTGGAAGGGACCTTGGAGGTCTTGTAATCAGCCCCTGGACCCTACACCATTTCAGACAAGTGACTGTCCAGTCTCTTCTTAAAACCCTCCAGTGATGGAGTACCCACTACTTCTGGAGGCAAGTTGTTCCACTGGTTAATTGTCCTCACTATTAGGAGGTTTCTCATTAGTTCCCAGTTGCTTCTCTACTTGATTAGTTTCCACCCATTGTTTCTTGTCCTGCCATCCGGTGCTTTGGTAAATAAATTAACCTCCTCCTATTTGTGGCAACCTCTGAAATACTATTGTAGCTGAAAAGATAGTGACATGTTTAGCTTAAGAGAACGAAGGTCTAGGGGAGACATGATAGCAGTGTTCCAATATCTCAGGTGTTGCCACAAAGAAGAGGGAGTCAAACTATTCTCCAAGGCACCTGAAGGTAGAACAAGAAGCAATGGGCGGAAACTAATCAAGGACAAAAGCAACTTAGAACTGGGGATAAATTTCCTGACAGTTAGAACAATTAATCAGTGGAACAGCTTGCCTCCAGAAGTTGTGAATGCCCCAACACTGGAAGTCTTTAAGAAGATGTTGGATAGCCATTTGTCTGAAACGGTATAGGGTTTCCTGCCTAGGCAGGGGGTTGGACTAGAAGACCTCCAAGGTCCCTTCCAACTCTACTATTGTATTGTATTGTATTGTATTGTATTGTATTGTATTGCATTGTATCCAATGTTTGATATAATGACACTGCACCCATGAGAGACGTAACCTGTGCAACTTCCTTTGGTAGGAGAAAATAACTATTGGAGGAACTAAACCAGTTTGGTGTTAAGGTGGTGGCCTAGAAACTAGGAAACTATGACTTCAACTCCTGCCTCAGTCATGAAATCCAGCTGGGTGATACTGAGCCAATCATCAGGAGATGGTGAATTCTAGTCCCTTCTTAGGCATGAAAGCCGACTAGCGACTTTAGGCCAGCCACTATGAGATGGTGAGTTCTGTCCCACCTAGGTGACTTTGGACCAATCACCAGGAGACCCCACCTTACAGGGTTGTCCTGGTGGTGAAAATAGAAGGAAGAAAAAGTAGTAGATACAGTATGTTCCCCACCTTTAGTTACTTTTATAGTAATAAAATTACTTTTAAAGTAATCCTGCTGGGGTGGGGGGTGGGGTTGGACTAGATGACCTACAAGGTCCCTTCCAACTCTGTTCTAACTCAACGGATAAAACTCAAGAAAGAATGAAAGGAAGGAAAGAAGGAAGAAAGGAAGAAAGAAAGAAAGAAAGAAAGAAAGAAAGAAAGAAAGAAAGAAAGGAGGGAGGGAGGGAGGGAAAGAAGGAAAGAAAGAAAGACAGGAGGGAGGGAGGGAAAGAAAGAAAGAAAGAAAGAAAGAAGGGAGGGAGGGAGGGAGGGAAAGAAAGAAAGAAAGAAAGACGGGAGGGAGGGAAAGAAGGAAAAAAAGAAAGAAAGAAGGGAGGGAGGGAGGGAAAGAAAGAAAGAAGGGAGGGAGGGAGGGAAAGAAAGAAAGAAAGACGGGAGGGAGGGAAAGAAGGAAAAAAAGAAAGAAGGGAGGGAGGGAGGGAAAGAAAGAAAGAAAGACGGGAGGGAGGGAAAGAAGGAAAAAAAGAAAGAAAGAAGGGAGGGAGGGAGGGAAAGAAAGAAAGAAAGAAAGGAGGGAGGGATGGAGGGAAAGAAAGAAAGAAAGAAAGAAAGACGGGAGGGAGGGAGGGAAAGAAGGAAAAAAAGAAAGAAAGAAAGACGGGAGGGAGGGAGGGAAAGAAGGAAAAAAAGAAAGAAAGAAAGACGGGAGGGAGGGAAAGAAAGAAAGAAAGAAGGGAGGGAGGGAGGGAAAGAAAGAAAGAAAGAAAGAAGGGAGGGAGGGAAAGAAAGAAAGAAAGGAGGGAGGGAGAGAAAGAAAGAAAGACAGGAGGGAGGGAGGGAAAGAAAGAAGGAAAGAAAGAAAGAAAGGAGGGAGGGAGGGAGGGAAAGAAAGAAAGAGAAGGAAGGAAGGAAGGAAGGAAGGAAGGAAGGAAGGAAGGGGACTTAGAAACATCTCTGGGTCTCTAACACATCCTGGTTCCGTCACCTTTGTTGGTTAAATATGATTACTATGAGATCTATGCTCTCTTCAGTTTGGTGCCGTTGCAAAAGTGTCGAAGAGAACTAGGAGATCAGCCTCCTCAACAAAAACTCAGCGGAGTGAGTCATCTCTCCCTCAGACCCACCAACTCCACAAAATTGTTGTCAAGGAGACAAATTGGAGGACAGAATGCCATGCCTGCCATTTAAGCTCTGGAGGAAAGGCAGAATATGCACATCTAACAAACCCACCTTATGAACATCAGGCCAGATCTCACCGGAATAAGGTTCCTTCCACCGATTATCCTTCCTCTCTGGCAAGGAAGGGAAGAGTTACATCGCCAGCCTGCCTTCACAAGTGACCAAGTGTGAAGTTTACTATATAAGAAAACTTCTTTCATTTAAAAAAAAACCCCTCTAAAATTTGTCCTCTTCTTCACCTCTGTGGAACCAACGTTAAGCAAACTGAAATATGCTTTTTTTCCAAAAGGAAACTGGGCATCTATGGAGACTCTCAGCCATCCAGGTCATGGTTGTCCCAAAGGTGCTTTTGTGAGGCAATCTGCACTGTGATTGGCTGCCGTGGGTGTGGAGGGGGAGTATCCTTTTTTCCCGCCTTTTTCTTCTGTGGGCTGTTTGTGGTATTTGATTTACCTCATGATGTTACTGATGTGCCCTGTTTGCTCTGAGATTTATATATTTTTATACATTTATAAACACACACACACACACACAGTTTAAATATTCTCCTGCCTCAATTTTTATTAAGATAATTAAATTTAGTAGTTGCAGCAGTGAGGTTGTAAAATATATATATACAACCTATTTTACAACCTATGCATATGCATGTATGTATATGTATTTGTGTTACAACCCCTGATATGCCCAAATATGGGAGGGAGCTCACTACTCCCCCTTTCTGTCCTTCAGCTCACTACAGAAGACCATCCAGGCAGAAAACCATATTTTTATTTTTAATGTTGTCTTTGCTATGTTTGTGTTGTATTTGTGCTGATAAATAAATAAAGGGAGACTAGTATAGATCTATTTCAAGCTATTTAGCTCTCATCAGCTAGTTCAAATCCCAGTAAGGGTATGGCTAGCTAATGAGAGCTAAACAGCTTGAAATAGATCTATACTAGTCTCCCTTTATTTATTTATCAGCACAAATACAACATATATATTGTTTTTATATATAATTTTATATATACCCGGGGGTGCGAGAAGGGCGATGAGGGTCAGAACGCGCGATCGCTCTTAAACAGCCAACCCGTGTCCTCCGAACATCATTTGGCCCTCGGCCCCCACCATATCTGCCTCTCCCACAAACAGTAGAGATGGTGAACCCCCCAATGGAATGGCTTAGAGTCTCCCCCGGAATCCCAACCCTTCCCAGCCCTCCCAACCCGCACCCGTTAGTTAGCTCTGGCCTGTGCCCTGGCAGACTCCCCCCAAGCCTGTCTGAGCCATCCGAATCAACCCCCTCTCCCACCCTTTAAAATTTGGTTTAAAAGCCCCTGTAAAAAACCCCTAAGAAATCTCTTCTTCGCATGCCATTTGCCTATCTAGTTTGTTATATACAGAGCTGTGAAATAGATTTATTTATATAAAACTACAAATACATGTCACCATCTGTGACTTCCACTGGTGGGTTGTAGGCGGTACGCCCCGATACAGGGGTACTGGTGCCTGCCCAGAGCACCGGGTACTGTTCCGGTACAGTGCTCCGGAGGGCCCACCCGAGCTCCTTACCTGTATTTGAGCTCTTCGGTGCTTCCCCACATATGCATGGAGCACACGACACCTGCACAACACTCCCCCGAGCAGCTGGAGCGTCGTGGAGGCGTCGCAAGAGGTAAGGATGCATGCGCGTGCTTCCGTGTGTGCATGCGCACTGTGTGCATTCATGTGGTGGATGCCATATCAGTTGCAACGGGATCCGGAACCCACCACTGGTGACTTCCTTTGTACACCTGCTGCACAATTCCCTGACAATTCTTCTGATTTTAAACAGGTTCAGTTCCTGATCAGTAGTGCTGGAAAATGGGGAAAATCTTACACCAGCCCAATGAATGGTGTGGGAAAATGAGACCATATCTCAGTCTTATGGCCTCTTAAGAATCGCTTTGAGAAGCTTCTTGGATGACAAAGCAAAACACCTTCAAAGAAAAACCAGAAAGCCCAGTTGCCACTTGAAAAAACACCTTTGGGACCGTGACAAAGATGGTTAGAGGACTGGAGGCTAAAACATATGAAGAACGGTTGCAAGAATTGGGCATGTCTAATTTAATGAAAAGAAGGACTAGGGGTGACATGATAGCAATCTTCCAAGATTTGAGGGGCTGCCACAAAGAAGAGGGAGTCAAGCATTTCTCCAAAGCACCTAAAGGCAGGACATGAAGCAACGGCTGGAAAACTAATCAAGGAGAGAAGCAATCTAGAACTAAGTAGAAATTTCCTGACAGTGAGAACATTCCATCAGTGGTACAACTTGCCTCCAGAAGTTGTGGGCGCTCCATCACCGGAGATTTTAAAGAGATTGGGCAACCATTTATCTGAAGTGATGTAGTGTCTCCTACCTGAGCAGGGGGTTGGACTAGAAGACCTTCAAGGTCCCTTCCAACTCTGTTATTCAAATGTTTATAGGATATAGATCAAAGCAGCTCCTCAATTTTCTTGCAAAAATGTTTTACTAGAAAAGCAAACAGTCGCCACCCCCCAGATGGTGACCACAGTTCAGAAATGCCAGAGCTCTTGATGCATGGGTTAATAAGTCCACCGGGTTTTGTTAGATGCCTACACCGGGGGCGAGGTTTCATTTGAAGCCAGCTGTTATTTCTGCCTCTTCGTTTCTCCGATGGGTTGAATCTTGCATAATGACATCGTGTTTCTGCTAGTGTGGGTGGCTGCCAGAAGAGGCCCACCTACCTCGTTTCCAGCTTCACTGGTGTGGAGCACATCTCATCAAACCTAGTTGTACATCAACAATCAGATGGCTTCCTATTCTTTTCCAGCCTTTTTCTCTTCCCGTCCTTTTTACCTTGAAGGAATCATGAAGACGCCCAATGACAAGTAAGGTTCTACATTCAGACAAGAAAAACGAAACGTACAGGTACAGAATATATGGTACCTTGCTCAAGAGTAGTAACTGTGAGAGGGATCTTGGAGTCCTAGTGGACGACCATTTAAAAAACAGGCAGCCGTGTGCAGCAGCTGCCAAAAAAGCCAACACAGTTCTAGGCTGCATAAACAGAGGGATAGAATCAAGATCACGTGAAGTGTTAATACCACTTTATAAGGCCTTGGTAAGCCACACTTGGAATACGGCATCCAGTTTTAGTCCCCATATTGTAAAACAGATATTGAGACTCTGGAACGAGTGCAGAGAAGAGCAGCAAAGATGATTAAAGCATTGGAAGCTAAAACATATGAAGAACGGTTGCAGGAACTGGGTATGTTTAGTTTAATGAAAAGAAGGACTAGGGGAGACATGATAGCAGTCTTCCAATATCTCAGGGACTGCCCCAAAGAAGAGGGAGTCAAGCTATTCTCCAAAGCACCTGAGGGTAGAACAAGAAGCAATGGGTGGAAACTAATCAAGGAGAGAAGCAACTTAGAACTAAGGAGAAATTTCCTGACAGTTAAAACAATCAGTGGAACAACTTGCCTCCAGAAGTTGTGAATGCTCCAACAGTGGAAGTTTTATAGAAGATGTTGGATAACCATTTCTCTGAAAACATAGGGTCTCCTGCTTGAGCAGGAAGTTGGACTAGAAGACCTCTGAGGTTTCTTCCAACTCTGTTATTCTCTGTTCTAGCTTCAGTCTCAGGAGAGCCACTTTGGCCTTGAGGAACTTCTCAAGTTAATCTCATGACTCGTTTCTTATTAAGATCCCCTGCTTTGTAATCACCTGCCTTTTCTAATTGCACTTGATCTTAATTCTGCTACAGGGGCTTCATTCATAGTGACTAAGTGGGTCAAAAGGGGATCCAAGTGTCTTTTGAATGCTAGTGTGACGGAGAAATTTTAGGCTAAATCAGTGTTTCTGAAGCTTGGCAGCTTTAAGATGCGTGGATTTCCACTCCCAGAATTCCAGCTCTGCTGGCTGGGGAATTCTGGGAGTTGAAGTCCACAAGTCTTAAATCCCCCAAGTTTGGAGACCCTTGAATTAAGCCCAGAAAGTGGCTTATTTTGACTGTTGTGGAATGCTTTCTTTCTATGCAGTTTGGTCTGTTGAAGTGCTGATCTACAAACCAGGAGACTGTGAGTTCTAGTCCTGCCTAAAGCATGAAAGCCTCCTGGGAAACTTTGGCCAAGTCCCTCTCTCTCAGCCCAACCCATTTCACAGGCTTGTTGTGGGGAAAATAGAAGGAGGAAGGGGTGTTAGGTTTGTTCACTGCCTTGAATTATCTGTAAAAATAATAAGAGCAGGATTTTAAAAATGAAAAAAAAATGGAAAGAATAACTGTCAGCTTTTAAAATTCTATTATAAACTCTATGAAACAAAGTAGATTTCAGTATTTCCTGCAGACTCTGTTTCCTGACCTGTCCTACATGGATAGGATAGGATAACAGAGATGGAAGGGACCTTGGAGGTCTTCTAGTCCAACCCTCTGTTCAGGCAGAAAACCAATGATGTAGTAAAAGTTACAACAGGTGTTGACATCCCTCAACCCCACTGGGTAGACCAGACTAACTGTGGGGTCTTTGATGCTCTCTGAACTTGGCAGTTTCCATGCAGACATTTCAATACCCAACTAGATAACATTATCAGTGCAAACCTCACTCCCTTCTAGCACTGATGATATTACCTAGTTGGGTAATGAAATGTCTGCAAGGGAATCACCAAGCTCAGAGAGCACCCACGATCTCACAGTTCAACCCTGAGCTACAATATTCTCTTCTATCGAAACCAAACTTAAAAATCAACGCCAAGGGAAAATTAAAACTACGTTTACAGCTTGCTAACAATAAAATAATCTTACAGGTCGGATAATGTTGCACCTCTTCCTCCTATTTATACTCCAGTGATTAAGGAGGTGTCTATCTGATCCACTTCTAAATGTTATCTAGCTGTTGTAGACTTTTAAAAAAAGTTTTAGCCCTCATTGCCTTCGTAAATGGTGCTTGCATGGGATCATCAAGGTAATTTTGTTTACTTTCTGCTTCGCCTAACCAACTTTACTGTGGAATTAGAACTGGCTAACGGTGGTAAACCACTGGAAAATCACATAGCTTTGAACTAAATTGGAAGAAATACCATCACAATACTCCCTGGGAGAATAGAATGGGAAATCCCTTTTCAACCTTTGCAAGAAAAAACGTTGAGTTGAGGGTGGCATTATTTAATAAAGAAAGAAGCTTTTTAGACATTTTAGCAGCAGCTGTCAGGATGCCTAAAACATCCACTTTCTGATTGACTCTATTATCTATAATTATATATAGTTGGCACACACTGATGAAGTCAATTGTCTGAGGCAGCCAAGATCTATTAACATTACTGTATATGTTGATGACTAACTTCTACTCAAAGTAATTAAGATCTGTTTGCAGCATTGCCTCTTTTCTGCAGTGGGTTTCAAAGAATTACTTGTATTACAGGTAAAATAAGGTATACTTCTGAGAATAGGAAACACCCCAGAAGACCAGTTCAGGATCCAAAAAGATCTTGACAGCTTTGAACAAGGGGCTCTATCCAACAAAATGAAGTTTAATGTGGAAGGAAAAAAAAGGTTTTACATTTAGGTAGGAAAAACCAAAGGTACAAGTACAGATTAGGCAAAATTGGCTCAAAAACAGTAACTGTGAGAGGGACCTTGGAGTCCTTGTGAATGATCACCTAAATATGAGCCAGCCGTGTGTGGCAGCAGCCAAAAATGCCAACACAATCATTGGTTATATAAACAGAGGCACAGAATCAAAACCATGCTTTACAAACATTTAGGTTCTGCAACCCAACAAGACAGACCCAGACTTCAGAGGAGAATCAGAACTGCAGAAAAAACAATTGCTGCCAACCTGCCTCCCATTGAGGACCTGGACCCTGCACGAGTCAAAAAGAGGGCAGTGAAAATATCTACAGACCCCTCGCATCCTGGACATAAATTGTTTCAACTCCTACCCTCAAAACGATGCTATAGGGCACTGCACACCAAGACAACTAGACACAAGAACAGTTCCCCCTCACAATGCCATCACTCTGCTAAACAAATAATTTCCTCACCTCTGTCAAACTATTCACTAAATCTGCATTACTATTACTATTAGTCTTCTCATCGTTCCTATCACCCATCTCCTCCCACTTATGACTGCAGGACTTTGTTGCTTGTATCCTTATCATTTATATTGATATTGATTGTTTCCTGAGTGCTTATTTGTACCCTATGACTATCATTAAATGTTGTACCTTAAGCTTCTTGATGAATGTATCTTGCCTTTTTATGTACACTGGGAGCATATGCACCAAAGACAAATTCCTTGTGTGTCCAATCACACTTGGCCAATAAAGAATTCTCTCTCTCTCTCTCTCTCCCTCCCTCCCTCCCTCTCTCCCTCCTGGAAGACAGCATCCAGTTTTTGTCCACCATGTTACAAAAAGGATGTTGAAACTTTGGAAAAAGTGCAGAGAAGAGCAACTAGGATGATTAAAGGCCTGGAAACTAAAACATATAAAGAACAGTTGCAAGAACTGAGTATGGCTAGTCTAGATAAAAGAAGGATTTGGGTTGACATGATAGCAGTCTTCCAATATTTGAGGAGCTGCCACAAAGAAGAGGGGGTCAACCTATTTTCTAAAGCGCCTGAAGTCAGGATAAGAAAAAAAAATGGATGGAAACTAATCAAGGAGAGAAGCAACCTGGAATTAAGGAGGAATTCCCCAACAGTGAGAACAATCAACCAGTGAAATAGCTTACTTTCAGAAGTTGTGGGTGCTATATCACTGGAGGTTTTAAAGAAGAAACTGAATAGCCATTCATCTGAAATGGTATAGGGTCTCCTGCTTGAGCAGAGGGTTGGACTAGAAGATCTCTAAGGTCCTTCCAGGTTTATTCTGATTAATTGATTGAATATTTTCAGTCAATCGGGTTTGCCATGGCTGTAAATATATCTTACCCCTCTGCTGATTTAAACTCTTATACTAACCAGACCCTGTGGATAAAGACTTTGATCATTGGGTAATTAGACAATATTTCACTATATGTTATTTTGTTTTTGCAAACACGAATACAGTAATGCCACAAGTTATTGGCATGTCAGCTAAACCCAAATGGTCAACGGCTAAATTAATTCCTGTTCATTCCTCTGCCGAGCCAAGAAAGATGGCAGAGGAGGATTTTTCTGTTAATTTGTTAAAAGAAAATCTGGCTCATAGACAAGTCTTGAAGCCAATTCCACAAGTTCTGGCTGAGCTTAAGAGTGATTGGCTCATATAAGCCAATATTTTGGATAAATGAATTAACTGCAGAGGAAAAAATATATGTAAGGTTGGTATTGAAACTCCCCCAAATCAACCAAACCTGATTGCATTTATAGAGGTTTTTTTTTTTAAAAAAACAAAACCCTCCTTGCTTTGTTAATGGATTTTTCAGGTGAAACTGAGCATGTGTTTAAAGTCCCTCTAACACAGAGCTGTCAAATTCCTGGCCAGCAGGCAAGATGGCCACATCCGCCCCCGGATTAGCGAAGAGGGGGAAAGTCCTGATACATCATGTGACGCCACCGTGACGATGTGAGTTTGACACCCCTGCTCTAAGAAGATGGAACACTGCAGTTGGTTCCAATTATTGTATAGCTCCTTTCCATTCATTCATTCATTTGTTCATTCATTCGTTCATTCATTCATTCATATACTGCCTCTATCATTTTTACACATAACTCAAGGCAGTGAATACATGCAATACTTCTTCCTCTTATTTCCCCCCAACAACTTGTGAATTGGGTTGAGCTAAAGAGAGAATGACTGACCCCAAGTCACCCAGCTGGTGTTCATACCTAAGGCAAGACTAAAACTCACAGTCTCCTACTGATTAGCTCAAGATCATCCAGCTGGCTTTCATGCCCAAGGTAGGACTAGAACTCACTGTCTCCTGGTGATTGGCCCAAAGTCACCAAGCTGGCTTTCATGCCTAAGGCGGGACTAGAACTCACTGTCTCCTGATGGTTGGCCCAAAGTCATCCAGTAGGCTTTCACGCCTAAGGTGGGACTAGAACTCAGCTGGCTTTCATGCCCAAGGCGGGACTAGAACTCACTGTCTCCTGGTGATTGGCCCAAAGTCACCTAGCTGGCTTTCATGCCTAAGGTGGGACTAGAATTCACCATCTCTTGGCTTCTAGTCTGGTGCCTTAACCACTAGATCAAACTACTCTTTTACCACAAGTTACAAGATTGTATGTATATTTCACCAGGAAGGAGTAAAATCTCCAACAAAGTTGAGACCCAGGAGAACCACGGTATCAATCTATCCTGATTTTGCCAAGGAAGTCTCAGAACAAAGAAGACAATTCACCAAAGCTGGAATCTTGCCAGCATCAACAACAATGTTTTGTGCATTTTCCAATTCTTCTTTCCGTTCTGCATTAATCCTAAAAATAAGATTCATAAATTTGATTAACCCCGGGAATGCGGAGGCCGTTATCTTATAGCTGAAACCAGCTGATGGATCAATTTGATTCTGTTTCATTTCAGAGCAATTGTTAAGGGAGAAGGTTGACTAACTCATGTCCTTTCTGATTGGAAAAATGAAAATATGGCCTCATTTATTCAGCGGATTGATGATTGGATGACGCTTGCTACTTATGAGCAGACTGGATATAGATATAAACATTGCATGAATAAATGTAATGAAATATGGGACTCGTTTGTACATAATGCACCAGGATAAAAACATGTTTTATTTATGTCATAAATGTTTGAAATTTATATGCGGTCCATCTCAATCTGCAAAGCACTTCTTATAGCTATATGTGTATTACAAGTAAATATACTGTATATTTGTGTAATGTTTAGATAATCTTCTATATATATAAAATGCAAGTACCACTCTCTCATCACAAAATCTCCAGAACCGTAAAGCCTACACTCTTGAAATTTGGCACGTATGTTCCTCTTGGCTTCTAGGTGCTCGCTAAGAAAGGATTTTTTCTAAATGACCACCAGATCATTAGCATTTCCTACACAGTAATTAACACACTCTGATGCTAAGGAGTTCTACTCCCCCTCCTCACTTGAAAAGAACTCTGTTCCAACTGCCAGTTGCCTCACATTCCGTTACTTCAGTTCAAACTGACAAACGTTCCACTCCTTCACTCAGGAGCAGTCTGGGACTCCTTACAGTACTAAACGTCGGTACCTCACCAAAATGTTTACGCCTTCCACCTATGGAACTGCTTCGGACTCAAGGCGGCAGAAGTAATATTCTCTTTTGTGTTCCAATCGCCGACAACTACTGAGGCAACAAATTGTAAACCAAATTCCTCCTGTGTAGCCTGATCACATAGTTTCGTTGTGAAGCACGGGTATCCAACTAGTTATATATAGAATTGTAACGCTTTACTGCAGCAACAATCATACTTTATTTTTTTTCTGTTGTACTTTTCACTCATTCCAAAGCATTTGATATGTACTTTTAATATAAATTTCAGTATAATGTTTCTTTTGCCTTTTTTCCTTTTCTGTCCTGAAAGGCAATTAAAAATTATTTTAAAAAGCCAGCCAACCAGATAAACCATTCATTGTAGTTAAACTAAGATGAGTGACCTCAGTTTCACAAAAGTCACTACTTTAAGGTTTTGTATAGATAATTTTCTCTCTTTAGTCTCTTCGGGAAGAAAAGAATTAGACTGATTTAGGACTCAACTTCATCTTAGTTTATATGGGTTTTATTGAATTTACAGATTTCAATCCTGTCAGAGAACAGGAATGCAAGAAGGCACTAAAATCCAATCTTTTCAAAATATTTTGGAATACTGTTTGCAAACCGGTGCAGATACAAGGCACAGAAAATTTTCAGTTCGCGAAACCTCTTGTTCACTTATGAACCTGGAATACAAAGTGAATTGAAACTGACAAAAATATATATATATCTGCTTTTATATTATGCTGGTTAATTGTGAAAAGGTTAGCCGCCGAGACATATAGAAAAATAATGTCTGTGGAGATTCTCCGTCATCCTGGTCATGGTTGTCCCAAAAGTGCTTTTTACAAAAGGCAATTGGACTTTGTTTCTCCTTGAAAGACATTTCACTTCTCATACAAAGGGCTTCTTCAGTTCTGACAGAATAGTGAAGGACGGAAGGATATTCCTTGCAATCATCTGGTTATTAAAGGCGACTCTCAGAGGGAACAGCTGATTTTAGCAGTGCTCCATCACTGGAGGCTTTCAAAAAGAGACTGAATAGGGTCTCCTGCTCAAGCAGGGGATTGGACTAGAAGACCTCCGAGATCCTTTCCAACTATATTATTTTATGTTATATGCCCATGAGGGCGAACCTATGGCACATGTGCCACAGGTGGCACTCGGAGCCACATCTGCCATATCGAATCGTCAGCTCCAGCGCGCATGTGACCACCAGCCAGCTGATTTTTTGGACCTTCCGGAGGGCCGGGGGAGGCTGTTTTAACCTTCCCCAGGTTTCAGGAAAGACTCCGCAGCCTGGGGAGGGCAAAAAACGGGACAAACGATCCAACTGGAAGCTTTCAAATAATCCATTTCCGGCTTCCAGAGGGCCTTGGGGGGGGGGCACGGGAGGCCGTTTTCGCCCTCCCCAGGCTCCAAAAAAGCCTCTCAATGGGCCAACCGGAAGTTTAGAAACAATCTGTTTCTGGCTTCCAGGGAGCCGGGGAAGGCCGTTTTCCCCTCCCTAGGCTTAAGGAAAGTCTCCGGAGCCTGGGGAGGTTGAAAAATGGGCCTACCGGGCCCACCAGAAGTTGGGAAACAGGCCGTTTCCAGCCTCCAAAGGGCCTTTGCGGAAGCGGGAGAGGCCGTTATCACCCTCACCAGGCTCCAAAAAGGCCATGCGCAAGGCAGCATGGGGGGGGGGGTGTCACATGCGCAGGCGGCGCAGGGGGCACAGGGGGCATTAAATTATGGATCTGGGCACAGGCGTGTGCACGCTTTGGGCACCTGAGGGGGAAAAAAAATTCGCCATCACTGTTCTACGCTGCTATCTGCAACGTGGCCGATAATTTCTCCATAAAATAATTAATTGGGAGAAAAGGCTGTCTTTCTCCAAAAGATGTCTTTGATGTTCCTCAAAGATCTTATTGAAAGATCTCCAGCCTCTTTGTGCTGCTGGGGTTTGCAGTAAATCATCTTTTTTTTCACTTCTCCGTATTCCATCTGCTAACTCTGCCAATCTGTTACCCTGCTCTGCTTAAAATAGCAGAGGCCAACTAGCTGCATCGCTCAGTTGGCACGCCAACCACATTTTGACCAACGCTTACCTTCATAAGATCAGCTCTAATGACTCTGACCCAGTTATGAGGCACATTTAAAGACTCTCATCCTAGAGCAGGGAAGTGTTTTCCAAAGGCATCTTCTCCCCTTTTCCTGAAAAGTTGCCGCCAAACCGCAAATACATTCTTGTGATTCTCCATAGGTTTAATTGTGCTATTTCCGTGTCATTTTATAGCTCTGTTCGTAACCCAGTAGTACAGTAATGGAAGGGAGCACAATTGCTTGCTTGTAAATCCTTCCATCATTGCAACTCCTGAGTAGGGTTTAGGAAAATATTTCTGCTAGAGTAGGGGGGAATCATAGAATTCTAGCATGGAGTGATTGAGAAGAAGCATGGAGATCATTTAGTCCAAATCCTTGCCCAATTTTGGCTGCCATCTTGACTTTTTTACCGCCTTGAGGATACCCAGGGTTTACTCCTATAGTAAGATGATACTTTGGGGCTCTGATGTAAACCTTACTAGCGAAATCAGAAGGCGGGTTTATCGGTGGTACAGCTTAGGGGCTTCATTGTATTGGTGTTATTTTTATTGTCCTTATAAATGCAGTGTATGGGTTCTATTTATTTTTGGTTACTTTAAGGGCTGTTATTTTTAACTTCTTAATTTTTATTGCAGTTGGACAGCCGCCCAGTGAGAGACATGTTGTAAACAAGATCGTTGTTTTGTTTGTTGTTGTTTTGTTGGAGCTCAGTAAGGGGCAGCCTTCCTACAAACAGTCAAACGGAGTTCAAGTTGTTGGTAGTTATTCATACAATTAAGCAATTGAGGGGTTTTTTCTTGCTCCAAGTAGCTGCTGATGCATCCTTCTTCCCCCCCCTCCTCTTATTCTTATTCTTCTTTTCTCCTCCTCTTCTTTTCTCCTCCACCTCCTACTCCTCTTCTTCATCTCCCCTTTCCTCCCCTTCCCCCTCATTCTTCTTCTCCTTCTCCTTTTTCTCCTTCTTCTCCCCTCCCCTTCCTCACCCTCCTCCCTTCTCTTCTTCTTCTTCTTCTTCTTCTTCTTCTTCTTCTTCTTCTTCTTCTTCTTCTTCTTCTTCTTCTTCTTCTTCTTCTTCTTCTTCTTTTCTCCTCCTCCTCCTCTTCTTCTTCTCCCCTCCCCCTCTTCTTCTTTTTCTTTTCTCCTCCTCCTCCTTCTTCTCCCCTCCCCTTCCTCCTCCTCCTCCCTCCTCTTATTTTTCTTCTTCTTCTCCTCCTCCTTTTTCTCCTCCTCATTCTTCTCCCCTCCCCTTCCTCCTCCTCCTCCCTCCTCTTCTTTTTCTTCTTCTTCTCCTTCTTTTTCTCCTTCTCCTTCTTCTCCACTCCCCTTCTTCCTCCTCCCTTCTTTTCTTCTCCTTCTTCTCCTTCTCCTTCCTCCCCTCCTCCCTTCTCCTCTTTTTCTTCTTTTCTCCTCCTCCTCCTCCTCTTCTTTTTCTCCCCTCCCTCCCTTTCCTCCTCCCTCTTCTTCTTTTTCTTTTCTCCTCCTCCTTCTCCTCCTCCTCCTCCTCCTCCTCCTCCTCCTTCTTTTTCTTCTTCTTCTTTTTCTTCTTCTTCTTCTTCTTCTTCTTCTTCTTCTTCTTCTTCTTCTTCTTCTTCTTCTTCTTCTTCTTCTTCATCTTCTCTTCTCCTCCTCCCCCTCCTCAAAATATATCAGCCTCCTCTCCTGAAAAGGCCACTCACCCATCATCCACCAACCCAATAAAACTTGTGTAAGAAGGTCAAATCCCCCTGGCAAAATGGAAAACAGATTATTTCCAAAATGCTTTCGGTTCTAAAACCTGGCCTGCATATCAGAGAGTTCGTTTTCAGATCAGCCCTTCGATTTGACCGTGCCACTGAATCAAATGTACATCTTAAAGTGACATGAAAAACGGGCCCCTTTATATATAAACAGATTGCAGAGATTAGAAAAAGCGGCGTCTAAAAAAACGTGCGTGAAATTTCTTGCATTTGCCTTCTAGTTCCTGGACGGGAACAGATATCTGATTGAATGGATTAAGACTCAGTGCAGGACGATTGAAGGCTTCAATCCTTCCATTCCATTTCAACCCCCCATCATGCCACAAGAGATGGGAGATATTAACAATATATCATTTCATCTTTTTATGCTTGTTTTGAAAGTGGGAACCTGGACAGCGTGGGGTCTGGAAGTTTTACTAAGGGGGCATGCATTTTATTTCATTCGTTTAAGAACTCGTGGTTCACCAAGTTAGAGAAACTGTGTCTTCTTCACTTCTTCTTTTAAAAAAAGAAAAGAAAAAAGAATCCTATGCTATTTATACTCAGGATGTTTGGCCTCTGCCCAGTTTTAAGTTCAAAACATTATTCTATCTTGTCGCTGTTTTAGAGCAAAGCAGGAGCTGTGAGGCTCCTGCTTTGCTCTGCGTGGCTTATAACATTATGAGAGAGAGAGACAGAGACAGAGACACATACACAAAGAGACAGAGAGAGACAGAGACACACAGAGAGAGAGAGAGACACAGAGAGAAACACGCAGACACACAGAGAGACACACAGAGAGAGACACTCACAGAGAGACAGAGACACACAGAGAGAGAGAGACACTCACAGAGAGACAGAGACAGACAGAGAGAGACAGAGACACACACACAGAGAGAGACACACAGAGAGAGGGACACACACACACAGAGAGACAGAGTCACACACAGAGAGAGACACTCACAGAGAGACAGAGACACACACAGAGAGAGAGACACTCACAGAGAGACAGAGACAGACAGAGAGAGACAGAGACACACACACAGAGAGAGAGACACAGAGAGAGGGACACACACACACACAGAGACAGAGTCACACACAGAGAGAGACACTCACAGAGAGACAGAGACAAACAGAGAGAGACAGAGACACACAGAGAGACAGAGACACACAGAGAGAGACAGAGAGACACACAGAGAGAGACAGACACACAGAGAGAGAGACAGACACACACAGAGAGAGAGACAAACAGAGAGAGACAGAGACAGAGAGAGACAGAGACAGAGAGAGACAGAGACACACAGAGAGACAGAGACACACAGAGAGAGACAGACAGACACACACACACACACACACAGACACACAGAGAGAGACGGAGACAGAGACACACACACAGAGAGAAGAGAGACAGAGAAACAGATAGACCCAGAGACCCAGAGAGAGACAGAGAGACAGAGACACACAGAGAGACAGAGAGGGAGAGATAGAGAGAGAGAGAGGAGAGACCGAAAGACACAGAAAGACACAGAGAGACAGAGAGAGACAGACACACAGGCACACAGAGAGATAGAGAGAGAGACACACACACACACAAAGAGAGAGAGAGACACACAGAGAGAGACACACTCACAGAGAGACAGAGATACACAGAGAGACAGACACACACACACACACACACAGAGTGAGACAGAGACAGACAGACAGAGAGACACACACAGAGAGACAGGGAGACAGAGAGAGACACAGAGAGAGAAGAGAGAGAAGAGAGAGAGAAAGAGATGCATTAGCTGGAATTATATCAATTGCAAAAATAGGACACAGGCCTAAATTTAGGTATGGACAAGAGCCATTTTGCCAGATTACTCGGGGAATATTGTACCCCACTCCGCCTTTGCAATTATTTCCCTGAAGCACTGCCAAATTATTGACTATATTTGAGGAGAGGAATTAATTAATCAGCTTCTGAGTAGCGAACATTACTTTTGATGGGATATAATTAACTCCATAATAACATTTCCAGTTATTCTCTTCCATGTCCTGAAGAATATAAGAGGAATCTAGCCAGATCAGAGCAAAGGTTTAATACATATGTATTTTTCCTCAGTGGTCGAGTGGATATGAAACTTGAAAATAATAAATCTCTTCTTGACCATAACATATTTGTACCAGCGGATGTGAGGCTGGAAATAGATTGGAGGCTGCGATAGCATTGGAAAATTATATAGTGTAGAACGTCAGCACCAACCTACCCTTTGAGAGAATGAAATATTTGGGGGAATATTAAAAAGACAGGATAGAATATTTCCCCTAAGGGAGAAATGGAGGAAAAGGGAAGACAGAAACCAGCTCCAGTCTCCCTGCCACAAGGAGAAATTGAGGTGGGTAGCTTTTAGAAATGCAGGTTTGGTAATCCATTCAGAAAGACTGGGTCAGACAGAAACTCCAGATAAGCAACACAATTAGGCAAGACTAGATTAGTTCAGACAAGCACATAGGATTTGCATTTCCTCTTTTGCCTATAGAACCATCTATGACCCCTACATGACCCCATAGGAATCAAGAAAGGTATAAAACACCCACCCACCCTCAACTCCATTTTCTCAGCTGTCCCATAATTGCATGGTGTGTGTGTGTGTGTGTGTGTGTGTGTGTGTGTGTGTGTTGGTTCTGTTCACCAATAAACAGAATCTTGCTTTCCAATCAGCCTCCATTTTATTCCTGGCTTGGAACTGGGCCTGGATTTTTCTTCCTACAATTGGTGGTGTGACCACAATACAGCCCAAATTTTTGTTGCTAAGCGAGACACTTGTTAAGTGAGTTTTGTCGCATTTTACTACTTTTTTTAAACCTATCTCCCCTCCCTCCTCTACACCTACTTTAGAGATTTCTTTGATCTTTGTTTTGATTATTTCAGCGTGAACCAAGTTTGAGTGATTAAAATCTCAAAATTGAACTCTGCCTCTGATAACTTACTTTTAATCTTTATGTATTTTATTTATATTTCCCACCTTTATTATTTTTGGAGACAACACAAAGCCTTGGAACATAACTAATACTCTCTCTTCCTCTTACATCCCCACAACAACAACCTTGTCAGGTGGGTTGGGCTAAGAAAGAAGGATTAACCCAAAGTCATCTAGCTTTCGTGCCTAAGACAGGACTAGAACTCACTGTCTCCTAGTGAGTGGCCAAAATCATCCAACCAGCTTCCATGTCTAAGGCAGGACTACAATTCACTGTCTCCTAGTGATTAGCCAAAATCATCCAACCAGTTTCCATGTCTAAGGCGGGACTAGAATTCACCGTCTCCTGGTGATTAGTTCAAAATCATCCAGCCAGCTTTCTTGTCCAAGGCAGGACTAGAACTCACCATATCCTGGTGATTGGTCCAAAGTCACTCAGCTGTCTTTCATTCCTAAGTGGGACTAGAACTCACAGTCTCCTAATTTCTAGCCTGATACCTTAACCACTAGACCAAACTTCCTCCTGTGGACTTTGTGGGCATATCAGTGTATTTCTCTCGAAGACAATATGAAAATGTTTCTTCAACTTTCTGATATCATCTGCAGCCCTGGGATTTCCTCGTGGTCTCCCTTCCAAACAACTTTGCTTAGCTTTTTCAAGAAGAAGCCGTTTATAAAACCCTTCCCCCATTTTTTAAACTTGAAAAAGACACACAGGGGGGAGCCACTCGCTTTAATAAAGACTTTGCTGTCTCTTCAGCTATGAAATATTCCGACAAAGGAGATTTACGAAGTTTATTCAAGACTGTACCAAAATATGTACCTACATATTTTTCCCGTCCAATTGTCTTTGGCTAAGAAAGCCCCCCCCCCCCCCCCGCAGAGCGCCTCGCTTTCCTTTCTGTAGATATATGGTTTTGTTTGAGTGCAAACAATAAATTTAATTGCTGGCTGGCTTGTGCCAAACAGAACAAAAGACCAATGTGGATTTGCCCTTTTCGCTGATTAAATTAATCCCTCCTGTTATGAGAAGGTCTGAAATCTTCGTATCATTTATTGATGGGTTCGAGGTGCATTTTGCACGTACCTGGTGGAATGCAGGGGGGAAAAAAGAGATGAGTCACATTTTCCTTTCTTCAAAACAGGCTGACATATTTCTGTGAGCAAACCCTTAATTAATCTGAAAACCTAAAGCAACAAAGTTTACCAATAATGATCGAACTAGCGCGTTTTTTTTAAAGGAAAAACATTAGCTGGTGGGACTCCCTGAATCAACTCACAAGGTTGTGTGTTCTGACCTAGGCTTCCTGAGGCAGTAAAAATCATGCGCTTAGTCCCCAAAACCCCTCTTTCTATTTAAACGGCTGGGAATTATTTTCATTCACAGCCTGTAATGATTCACAAATAGTTTGCAAACAGTCCAACAGAAGTCTGCCACAGTCTTTCAAGGTAAGGCTGATAAGCACCCACCTTTATCTCCCTTGAAACGCTGCCAGAGACCTAATTGCCAATTAGCTTTGCAAGGCCAAAGGGAGCACAGATTCAAAACAGAGCTTCAGAGTTTAAACCGACCAAAACAGAAAAAAATTGCTTCCTGTAAAGGCTCACATCCATTTGCCAATCATCTCCAAGCCTTACTCCCAAGTCACCCCTTTTGTCTTAACTGTTCTTGCCTTCTGGCAGCTCTGCGCATGCTCGCACTGGGAACAGGTTTCCCCTGTTCCTCTGCCTCACTGATGTCAGACTCCGGAGGTCCAGAGGCTGCACATAACTCCCAGATGGTCCTAGCCCCCTCTCTGCCTGCGACCCAGAGCCCTCATCAGAGTTCTTCCCCAGACTCCAGGACTGGCCCATGTTCCTCCCCAACCTCCTCATTGTCCAACTCTGCTGCCAGGTCCGCAGGCCGCCAGCGAACCACAACATTGTGGAAACAAATGTATGCTTCTATCTCATTAGCAAAGACCTCCATCTAGATAAATTAAGGGGAAAAAAACATGCCAAAACAGAGGTGTCCATTGTCAGACCTGGAAGCCATCTTTTACATTGGGCCTGCCACAATTTCTACTGTGGGAAAATGGGAAGGGATTATATGAAGTATTGGTGATATATAGTCAAAATAACATTCTTTTCTCAGAGAGTCAAGGACATCTTGCCCTGCAGCTGCGATGGTGTGACTGGGAGGCATCTCCAGTTGGGACGGTGCCTGATTGGACTATGAGATGAACATGTGGGCGCTGGGCAGGGATTAGAACTTTCTTTTGGATGAGGAAAACCTGGAAACGTTCAGATTCAGGTTTTCCCGGATGTGCCAATATGACGTCTCTAATAAAATGAAACTTTGAGGAAACGCAAGCCTCGGAGTCTTCTTTCGTTGGGGGTGTTCCTTGGATCCCTGACACGCACTTCCTCTCCAACGGTGATTCATTGCATACATCGAGTAGCAGACTTCACTCGTTCGCATGAGGAAACAACCTGCTAAATTCACAACAAGGATCACGTCCACTTTGATGGCTTTCTACGCCCTGTTCATGGGGATGAGAAACCGAAAACGACTTTAGTGGACTTTGCAAAGTTTCCAAGGCGTGCTTCGCAAAGCAACAATATTCACACCCTGCTTCTTCAAGCAAAGGGGATGTTTGTGTTGGTCCGAGATTTCGTCCAGTTCTTTCTGAGGCCCAAATGACTGTGGAGATTCTCATTCACCCACGTCATAACTATTCATGTTGATCCTGTTTCCAGCATAAATTGGAAGTTATCTTTCTTCATTCTAGGTCCGTGATGGCTAACTGCCACAGGTAGCACGCGGAGCCATTTGTTAGGGCACGTGAGGCGTTGCCCTGTCAGCTCCAGCTGATTTTGGCCTTCTTTTAAGGCCGTTTTTCACCGTTTTTCAAGGAAACCTCCAGGGGGGCGAAAAACCTGTCCTATGGGCAAACCGGAAGTTCAGCAACGGACTTGCAGTTTGCTCGTAGGGCCGTTTTTCGCCCTCCGGAGCCTTCAGGAGGCTTCCCTAGGGCTCCAGAGGGGAAAAAAAAGGGCCCTACGAACAAACTGGAAGTCCGTTGCTGAACTTTCGGTTTGCCCATAGGGCTGGTTTTTCATCCTTGTAAGGCTTCAGAGAAGCTCCTGAAGCCTCAGGAAGGCCTCTGGAGGGGGCGGGGGGGGCAGGGGAGGCTGTTTTCGCCCTCTCCAGGCTCCTAGAAAGTCTCTAAAGCCTGTGGAGGGCAAAAAAAGTGTGCCAAAAGTGTGTGTGGGTGTCATGCGCATAGCATTATGGGTGTGGGCACGCCAGTACATGACCCCCCCCTGCACTCCCCCCGCTTTTGGCATGCAATCCAAAAAAGATTAGCCATCACTGTTCTAGGCCATTTTTCTGGAGTCCTTCACCTCATTACCTCATTAAAAATTATTTTACCAATGTAGAATAGAATAGAATAGAATAGAATAGAATAGAATAGAATAACAGAGTTGGAAGGGACCTTGGAGGTCTTCTAGTCCAACCCCCTGCTTAGGCAAAAAACTCTACTCCACTACAGACAAATGGTTATCCAACATCTTCTTTAAAACTTCCAGTGTTGGAGCATTCACAAGCTCATCAGAGGGTGATCAGTACTGTAAATTCTAATACTAATTTAGCAGAATATGTTTTGTTTTTTTTAAAAACATGCTAATCCCGGTACAGATTGTGTCAACGAGAGTGAAGATATCTGAATTAATATTCCTTTGAGATTAAAACCAATATCCTCTTTGAGCCAAGCTGGGCTCCTGGTGCCTTCACGGATAAATTCCATTTTCTTGGAAGGCAGGTTTTTTTCCTGCCCCTTCATCTGGGATGTTATTTTGACTTCCCTAATCTAGCCAAGAGTCCTCAGATGTCCTGGCAGCTTTCATACAAACACTGCTCAGGTTTGACCCTGCTCGGGCTTTTGAAGATCAGCCAAGAATGGCTAGGTGCTTTTATCTGCTGTGACATATCAAATCAAGCCGAGTCAAATCATATCATATCAATCTTTCTCATGGCCCTAGACCAGCGAAACCGATGCATATTTTTGAGAAATGGGGGGGGGGATTATTTCCAGTTTATAGTTGTAATGGGGGCTTATAGGGAGGCCAGATGCAAATTTTCAGGTACTTCTGCTAAAACATCTCTTCATTTTCTTATCACTTTTGTTTTATATGTGCTTAGTTTGTTTGTTTTCCAAGGAACGGCCAGGGGATTTGCTCCCGAATGCTTAATATTTTAAAATCCTACCAATACTTCTCCCCAATTTTGTTGTTGTTGTTCGGTGCTAAGTTGTGTCCGACTCAGGGGTGGGTTCTGGCTGCTGCTACTGCTGGTTCACTCAAGGATGCGCTCCACACGCATGCGCAGTACTTAAAAAATTGCTTCTACTCATCCACAGTAGCAAAAAAAAAACAAGTTGGCGGTAGGTGCCACCGAGAGAGCCGTTTTGGGGGCGTGGCAGGTGGAGTTACTACCTACTCGGCCGAACTGGTCCGAACAGGTAGGAACCCACCTCTGGTCCAACTCTTTGTGGACTAGAGCACAACGCACACCCCTTCCCACTCCTCCCATGTCTCTCAGTTGTGTTAAATTTGTATTTACTGACAAAGAAGTAAAGGGAGACTAGCATAGATCTATTTCAAGCTAGTTAGTGCTCATCAGCTAGCCCTACCCTTCTGGGATTCAAACCCGAGCAGCTTGCATATTAGGTAGATGTATTAACCTCTAAGCCACTGGTTCTCCTCGCTTTGTCAGCTGTACCAGGGGAAGGATTAAGTGTTTTTTCTATCAAGGCAACCTGGTCTACCCAAACATGGGAAGGAGCATACTGTTTCAGTAAATATAAATTTAAGGCAAAATAGTTTGTCACGAAAGTGACTGCCTGCGAAGAATCCTGGAATGGGGCTGAAAGGCAAAAAGGAAGCAGTATATTCTGTCCCATACTTGGGTACACCAGATTGGACATGAAATTGTCAGAGTTTGCAGTAGAAATCACATCCATAAAGCACACACAGATACCGTATTTTTTGGAGTATAAAACGCACATTTTTCCCTCAAAAAAAAATAAAGCTGAAAATCTGGTTGTGTCTTATACACTGAATACAGCATTTTTTGCCTCCCGAAACCCTGCCCCCTTCACCAAAATGGCTGTGCATAGCTTCTAGGAAGCTTTCAGAGAGTTATCTGGGGGCCGGGGAGGGCAGAAATGAGAGGAAAACGGCCCATTTTTTGCTCAATTTTATCCTCCCCCCCCCCAGCCCCAGAAGCATTCTACAAGCCTCCTAAAGGCTATTCATGCCCTTTTTATGAAAAAAAATGGGCCCGTTTTTGCAAAAAAACTGGCATTTTTGGGAGGTTTGCAGAGTGCAAAAACGTTTTTTTTTAAATTTGCCTCTTCAAAACCTTGGTGCGTCTTATACTCCGCTGCATCTTATACTCCGGAAAATACAGTAAGTGATTCAGCAGGATTCATTAACTTCTTTGTAAACATAATAACACAAGAATAAATGTACAATACCAACAGCAGATTCTCCCAACGTGGTAGAGAGGAGACGTTGTTTCAGTTCAGTGTTCAGAGCAGACTACTAGATTAGTTTCATTCCAGAGCTGAGCACAGAACTAAGCCACGCCCAGACCTTTTGTTTCAGTTTCTGTTTTCCAAACAAACGCCATTGGCTGACCTCTTACCATGCCTGTTCATTGGCTGACCTTGTTACCATGTCTCTGCCGGTTCATGAATATCCTGACAGAAATGAATGAATAAATCTTTCTTCAACTATATATGCTGTTTTCTTGATTGTAGTGAACAACGTAAGGCCTGCCTGTCTGAGATGTCATGGAATTGGTTTTTGGGGGGAGAGCAGTTTCAATATTTCAAATTAGAATTGCATCAGACAGAGAGAAGTCACGGTTTGTGGGATCGAGAACCGATGCTATCTTTCCTCAGCAGGCGTCTTTCTACCATCTTCACCCCGCATGGAGAAGGTTCGGTCTCTGTAGTCAGAACTGCTCAGTAATTGTGTCCGTCCCCCCCCCCCCCCGTATTGATATTTTCCTTTGGCTAGGCAGAACAAAAACTGTGCATGTCACTTGAGACCTAGCATGATGCTGACCTTCTACAAAGTACCCCATAAGTAGACAGAAAAGAGCTTTCTCAAATAGAGCCGTTGTCAACTCTGAAGTGAACCTGGCTGAAACCCTCTTGTGCTGCCTCGTAGCTGCCACAAAGCCCGAGAGAGGGAAGTGAGGGGGGAAGTAGACACAATACAATAGCAGAGTTGGAAAGGACCTTGGAGGTCTTCTAGTCCAACCCCCTGCCTAGGCAGGAAACCTTATACCGTTTCAGACAAATGGCTATCCAACATCTTCTTAAAGACTTCCAGTGTTGGGGCATTCACAACTTCTGGAGGCAACTTCTGTTCCACTGATTAATTGTTCTCACTGTCAGGAAGTATCTCCTCAGTTCTAAGTTGCTTCTCTCCTTGATTAGTTTCCACCCATTGCTTCTTGTCCTGCCCTCAGGTGCCTTGGAGAATAGTTTGACTCCCTCTTCTTTGTGGCAACCCCTGAGATATTGGAACACTGCTATCATGTCTCCCCTAGTCCTTCTTTTAATTAAACTAGACATACCCAGTTCCTGCAACCGTTCTTCATATGTTTTATTGGTCCCCTAATCATCTTTGTTGCTCTTCTCTGCACTCTTTCTAGAGTCTCCACATCCTTTTTATATTGTGGCAACCAAAACTGATTGCAGTATTCCAAGTGTGGCCTTACCAAGGTATTATAAAGTGGTATTAACATTTCACGTGATCTTGATTCTCTCCCTCTGTTGATGCAGACTAGGACTGTGTTGGCTTTTTTGGCAGCTGCTGCTCACTGCTGGCTCATATTTAAATGGTTGTCCACTAGGACTCCAAGATCCCTTTCACAATTACTACTGTTGAGCAAGGTACCACCTATACTGTACCTGTACATATTTTTTTGTTGCCTAAATGTAGAACCTTACGCTTTTTGCCATTGAATTTCATTTTATTAGATAGTGCCCAATGTTCAAGTTTGTCAAGATCCTTCTGTATCTTAAGCCTGTCTTCTGGAGTGTTGGCTATTCCTGCCAGCTTGGTGTCATCTGCAAATTTGATGAGCTCCCCATTTATTCCCCATTTATAGCACAGCTGCAGTCAAAATAAAATAGTTTTCCTGTGAGAACCAAGGTCATCCTGACAGGGGCCTGGGGGAGGAGGAGAGGAGCCCTCCAGCTGTATTCATTGGATAATGTGATGGGTGACACCTGGGAATGGTGGAGTTATACTCTTTTAATTAAGTAGCGGCCTCCCGGCTGCCAGGGGAGCTGGCAGCAGGCTCAGACAATGAGGAGGTTGGGGAGGAACTTGGGAGTCTGGGGAAGGCTCAGATGGATGTTCTGCATCTGACCCAGAGTTAGAGCTAGGGCCGTCCGACATTTCCCAGCCACAAGAGAGGCAGCTGCCTTTGGAGTCAGAGATGAGTGAGGAGGAGGAACAGTTGGGGCCCGTTCCAGATGCGCACATGCACAGAGCAGATAGGAGAGGTGAACTATGGAGGACAATGAGCCGGCTCGGGAAGCAAAACAAACGTGGACACTGACTGGCCCCTCCCTGGCTGGGGGAATAAATAGGAGGAAAGGGGAGTGATTTGGTTGTCGCAGGCAACTGTTCGCATTTTTGGAAAGTTTGCTCCTTGTGTATTTCGTGCGACAAAGACTGCCTTGCCAGAACTGAGGTTTGTCTATTTCTCTGTTTGAACTGACTTAATTTGCAGGGAACTCCCTTCTGGGAACTCACAACCTTGCATTTATCATAATGAGCTGAGAAGGACTATTGTTTCAATCAATTTCTTGCAGGACTCTCGCCTGGACTTTCTGTTGGTCAATGCAGTTAATTCCCAATATGTAAATAAAGAGGAGGGGGGGTTATTTGCAGGGAGTCTGTTTCTTGCTGTTGCAAAGGCCGGGTTGGAATATTAAGTGAAAACCGCGGGAATCTTTAGAGTTGGTTTTCACCAGCTTTGCCGATGTGATGCATCCAATAAACACCTTCTTTGAGGAATCTAGCTGCCTTGGAGTTCTGCTTTCAATGGGTGCATCGCTCGGAAAGCTGACAGCCACAGCAGAAACACACCATGGGAAGAGAACAGAATAACAGGGTTGGAAGGGACCTTGGAGGTCCTTCTAGCTCAGGGCTTCCCAACCTCTAGGCTGCGGCCCATCACCAGGCTTTGAGCCTTTCGGAACCGGGCAACGGAAGTGGCAGGCAAGGTCATGCGTGCCTCCCCATTCACGCAAGCCGCAGGCAAGCATGTCTGTGTGTGCTCCACTTGCAAGAGCGGCAGGCAGGCATGCCCGTTGCTCATGCAAATGGAGCTGCATGTGTGCATGTGTTGTGGCCTGTCGGGCGCCGCCCCCACCAGCAGCCGTATCAGGAGGAGGAGGTGTGGGAGTCAGGGGTAGCATCAAAGCAACCTGAGAGCTCTGAGGGGGATTGGAGCTGTGAGAGAGAGAGAGAGAGAGAGAGAGAGAGAGGGAGGGAGGGAGGGAGGGAGGGAGGGAGAGAGAGAGAGAGAGAGAGAGAGAGAGAGAGAGAGAGGGAGAGAGAGAGAGAGAGAGACTTCCGTCAGCCCTCAGATGGAGAGTCAACAGCCCCCAGATCTGGAGGTGGCTGCTGAAGAACAGCTAGGTCCAGTGCCTGATGCACGGAAGCGCAGAAGGCAGAGGAGAGGAGAGCTGTGGAAATCTATGGGCCGGTCCTTGGGAGGGAAGAGCCACCACTGCTAGCGAAGCCCCACCCTAGCTCTGGGGATAAAAGGCAGGGGGAAGAGATGAATAGATGTGGCAGACAACTCCCTGCCGGAGAGACTTGTTAGCCTGTGAGAGAAACTTTTTGCTGGGGCTGGCGGCGCTGTTAATAAAGGCAATGTTTGAGTTCACATCAGAGGGTTTGTCATTTCGGGGAGCTGGGTCAGAATAGCATGCATTTACCTGCCACATGGGGGGGGGGCATCCCCTCCCCTCCCCTTGCACCGGTCTGCAAAGTCCAAACAGTTTGGGGAAGCAAGAAGTAAAGGTTAAAAAGGCAAAATTGGTCCCCGCTAATTTTGCTCCACTAGTTGTGGCCAACTACGGAAGAGTGACGAAGATGATGGGGGAGAGAGAGGGATGAAGGCTAAAACCTAGAAAAGTTTGGGTTCAGCTGTGGTCGTAAGTCGAGGACTCCCTGTATCGCAACGGGGGGCGTCGTAATAGGATGCCCTCCATTACAGGTCATGATGTTGTAGAGCAGGCAATTTCGTTTGCTTCAGGGCACAGAGGACTATTTTAGCCATCCTGCTAGTGCAGGGGTGTCCAAACTTGGGAACTTTAAGACTTGTGGACTTCAACTCCCAGAATTCCCCAGCCAGCCATGCTGGCTGGGGAATTCTGGGAGTTGAAGTCCACAAGTCTTAAAGTTCCCAAGTTTGGACACCCCTGTGTTAGTGAATCCATCACTGCCGTTTCTCCTGCTTTGCTTTTAAAGCCTCTGGGAAGGAGGAACTCACTCACATACCCAGCAAATTAATTAGACTGTCCGGCCATTTTAACCATCAAAAGGTTTTTATTACCACCGAAATCCAATCTTTCGTTAACTTCGACCTCTTTCAGTTTCCCCTGCGCTCTGTAGCAACAGAATTTATGATTAATTCAGCCTATTTTTTTCCCAGTCTCCAGCAGCCCGTGTTCGAGACCTGACACCGCACAATGGGGTGAGCTCCCGTCCTTCCTCCAGTTCCTGTCAACCTAGTACCCTAATGGCGAACCTATGGCATGCAGAGCCTCCTCTGAGGGCATGCAAGCCGTCGTCACAGTTCAGCACCACTGAGCATGCATGCATGACTCCCGCCGGCCAGCTGATTTTCAGGTCTCTGCCGCACATGCGGGAGATGGGCGCAGATGCATGGGGGGGGAGGGAGTCATACAAGAATGCATGGGGGGACCGTTGGGGGTGCGGCAGGCCCCCCATGACCCCTTTTTGGTCCCAGGAGGCTTCAGGGAGGCCTGCTAGACCCAAAACGGGGAACGGAGTGGGGGTCATGTGAGCATGCGCATGGGGCGGGGGAGCACAAGGGTCGTGCGTGCATGCCAGGGGTGGGCTCCAGCTGCTGCTACTGCCAGCTCGCTCAGGGACGTGCCGTGCAGTAATATAAAAAAAAAATTCAACCAAACTTGGTACATAGATAATTTATTCTCTGGAAAGAAACACTGTGGGGGTAAGACACGCCTAAAACCCCTTGGTGTGTGTGTTCTGTTAAGATACAGCCTGTTGTGCCTTAAAATGGCTTCTATTGTACTGCCATGAAATGGCTTCTACTCTGCAGTGCAGTGGGGTTGCCATGATAATGGCTTCACAGTCCTCCACAAGGGGGCTTCCTCTGTTAAGGGGGAAAATTAGAAATTACATTTGATCCAGACATTTTCCCCCTATAAATAAATACCCCGCAACGCCGGGTTATCGGCTAGTATTTAAAATAAATAAATCAGGATGAGCTGGAGAGCAAACTCTACTTGCTATCTCCTGTTATAATAATTCTTCAGAATGCATCATTTCTTCTTCTTCTTCTTTGCAATTTCCTCGAAAGGAACTTTCCTCCCCACTCCCCCATTTTGCACAGGCATCGATTAGTGTCCAAAATGCCAACTGCCACAGCGCGCACAATGCCCTCATTGAATTTGAGCCAGCATTCAAACACAACCTGGTATGAATTTGTGGTTTCAAATGCCATCCAATACCCCACAATTTGCCCTTCCACTCATCGTGCATCTTCATTCCCACCCCCCATCTCTCTCTCCTCTCAGTGCTCTCCAATCGTTCTGGACCGAAAATGCAATCATGCCAAAAGATCAAGAAAAATGACCTCCACTGGGGTGTGCAAAATTTAGGCAGCTGCAGCTGTGCATAAAATAGCAGCCCCAGCATTGAAATCTAAAACATACTCTCTCTGTTTTTTGTAAAAAAATAATTATCGTCCTTCCAGACTCCTATTCTGGGCATGATAATCAAAAATCTTTGGCACAGTCTTGCATAAGCCAGAGATGCAGAGATCAACTTCTCTGCTACTAAGTCTTTCCACCTTTGGGCAAAGCAATAGTGTTAGGAATGTAAGCTAACAGTTGGGTTAGCAATATATAAACCAGGATGGTAGTACTGTAGCATTAAGTACTGCTGTAATGTGATTGGTTGATATTACCTCAAGCCATAAGAGGGAGCCAGAATGACTGTTAGCTCTCTGTTTGTTAGATGCTGATTGGTGTATTGTGAGGTACTGTGTTTTTGCTACTGTTAGCTGCTTTGTATGCTAAACTGCTTATTTGATACTGGACTGTGTTCGAAGGATCATTCCTTAACTGAGAACATTGAAAACCGACTGACTGAACCGTGTATGACTTGGACTGTAAATTGAACTCTGAATACCTCTATATATCCACATAGTAAACTACTATATTTTATACTATTCGGTGTCCCTGTATGCTGGTTTGTGCGTGTTCTTGCATACCACTCTCATTACGCTTCTCTGCACACTCGCTTTCCTAACGGGGAGCTTACTTACTTAACAAATAGTTAATTATTTTCCTTCCTGTACATGAGTCTTCTTGAATACAGAACATAGACTCATAGGGCTGGAAGGGACCTTGGAAGTCTTCTAGTCCAACCCGCTGCCTAAAATAATAGAAATGTAGAATCGTAGGGTTGGAAGTGATCCCAGAGGTCATCTAGTCCAACCCCCCACCCAAGATCATAGAAGAATAGAATAACAGGGTTGGAAGGTACCTTGGAGGTCATCTAGTCCAACCCCCTGCTCAAGTCAGGCATCTCAAACCATCCCAGTCATGTGATTGTCCAATCTCATCTTTAAAACCTCCACTGACGGAGCACTCCACTGACGAAAGACCTCCAGGGTCCCTTCCTTTATTCTACGTTTTAAAGTTCAGAAGTTTGCTTTTTGATTTT